>NW_016107622.1:380969-578640 GCF_001604975.1 Cebus imitator
CGTGAAATGTACTCTTAGCAGTTTTAAAATATACAATACACTATTATTGAATAAATACAAATTATACAAATTACCATGCTGTGCAATAAGCATTCAATAAAAAAGTTTTTTCCTCCCAATTGAGATTTTGCACCATTTCAATTTTTATGTTTATGTCACTGAACATCAGTAACAAACAGTTTGCAAGCTGGTGTATGTCTATAGATAGGATGAAACAGCACTGGTTTATAAGACATTATGGCTAAAGGGCTTGCCTGCAATCACCCTATTAAACTACTGAATGTCTACAGGAATCATGTAGGCTGTGGGAATCTTCAAGTCACAGAGAACAGCCTTTGTCATTAGACAGAACTGGTATACTAGTTCTTTCTCTTCCCTTTGGTAGCTCCGTGTCCACAGGTGTCTTATTTACCTCATTAGCCCCAACTTCCTTATCTCTAAAATGGGGATACTAACTTTGTCAGTCAGTCAGGGTCTAGGAATTTTGAAAGGAGAAGTTAAGTATAAAATTATAAAGTAAAACAGAGGATTGATTTAGTGAGGGATTGGCTAATAGGATATGAAGGGGGTGGGTGTGGTGGCTCACGCCTGTAATCCCAGCACTTTGGAAGGCTAAGGTGGGTGGATCATGAGGTCAAGAGTTCAAGACCAGCCTAGCTAACATGATGAAATCTCGTCTGTACTGAAAAACAAAAATTAGCTGCACGTAGTGGCAGGTGCCTGTAATCGCAGCTACTCAGGAGGCTGAGCCAGAGAATTGCTTGAACCCGGGAGGCAGAGGTTGCAGTGAGCTGAGATCATGCCACTGCACTTCAGCCTGGGCAACAGAGTGAGACTCCATCTCAAAAAAACCCCAAAAAACAAAAGGCTCTGAAGAGAACTCTGTAGAACACAGGAATAATAGGTGCAAAGAGCAGCCACTACCTCTAGAACTGAGATGGAGCACCCAAAGAAATGACCTCTTCACGGCTGCACTCCAGACATCATTGAAAAGGAGCCCTCCAGGGTTGTGGCTCACTGGATTGCAAAGAACTCACTGTGCTACCAAGCTTACAGAACCTGCCAGAATCCACTGTCTGAGGTTCCAGGGGAATTTTCTATGAAGCTGCCTTAAAGGATATCAGGGGAAGTGCCTGGGTACTTAAACATGGAGTCTCTCTAATCCTACTTTCTAGTTTCCCTTCCAAAATATCTCCAATTCTAATTACACTTTGGTAAGAAGCAGGTCAAGTCTCTGGGTAGAGTGTGACAAATTCTCAAGTCCCTTGAAGATTTTTTTAGAATCTGAGGGAAGTGAGGAGAGAGTGAGGGCGGTAATATAGCTACTAAAAGTGTTGAGGCTGTTCTCCAGAAGGATTTAGGGTTCATTTTCAGCAACATGCTGAAAATATGATTAGATTGGTAGTTTCTAAGCTACATCCCAAAGGAAATATTAATTTGATTTCTTTGGGTTGCAAGAAACATAAACCAACCCTTCTGAGCTTAAAGAAAAAAGGAATTCCTTGAAAAGATACTAGGGAAGTTTGTGAAATTACAGGGAGAGTTTGGAGTTCCTCCAAACTCCAGGTTGGAAGAAAAGGTCCTTATATAACTCTGGGGGTTTCAGCAGCGGAAATTAATGTCTTCTGTAGTCAAACTCATGAGCTCAACTCAGTTCCAGTAAATATCAATCCGCAGGCCTCACAATTAGGTATAGGAAAAAGGCTCTGACTGATCCAGCTTGGGCAAGATAGATACCCTGCCTGGATTCTCCATTGATGGCCCAGGACACAGGGTCACATGGTATGGTCTTGACCAGCAGAGGGTTGAACAGAGTAGCAAGACTAGAACTGGCTCCTTTTGAGCCAGGAAGTCAATGAAGAGAGGGCTGCAGAAAGTTTTACCTGTAGCCCAATGTTGCCAATAAAATGTTGAAAAACTATCTGAGAGCTGCTAGACTTGTTCCCACTTGTGATAGCTGGCTTTCATTTGGGAATCTTCACTTTGTGACTAGCTGGATTTCCATTTCCATCGGATAAAGCCTGGCAATAATGAACATCTTCCTGATAACTCTGGTCATGCTTTTCTAAGGAGCTGAAAATGGTAATTAATGCAAAAGCTGTGTTTATTGGTTCGTGAAATTGAGTGCATGCCATCTTTTGATACTTTGTCTCCTTGAAAGGGAACATTTGGGAGGGGGCGGGAAACACACTGCACATTAAAGACTCAATTTATTTGACAAGATGCTACAACAAGACAACCTCACGTGTATTAAAACCTTGGCTCTTCCTTGCTTTGCCAAAGTAGAGTCGACAGAGCAAGGAACAAGTGTCTTCCCCATTCCCTTCACCCCAGAGCTCCAACCCCCTCCTTCACATTGCTCTTAATAAGGTAGCCACAGGTTTGGGATGACACTGTCTATTTCACTCAAGGACACAGTTCAGACTTCATCTCCCCAGACTCCTGTTACTCAGAGTTCTTAGTAAGAGGCTGAGGTGAGTAATTTTGTCTGATCGATTCCTCAAAGCCCTCAAGGAGTCACCAAGGCATGTAGGGCTAGAAAACCCCATATGCAGTAGAAGAAAATAGGAAACCGTGTTTAAGAGGAACTCTAAAACAGGGAGCCTCATAGTTGGAAGCTCTAAGTCTCCTTTTTCTTTCAGCATTTTAAGTTATGAGTTTTGGTTCTTGCCAAATCTGCATTTCATAGGGTTTTATGATCAAATATTAGTAATAATGGGAGTGAAACAAATGCTGAGGTGAGACTCTAAGGAATCTTACACACACACACACACACAAGTACATACACACACACACTATGCACATGTACATCTCACACTATCTGCATGTAGAGCCATAATACATATACAGAAACCACATACAAAATACAAATGCATGCATTCACACATGTGCAAACACATGCTACACAGTATTACAAATACACACGTGCACAAACACAAGCCACATTGAAACCATACACATTCACAACTATGAACATTCCTACACAATACACTCAAATACACTACAAATATATATAATATACATATTGCATTATATCAGGTACACATATCACATGCCCAAACATACGTCCATGCCAGACATGACACAGACACAAAGATACACACCCCACTATGTGCCACAATGTGGTTATCTCCTACACATTCCCCATAATATATATTCCATAATACACCTCCCATACATACAATATCATACATAACACACAAGCACTGATAAAGATGTGGCCTATGATACAGTACCCTAATCTTGGTAGGGTGAATAAAAGCCCTGAAGATGTCAGGTCCAGCCGGGTGCAGTGGCTCATGCCTGTAATCCCAATACTTTGAGAGGCTGAGGTGGGTGGATCACTTGAGGCTAGGAGTTCGAGACCAGCCTGGCCAACATGGCAAAACCCTGACTCTAATAAAAATACAAAAAATTAGCTGGATATGGTGGCAGGCATCTGTAATTTCAGCTACTTGGGAGGCTGAGGCAGAATTGCTTGAATCCAGGAGGTAGAGCTTGCAATGAGCTGAGATTGCGCCATTGCACTCTAGCCTGGGTGACAGAGAGAGACTCTGTCTCAAAAACAAAAACTAAAAAACAAAACAAAACAAAAAAACAACATCAGGTCCTAATTCCTGGAACCTGTAAATGTTACCTTATCTGGAGAAATGTTCTTTGCAGATGTGATTACTTTAAGGTTCTTGAGATGGGGGAGATTATTCTGAATTATTTGCGTGGGTCCTAAATACAATTACATATATCTTGATAAGAGGAAGGCAGAGGGAGGGAACACACACACACACACACACACACACACACACACACACACACACGAGGAGGAGGCAATGTGACTACAGAGAAAGAGATCAGAGTTATGGGGCCAGAAGGCAAGGAATGCTGACAGCCAATGAAAACTAGAGGAAGAGATGGGTTCTTTGAGCAAACTTCTCAAAGCTTAAGTAAGCTTAGGCAAGAGTTGGAGACCTGGAGCAGAAATAGTAGGGAAGAGAATTGAATTGTCTTGAAATTTGAAAACTTTTAGAATTGGAAAAAGCAGATGCTTTTGAAATTGAGACAGAGAAAGAAGTTCAAACAACAAAGACCAATTTAAAAATTTTAGTTAAACAGGAACCTTACTCTTGCAGCAAAGAACATATTAAGGATGTTTCCTTCCCGCTCTGGTCTAATTTTTAGAGGGCCACAAAGGAGCCACCAGAAAGATGAAAAAGAGTCATAAGGGCGAGATAACCATGAAATTAAGCAGTGCTGAATTGTACATCAAAGGATTCTGGCATGTGGAGCTGAATAGAATCAACTGAATCAGAAGTCTACTAAGATTTTTAGTGAATTGGATTGGTAAAGTCATCACAAGCTGAGATTTTTAAAAACTGGTGATTATAAATCAGCCCGAAGGCTCCCAAATTATGCCAGCAGAACATGGGCTGAAAAAGCTGTGTAGGCTTCAAGGAGAGAACACTACCCAATGCTCAGTTCAAATATGAAGATAATAGAAAACTCACAGGGAACAGAGCCAGGGTCTACAGAGAGCTATGGACAAGAGAAATAAAGCTGAAGCAGAATCAAACAATGGATGTCTTCCATTGCTAAGTCAGGGGGTGTATACTATTTCTTCCTGGAAAGATTTCTTATTGCTGCAGACCATGGCTGCTAAATAGCTTCCCTTCTTCCATTTACATAAAAGAAATTTTAATTGGAGTATAGGTCAGTGGCCCATGAGACAATACACACATCTGTCCCTGATGGAGAGTGTTCTACACCACCAGGGTATCCTGGACTTTGTCCTAGACACAGTGACTTGATGGGACTTCAGGTCAACATCCTTAGAAAGGCAATGAGCGTGCTTTATGTGTGGGAAGAAGGGTATATCAGACAGGCAGGCTGTAGCCGAGATGACTGGATGCCAATAGGTACTTGTACTTTCCTTTCCATCCTGTAGCTGGGAGATGGTGCCTTGCCAGGGGCCATTGTTACCAGTCTCACCTGTTTCAAGTTGTGGTCATGTGATCAGTACTCACCAAAAAAATGTGAAAGGAAGTGATGCGTATCATTTCTGGTTTAAGAAATGAGCATGCCTTCTCTGCCAGCTCTCCTTTTGCCGAGATGCAGTAAACTCTGAGATCTGAAGAAATACAGAGCCACAAGATGGCAGGAGAGAGGATCTCTGAATTGCTGCACAAGGGACAAACTTCCACCAGCTAGAAACACTTACATTGGTGTGTGACACAAGAGAAGGAAACATCTTTTTTGTTAAGCTACTATATTGTAGGATTTATTATACCATTAGCATATTAGTATTAGTATGTCATTAGTATTATTATAGCATTAGTATCACACTAATGCATATATCATATGCACATACCACCCATACACACACACACAAGCATACACACCCTGCATACTACTCACAGCCACATACACATACATAAAACACACAGCCTCAGGGACTTCTATGCTGTGCAACACATGTACCAGGAGGTCCCCATATCCATGACACTCTGGATCACTGAAGGGATAGTTATAGTTAAGAGAATAAGTTATTGATTAACAGACTGATATTGCAGTTTGGGATGTACCAAAATACTTTGCTCTCTTGAATCTTCTTTCTTTGTAAAGGTCAGGAGCCCTCTTGCTATACATGAATATGGGTGGATGAGAAGTTGAAATAGAAAGAGGTTGTACTAATTCATTTTCACAGTGCTATAAAGACCTCTGGAGACTGGGGAATTTATGAGGAAAAGAGGTTTGATTGACTCACAGTTCTGCATGGATCTGGAGGCCCCAGGAAATGTACAATTACGACGGAAGGAAAAGCAGGCATGTCTTACATAGCATCAGGTGAGAGAGAGAGTGGGGAAAGCCACCACGTATAAAACCATCAGATCTCCTGAGAACTCACTCACTTTCATGAGAACAGCATGATGAGAATGATTTATATTCCTTTGGGTGTATATACAGTAATGGGATTGCTGGGTCAAATGATATCACTAGTTCTAGATCCTTCAGGAATTGCCACACTGTCATTCACAATGGTTGAACTAATTTACACTCCCACCAACAGTGTAAAAGTGCTCCTATGTCTCCATATCCTCTTCAGCATGTTGTTTCCTGACTTTTTAATGGTTGTCACTCTAACTGGTGTGAGATGGTATCTTATTGTGGTTTCGATTTGCATTTCTGTAATGATCAGCGATGATGAGCTTTTTTTCATGTGTTTGTTGGCTGCATAAATGTCTTCTTTTGAAGCTCATTGTTATATGGCAACGAGGCCATAAACATCATATATAAAAACAATGAGATTTTATAAGTTCAAATAAATATTTTAAATGCACCCCCTGACCAGTCCTCCTTGAACTCTGGGCAGATGGCCTGCCATATTAACAAAGATTCTTGAAGACGTCAGACATGAACTGGTTTAAATCCTAACTGCCCCTCCAAGCCTGTCTGTACTGTTATCCTTTCTTACACAACTTCAGAAGAATAGAAATCCCTTTTCCTGCCAAACTCTAAATCCAACACTGTGCTCATGGTTCCATTTCTGTCTAGCTCTTTCCGGAGTTTACCTCAACTATTCTCACATTCTTTTTATGCTTACATTCTCATCTTAGCCTATAAACATGTTTGTGTCTCTTTAAAAACAATTTCCAAACGAAATCTTTAAACCCTGAGTCCACTTCCAGCTCATATCTTGTCTCCTTCCTTCTCCTGATTATCATCACAGTTCTGGAGTCTTCCATATTCACCCTCTCCACCTTACCCCACTGCAGCATGGGTGTTTTTCCTGAGGTTGCCAGTGATTTCCTAATTGCAAAGCAGTAAAATGATTTTATTTTACCTCCTTTGACTTCTCTGTATTACTAATTATTAGTTATCATTCTCTTCTTCTCTCAGCTGTCTTGGTTCTCCTTCCAGCTCTCTGGCTGTACCTTCACCATCTTCTTTGCCACGTCCTATTCCCTTTAGGATTTAGGGTCTAAAACAGGGATATAGATAGCATCTGGCTTTTGGGATTACTGTGTGAATGAAATGATATAATTTATATAAAGGTATGACAAGTACCTGGGACAGAGTAAGTGCTCAGGAAAAACACAGTCACTACTGATGCATTTATTTTAGAGTGGTCAATTTGAAACGTTTGTGACGTTCTACTGGTAGTTCTAGAAAGAAGGATCTGAATTTCAGGAGTGAAAGCTGGAGTGGTGGATATGGATTCGTCAGTACATAAATAGCAGCTGAAGATAAGGGAGATTATGAAATTATCCAGGGAGCATATATTTGTCAGGAAAGACTAGGTTTTGCCGAGATGACTTCACCAAGTTTTCATGACTTTAAACAACAAAAGTTTAATTCATGCTCATGACGTGTGTGCACTGTGGGTCGGGTAGAGGAGTTCTGCTCATGGTTGTCATTCAAGAACCCAGGCCGACTGTCCAGCTATCAATTCAACAAGGACAATTACAATGTCACAGGGAAGTGAGCTCTGGAGGTCCTCATATTAGCAAGAAAGTGCTCTGGTGGGCAAGTGGCTCAAGTTCCTTTGCTTACAATTGGTTGGCTAAAACTCATCACAAGATGCATTCAGTAGAAGTAGGAGAAGAAGTGCAATTGTACCACATGCCAGGGAGAGGGAGAGCAGGAAATATTTGATCAGTAGCGCCAACCACTACCAGAGTATGTCTAGAATTAAAAGCAAAGAGAATACACTACTTAGGAGAATACACTGCATTGCCTTTTATTATCTACTACTTGTCCCTTCTATAATGGTTAATTTTATGTATCAGTTTGAGCGGGCAGTGGGATGACATGATGGCTGGTAAACATTATTTATGGGTGTCTCTGGGAGGGTAATTCTGGAAGAAATAAGCCTTTTAATTAGTAGACTGAGAAAAGAAGATCACCCTCACCAAAGTGGGTAGGCACTGCCAAATCTTCTGATGGCCCAAATAGAATGAAAAAGTAGAGAAAGGGTGAATTTATTCAGTTTTCTTAAACCAGGGCTTCCATTTTCTCCTGCCTTCGAACATCAGAACTGGTTTTGAGGCCCTCAGGCTCCACGAACTACACCAGCATCCCCTAATGTAACCGGGGCAGGGCCCAGGGGCTCAACTCCCTCCCCATGCTCACCAAAGAGGTAACCAGGGACAGAGCAGGGCTGCAGGGGCCTCCCAAAGATGCTTCCTGTTCTCTGATCCGTTGTTTTTCCTGATGTGCCCAGGTCCTTGACCTCTCTTACCGCGGGAATGGGGAAGGGGTCCCAGAGGCACGGTGAGCTTACTGTTTGAATATATATCTTGGACCCAAAGAGTTTAGCAGAGAGCGACTTATTAGGCAGAGAGAGATAAAGAGAGAAGGAGAGAGCGAGCTCCCCATTGCTGTGGGTGGGGAATCCGGAGGGGATATCCACACAGGTAAGGAGCAGTGGGATTTTAACCCAGGAGTTATTCCTGCCCCATTCATGTTCTCGTCCAATGAGAGGAGTTCTTTCAAACTTCCTCTGGAGTGATTGATCTTCGATTTTGATATCAGAGTGGCTGCCAGGCCCACAATCAGAGACCCCTCCTCCCAGAGCTTTCAGTGGGCTTTTTGGAACAAAGAAGCTCACCTGGAATTTCTACCTAGCCCAGGTGGGAAAGTCAAAGAACTTTACGTTCCTGGATGGGGACATGGACTGAGGCATGGTGCTGGAGGCATTCCTGCCTTTGAAACCACGCCCCTGTGGACTCGGTTTTCCTTAACACAATCCCTCACTAACACCCACCACACTCACTGGTTCTCAGGCTTTTGACCTCAGACTCCACTGGAAATTTTTGTTCTCCAGCTTGTATACTGTAGGACTTCAGGGTCTCCATAATCTTGTGAGATAATTCCCATAATGAATCTCCTCTAATATATCTCTTTAAACTCCATTGATTCTGTAGTTTTTATGCAGAACCCTGGTGAATACCCCTTTCACGATCCAGCAGGTAGGTTTTAAAAGCTCTCAGATGGGGCCATCTTTTAACTAGATGCTCAGCTCTGATACCTCTAAATTAACCAGGACACTCTCATTTCCTTCACTTTTCCTTTCTAATTTGAATATATAATCCCTCAATTCAATAATAAATATATTGCCTGAATTCATCCCTTTCTCTCTATTATCTCTGAAACTATTATTAGAGCCTCTAAACTGCTTTCAGTTAGAAGAACCTTCTGAAACGCAAATTTGGTCATCCCACGGGGCTTTAAAAATAGAATTTTTTTCTAATGAAGTAATTTTCAGAATAGAATAAAGATGGAGTGGCGGTGGTTATGTATGAGATTTTCTATTGATTAAAATTAAAACTAAGGTTAGAAAACTTTTAGAAAACAGAAAGAAATAAATGTACATATATCTTTGTTGCATTTGACACGGTTGCCTACTCCTTTTTGAAACTGCTCTTGTGGTTCTAGCACTCTCTCTGGTTTTCCTTCCAACTGCTTATCTGCCATTTATCACTTCTCTCTTCCTCTGCAGGATGCTTAAGTCCCGGTATTCCTTTTGGCCCAAGTCTCCTCTTCCCCTGTAACTTTGTATCTCTCTTCTCACTCCCTTTCTCAGTCACACAGAGCGCCAACACTGATCTCTTTCCTAAAACATAAACCCATACCTCCAACTGTCTCCTGAATTTTTCTTTTTTTTGAGATGGAATTTCACTGTTGTCACCCAGGTTGGAGTGCAATGGTGTGATCTCAGTTCACTACAACCTCCATCTCAGGTTCAAGCCATTCTTCTGCCTCAGCCTCCTGAGTAGGCAGGAGGCAGGATTACAGGCACCCGCCACCACACCCCACTAATTTTTTATAATTTTAGTAGAGATAGGGTTTCACTATGTTGGCCAGGCTGGTCTCAAACTCCTGATCTCAGGTGATTCACCTGCCTTGATCTCCCAAAGTGCTGGAATTATAGGTGTGAGCCACTGTGCCTGACCAGCCTCCTGAATGTTTTAATATTATCTTAGAATGGTAAGCATAGCGTGTTCAAAATTTAACTCATTCTTTTCCTCTGCAAATATTCCTCTTCTTAGTTCCTTATAAGCTGCATAGCCATAAAATAAATTTTCCTCTTTTATCCTCTTTATACAGTTAGAAGTACTAATTACTATTGCTTCTAAACTGACTTTCTCTATCCTTCTTACTCTCTTCTCCATCCCCACTGCCAGAGCCTCAATTCAGACCCTCATACTTTCCCTCCTATGGAACTGCAGCGGAGATTCTTCACAAATCTCCTTCTATCATCCACACTTTTCTTCTGTCATTCCGCTGGCCAGCCTATCCTGTCACTGGACTAGACTAATTTATCTAAAATGCAAACCTGATAATAATGTTCATTAAATTTTTTAAAATGGCTTCCTATTGTGTTCAGAATGAAATCTGATGACTTTAGCATGGCACAAAAAGCTTCTATGGCTTGGTTCTTTCTTGCTTCTCAATCTTTTCTCCTGGAAATTCGTATATCAATCTGTGGTTCTTGAAAGACATTATTTGGTTCTTTATAAAGGTCATTGTTATGGTCTGAATATTTGTGCCTGCCCCCCATTCATATGTTAAAATCCTAATTCCCACCCCCCTGAGGAGATGAATTAGGAGCTGGGACCTTAGAGAGGTGATTAGGTCAGGAGGGTGGAGCCCTCAGGAATGAGATTAGTGCCTTTATAAAAGAAGTCCAAGGGAGCTTACTCACTCATTTCACCATGTGAGGACACAGTGAGAAGATGGCCATCTTTGAGCTAGCAAGAGCCCCTTTTCCAGACCCCACATCTATCATCACCTTGATCTTGAACTTCCCAGCCTCCAGAACTGTGAGAAATAAATTTTTGCTGTGACCCAGTTCATGGTACTTTGTTAAAGCAGCCTCAGTTGATGAAGACAATTTTTTGCTGTCCCTCTGCATGGCTTGCCATTTTCTTATCATTTTCGTCTCCACACTGTTTTTTTTTTTTTTTTCTGCAAGGTAAATAGAGTATGTTCTACTTCTACTCATTGTGCAAAATTCCACTCTGAAGTAAATTCTTTTCAAAAGTTTTCCTGACACTCCTGAAATTCCTTTCTCTGTCCTGACTTCCTTCTCTAGTTTCCATATAACATTCTATATTTGCCTTTAACTTTCAGCTGGATTATCACACCACAAGGTTACTTTGTATTAACCATGAATTACTTCAAGGAAAATACTTTATATCCCAGGCACCTAGAGTAGTACCCTGCACAAGCTGGGCACTCATAATTACTTGTGAGCTGAATAACCAGGCTCAGTGCTCCTATCACATTTTATACAGCATTTCCTCTCTGCCTTGTGATTATTTTGTTTCTATATCTTTCTCTAGTACATCATAAAAGATTCCCAGCCATTTGTACAATTCTACACACAAAATAAGCACTATAAAAATGTTACCTGACGTTGTCTAATGCGAAATTTTTGGTATATTTCAAAATAGTTTTCTAGGTAAGCATTCATTTTAGAGTGTAATATAAAAGCTACATAACCTGTTGCTGTATTTATGGTGACCATAAGATTTAAAGAGGGGAAAAAACTTTGTACTAATTTTATGAGAACTTCCTCTTCCAGTTATTTTAATTTTCTTAGATTTTCAGGATTGTTCCTAACAAATATAAGAAGTTGTACCAATGTCTTCCTAAAGGAAATGTAAGAAGCAAGAAGCTATAAGAATAAAAAGGAAAGGATAAGAAAAGAATGAAGGAAGGACAAGGAGGAGAGGAAAAAGAAAAGTATGAACAACAGGTACAGGTGTTGTAGTTCATAAGAAACACTTAAGGTATCCTTACGCATATTTAAAAATACATATAAATATTTATACATTTGAAATAATTGATTACAGGTGCACTAGATCTAACACCAACTTTAACCTGCAAATTTAATCTTTATTAGAGGAAAGGAATGTTTTATTCCCCCATTGGTTAATATCACACTTTGTTATATGTCACAGTGAATAGGCACTATTTTAATACTAGAATAAAAGAAACATTAGCATTTCCAGCACATCTTAAATACATATTCATAGTCGATGAGTATAATAAATGATTTCTGATGTGTCTTTTCTAATCCGTTCCATTTTTGTATTTTAATGAATACCTTAAATTTGCTGGTTAAGTCTGTTCCGGCAGTTTTGAATTATTTTCCCTGGGAAAATGATTAAGAAGGAAAATCTCTGTTAGGGGAAGAGTGTGCAGTAATATGAGTTAATCAAACACAAATGAAAAAGGATTAAATTTGATGAAGCAGCTATATTTCTAAATATTTTTTCTATCTCTTCAATCAAGACAAGGGTCTAATTCTTAAGAGCTTATAATCTAATTGGAGAGATAGCATACATACATAAAAAGATGAATGGCTCTAGGGGAAATCCAAATGAGTTGTCCAGACAGTAATGCTACAGATTTCAGAATCTGGTGAAGAGCCCAAAGCCTAGATGGCTAGGTCTTGAACTGATCTTCAAAGAAACGGTGGTGCGGGGGGAGTCTTCAATGGAGTGTTACTGTTAATGTACACAGGGTTTGTTTTGGGGGTGAGGAACATCTTCTAAAACTATGATGATAGTTTCACAGCTCTGATTATAATAAAAGCCATTGAATTACATATTTTGAATTGATGAATTGTACAGTATATGGATTACATCTCAGAAAAGCTCTTATATTAAAAAATATGAGCTATGGTCTTGGCATCAGTTACAGAAATGGGTCTGAGGCTGTTAAGGACATTGCATTTTCCTCTTTTTCTTCCTTCTGCTTTTTAATCAAACGGATGCTGACAGTGCTTAACTTTACAATTGAGTTCAGAAGTTGCTAGTCCAACAAGAAATTACATCTGAAATAGATGTAGATAACTGCATATCATGAGGATTCCCTGAATTATTGAGATAGACATGTGGACAGGCACAGAGGTTTGTACTTCCTTTCTTTAGGAGCACATGGGAACAACTTTTTACAAAGAATAGTTAGAACATATTAGGTGGAAGCTTGGTGGTGTTGCCTGGGAGGAAAAGATGGATGAACAGTAAAAATGGATACAGAATAATCCATCTTTGGCCTATTTTGCTCTCACATCCAGTCTTCACTCTCCTCTGACTCTGCTCTGTATATATCAGGATCACTTCATAGATTGCATTTCCAGGTTATGTTCACCACTGGCTTCTAGATTGGTTTGGCCAGTAGGAGATGCTGGGGGGCGGTGGGGAGGACTGGAGGATAAGAGGAACAGGAAATCTAGGGTACTTCTCACCCTCTTCCTGATTTAAACAGCTTCTCTGGCAACAGCTGCATCTTTTCTGTTGCTATAGCTTCTGACATCATTCCAAATTCTTCTGAGAGAACTTAAATCTTGAGCTTTCTATCAAAACTTCCTCTCCTTAATTCTAGCCGAGATTAGCAGTTGCTAATCTATGTGTTGCCTCACCATTTCTTGTGCTATGATCTAAATGTCCCCACAACACACACCGCTGGCACAATTCATGTATTAGAACGTGATCCCCACTGTGGTGGTCATAGAGATGGAACCTTTTGGGACGTGATTAAGTTGTGAGGGCTCTGCTCTGAGCAAGGGATTAGTGCCTTATAAAAGGGCTGGAGGGAACTAGCTTAGGCCCCTTTTGACCTTCCACCTTCCACCATGTACACACACTGTGTTTTTTCACCTCTGGGGGACAAGATGGCAAAGTACCATCCTGGAAGCAGAGAGACCTGGCCCTCACCAGACACTGAACTCGCCTTGATGTTACATTTCCCAGCCTTCAGAAGAGTAAAAAATAAATTTCTCTTATTTATAAATTACCCATTTGCTGAATTTTGTTTTAGCAGCAGAAATAGACTGGGACACCCTGTCTGGCCTCTCTGGTCTTTCATCACCTGTGAACCAATTTCCTGTAGAAAGTTCTTTCTGTTTAAAGTATTTTGAGTGGGTTTTGGTTTTCTGTTTGGATCCTTAAACTGACACAGCATGAGCATATAAATGTTTGTGGAATGAATACACTTAGTATATGAAGAACTGGAGAAAATGAAAACCAAAAGGAATGCAGGAGATAGAGGCATTTAGGTGAAGACAATAGGTTTTATTTCAAAGTGTAGAATTTGGGAAAATAGAGTGGTAATGAATAATTGCCTCAAGTATAGGAAGAGAGTTGGTCATTGGAACTGGAAGTACAAAATTTGAGATCTATGTCTAAGAAATGAGCACCGAAGCAAAGGTAATAGCAACGGAAAAAATTAACAAGGAAGAATGTATTGAAGATGAAGGAAAATAAAAGGACATGGAGAGCAGCCTGAGGGTGGTGGAGGTAGACTACTGAAGACCCAATAAAGGATGAAAAAGATTTGTCAGCAAGTTAAGGAGAGGATCTGCTTAGCAGTGAGGGTAATCTCATGGAAACTGGGCAAGAGATATAATGAAGAGAAAAGAGTTACATGTTAGATAATGCAGGGTAGTCAGGGAAAAGGAAGATTGAATAGGATTACTGAGTTTAGTAATGAGGAGGTTACTCACGACCTTGACAGTGTGATTTTATTAGTATTGTAATGGCTGATCGTGCATTGTCAAATCCTTAAGTAGGTAGAGAAGAAATCAGGATTAAAGGTATACAGAAATAATGATTATAGGCATTTTCCAAAAAATGGAACATAGAGCTAGTATAGCAGCTATAAGAGATAAGATAGGTATTCCTAAATTTATTTTTAAGAAAATGTTATATCTAGATATATTTGTAGATGAGAGAAAAATGCCAATGGATATTATGTGAACAGAAATGAAGGAACTATGAAGGATGAATGATGAAATAAACAGCCAGGGAAAATGAGTAAAACTGGGTTCAGGACACAGGGAAATGGATATGCTAGGCAAAATGTAAAATGCATGTTTGGAAATAAAAAGTAACAGATATGAATATAACAACATACATTGGAGAAGGAGCATAGGCAAGCTTAGGGAGCTTGCGATATGTAGCCTGGATGTTAACTGCGGAGATGAGGGTGTCGGGCTATGGGAGGATATGAGCAACAGCTGCAGTGAGGATTTAAACAGCAATTCAACTACAGATAAATACAACATTGATAAGCAGCACTGAGAGCCTGGTTCAGGTTAAAGAGCAAAAAATCCATGAACCGTGGTGTCAGCAGAGACACGACTGGCGGGTAAGGTTAAGGGAATGTTGATGGATAAGGGTAGGTTTGTGAAACAGTAGGCATGGTAAGGGCTAACAGCACTTGATTACCATTTGAACCAGTCAACACAGAAAGTGTTAAGTGAAGTCTTTCACCTACCCGATGTCTCTGTGGGTGGGGTAGGTGAAAGATGATGAGCTTGGCTTATGACATCTTAAGTTTAAGTAAAATTGTCTAACAGGCAGTTGGAGGTGTTGGACTAAATCTCAGAGCAGCAGATGTAAATAGTGAAGCTAAGAATTTATATGAGAGTTTTGTGATTTAAAAAAAAATGTAGAACAAGGAAGTTAGAATGCCAGGGACTAAATGTACGACCACATCTGAGGAGTGGAGAGGAAATGAATTC
Source organism: Cebus imitator (assembly GCF_001604975.1). NCBI lineage: Eukaryota > Metazoa > Chordata > Mammalia > Primates > Cebidae > Cebus > Cebus imitator. Next base: position 396,499 of record NW_016107622.1, read on the forward strand.
TGAGAATATGTAGATATAAAGAATTAAAAACCTTTGCTAATACTGAAAGTAGCAGTGCTTTCTCTCTAAACTTCCCAAACTAAATGTTTTATAAGTGGGATTACTATTTTTGTCCGTGTGTGCACATTCACATCCCTAATAGATATCTTGCAGAGGACGCTGAATGGACCTAATGCTTTTCCACATCTAAGAAGATGAGCCCCTTCACAGGGAAGCACAGTAACTGAAAGAGAAATTTCTGCAAATGTCTTGTAATAGGCACATTCCTATTGGGTGACAAAGCACACTGAAGATTCCTAGAGTTGTATGTGTACGAGCGGAATGGATACATTTGGATGCCTGAAAGAGCAAATATGGCGTTGTCACATTCAACCCTTCAAATTCTTTCTTGAAAATTAGAAAGATGCTTTCTGTTCCAAGTGCTTTGAAATCAATTATGGCACTGCCATGTTTTCTCAGAAGTTCGCTGTGGCCTAAAACTACACTACAGTGGCTAAGTTTTTTCTAAGGTATCTCATGTACAGATGAACCAAAATATTTTTCTATTCATCGATCGTAAGCTCTTTACAACAGAGAAAGCTCTGACTGCTCAGAGATGACAGGCTTTTGAAGCAGTAGGTAACATCGTGGTAATAATCATCTCCCATTCCTAATGAGTCAAGGCAAAGAGCTTATATCAGGGGTCAATAACAAGGATGGAAGTAGGAGTAAGGGTTATGTCAATTTCACATAGCAAACTTTTTGAAATACATGTGCTCTGAGATCTCTCTCACTTCCCCACTGTCCCCTGTTCAAAATAAAAACAACTTACATTCATCTTAGGATAACTCTTTGTACTTGTTTAGAAGAACCTATACATCAACAATCAAGTAAACTTTCTTCTACAAAGAAAAGTTCCTAGCCCAAAGACCTAGAAGCATCTAAATATCACTATGAGAGCCATCCAGCAATTTCTATAAACTAATAGGTGATTTTCTGATTTCAGAAGGAAATCTTAGCTACATAAGCTGATGCTTCTATTTGATAGGGCTCAGATCTGCTTTCTTCTCTCTAATTTTACTTCCATGTGTGGCTCAAACCACCACCATCCCTAGTCTGATTATCAAACTTATCTCTTAATTCAACCCTTACTTTTAATCATGTTCAGGCAAATTTTTTTTTTCAGATTGCTATCAAAAAAAAACTTTTTAAAATACAAATTGTTAATGTCATCTATTCATTTATTCAAAAAAGATTTGTTGAGCATCATTAGATGCCAGAAATACAATAATGATAAAAAGAGAGTTCAATGGGAAAGACACACAGTCAAATACTAATAATTACACTGAAGAACATGTAAATATGTAACCAAAGTATCTGACCTGCTGGGGATGTCAGAAAAGGTTAGCTTGAGGAAGTGACAGTGGAGGAGAGAAGTGGAGATTATGGAGGGAAGATAGTTTAGTCTGGACAGAGAAGGCAGCAAGTGCACCAGTGCTGGGGTAGGGCTCAGTATACATTTGAGGAGCTGAGACAAGACCAGCATGGTTGTATCCCAGAGAGTGAGGGGAGAAGAGTTGGGAAAGCCAGTAAGGGCAAATTTATGCAAATAATTACAGGCACTTTCTAAGGTCTTTGGTTTTCATCAGAAGAGCATTGCAAAGTAATAGCTTTTAAATACAGTAAGGACTGAATTAGATTTGCGCTTTTTATTAGCTTTAGCTTTAATGTGAATATCAGATTGGAGGAAAACCAGAGATTTGAGAAGACCAGATAGTACTTTGTCACCATAATCTAGATGAGAAGTACTGGAAACTTGAATTGGGGTAGTGACTGCTGAAAAGGAGATAAACTGAGGGACTGGAGAGACATTTTAGTAGTGATCTGTTGACAAAGTGAATATGGAGACTATGAAGATTTAATTTAAAAAATGCTGCATAGGCACTGTTTACAATAGCAAAGACCTGGAACCAACTCAAATGCCCATCATGATAGACTGGACAAAGAAAATGTGGCACATATACACCATGGAATACTATGCAGCCATAAAAAACTTCATGTCCTTTGTAGAGACATGGATAAACCTAGAAACCATCATTTTCAGCAAACTGACACAGGAACAGAAAACCAAACACCACATGTTTTCATTTACAGGTGGATGATGAACAATGAGAACACTTGGGCACAGGGAAGGGAACAACACTCACTGGGCTAGATGGGGTGGTGGAGGGGAGGGGAGAGGAGGGGAAAGACAGTGGGAGGCGGGGAGGATGCAGAGGGATAGCATTGGGAAAAATGCCCGATGTAGGCAACGGTGGGGGCTGGGGGTGTGATAGAGACGGCAAACCACCATGGCATGTATGTATCTATGCAACAACCCCTCAGGATGGAGGATGTGCACAGGTACCCCAGAGCCCAAAATACAATCAAAAAAATTTTTTTTAAATGCTGCATATATTTCTGGTTTATGAAATAGCACAGATGATGGCATCAGAATATGCAGGACAAGATGAGAGCTAGGTTTGGAGGGAAACTAGATGTACTGGGTTTGGATATATTGAGTTGAAAGTGACTTTGACATAAGTATAAAAATGTTTACTGGCTTCCCATTGCTCAAAGAGTTAAATCATATCTCTTCAAAGTGAATTTAGAAAACCTAAGTGACCTACATCCCGTGCTCGTCTTCTGTCACACTCACATATATTCCATATTCCAACCATCCTGAGTTAGTGGAAAAGTAGTGAATGTCCTAAGTATTCCACAGATTCATGGCCTTGCAAATACTATTACTTGTACTCAGCAGCTCTTTCCCTATGTCCCCTTTTAGAATGCTGACTTACCTCCTACTTGTTTTTCAAGACTCAAGCATCATCTCCCCTGGAAAGAGTTATTTTTAGTTTTTCTATAACAGTATGTGTGTGTGTAGATGTATATGTGTGTAATTATTTATGATAGTCAATTTATGAGTCTCTCCCACTAGACTGTGAGTACCTTGAGTTTGGGACTATGTTTCACTCATTTCTGTAAACTCTGTATACAGTAGTCAATAAACAATTCAATGCTGGAACGAATGAAAAAGGAATTTTGAATTCTTTTTCTTATTTCCAGGAAAATATTTTAAAATATAGACTACTTTTTGTTGTCATAACCAGGAACTACTGATATGACTAAAAATTAGAACTCATGTACCTATGAATGATTTACATTAACAATACTGAACTAAAGAATTATTCTTCTTGCCAAATAAAAAGTAAAAACTCTAGTAAAAAAGCTATAATATGTTTCCTGAAATTTGTAGAATATCATTTTACATGACCATGAACTAAAAGTCAAAACCCATGTGGAAAGGCAGCATTTTTAAAAAGGTTTTTTTTTCTGATTATATAAATGATAAATGCTCAGTGGGAAAAGTACGGAAAAGCACAAAATATGTGAAATGTAAATATAATCCCACCACCAGAAAAGAGCCACTTTAAATATTTTATTTGTAAATCTTTTCTGTCCTTTTCCTGTGTAAGCACATGCAGATTACCAGCTTTCCTAATGGAGAAAAATATTAAGTCAAAAGTGGATATTCCAAACCACTTTTAAAACTGGCTATCAGAATTATTATGTGTTAAAAAAAATGCATGGAGGTTTTCTAGTTCTCTCTAGGGCCTGTCTCTTCTGCTTTCTCTCTTTAAACCATCATAGGTTAGAGGACTAGTCAGAACCAGGCAGGTCCTGGGCAGGTCACCTTGGGCAGGTCAGCCATTGTCTCTTTCTTTGCCGAAATAAACGCCCTTGGTAAACTCAGAGTGAATGACCACACTTAGTCTTCAGGGTCTAAGCGGTGTGCTCAGCACAGTTGTTAACAGCCAGCCTTGCTGTGTGGGGAAAAACTACTGGGAGTTACTGACTCAACTACTGGAACTAAAGAGGCATATCAGGAGGCAGATGATTTTTAAGAATGCACTTGTTCGTTTCTGGGTTTCCAGGACATATTAAATGCACTTGAAATCTTACATCTGCACTCCAACTATGGGTCTCATGGTATTCAGGGATAAAATGGTGACCACCACATGTGGTACAGATGAAAGCAAAAGAATGCCCAGATCATATATAGTTTTAGCCATGTAGAATTCCACAATAGTATCTGAGGGATCATTAAATTATACAGATACAAACACATACACATACACATATGCACATACACATATATAATATATATAATTATACATATAAAATATACAAATATATACATATATGCACACATTCACACAGCCAAAAAAGTAAGCTCTGGGCCCAGGATATTTGTCAGAATTATTTCTGTCTATTTTATAGCAACTTAAAAAATCCCAAATGTTACCCAAATGTCAGGGATTTGGTTTAGGGCCCATTGCTTGCCTCACAAAAAGCCAATCACTGAGACAATAAGTATTGCCAGGAAAGAAGACTTTAACCAGGTGCTGCAGCCGAGGAGAACAAATCAGTCTCAAAATTGGCGATTATCAAAAATACAATCAATTGTTATTAATAAAGCTGCCATTTTGTACAATAGATCTCTTGAATTTATTTCTTCTCACTAAAATTTTGTATTTTTGACCAACATACCCCTACTCTCCAACCCACTTTTCTTAGATACAGAATAATGTAAAGAAAGTTTGTATCTATTCAGACTGTGTGTACCAAATTAATGACACCTAAAAGTTTTCATAGTTAAAAACAAAGTACAATAAAGATTATATTACCCAAAAGGAAGATATTTGTAGTGGGTTCTGTGATGTGTTGCCCTGATTTCTTCTTGAAGACTGAGGCAATTATTCATAAATATTTGATTTATTATTTAAATAATAAAATAATTTATTACAAATAGTTTTTAAATGTCTATTATATGGCAGGATAGGAAATAGGACAGACAGGATCTTTGACCCCATTTACCATAAGCTATCAAGGTAGATGCCTATGGAACAAGAAAAATACTTAATGACTAATATGAGAAATAAAATGCAGGTTAATGTAAGGAGCTTATATTGAAGGTAATACCTCGTTTTATTTCTAGAATTGTAGAATAAGAAGAAGGAAATTTCTTGAATTTAAGAAGTTTCTTTCATTATTGTATGAAAAACAAAAATAGTTATTCCAAGGGCACTCAGCTGTAGTTGTTTTGCTGTTAGTCTTTGGTCCTAGCTTTCTCGTGGTTGACATCATTTAATTATTCAAGGCTAGGCCCCAATTCTAGTCTTTTCACATTTTTTTTACTGTACCCTCTTCATTTTCATCATAGCACTTGCTACTCTTAGCAATTGCAGTATTTATTTCTTGTCTGATTTCCCTTCCTCTCCAAATGGCTGCATACTTATCTGTTCTTTTTATTTATATATTATCCAGCAACTATTACTATATGGCTCATATAATTTGCTCTCAATAAATACTTTATAAATGAACAGATAAGCAGAAACCATGAGACAATGAAATAACGCTGATTGTTCTGATTGGCGCACAGAATTTGAATGATGACCTCACCTGCTGGACTACTGTCTATCAAATTATGATCAATGAAGTTCCAGGAGATTTTATTAGTTGATTCGGTAAGGGTCCAATGGTCAGATAAGTTTAGTAATCACTGAATTAAACAAATATAATTGGATTCCCTTATTGCTGGATTCTTCAGAGCTTTTATCCTATATACATGTGACTCTCTATGAGGGAGATATTGTGTTCAGAATTCTGAAAATTATTTTAATGTAGAAACTTTTCTTTCAGGAAATACTTAAAACTGTGGGATATTGTTTGGAAAATGCTTGCTTACTCTGTTATCAGGTGAAACCTATAAAACATGAGATCAGAGAGCTTTACAATCTAATTTAGCAGTCGTCAAGAGTTAGTTTGCCTAGATCTGATTCAAAGATGGTCTCAGGAAAGCCTGAGGGATGAAATAACCAAGAGAGGTTGTAGGTTGTTCCCAGTCTTTTGGGATTGGTAGACGTCTGTGTAAAGTCGCTTTCAGTTTCAGCAAAGACCTTTCCATTCTGGGTGTGAACAGAGAAATAATCAATCAATGCCCTGCCCTGCTCATTGCTGGTCTGACATGTTGCCTATACTGCACCCCAAAGGTTTCCTGTGTTCTTCAAGGTTCATCCTGGGAAGATTGCTGTCTGCTGGAAAATCCTTGCAAACACTTATTTTTTTCCTCAAACATAGCTTGCTGGTTTTATTCCCCCCCTTTAGGAATCACATATCAATATACTGCATAGTAAGAGGTTCTTTGAGATCAAGAGAAAGATATTCTCCCAGTCTCTGGAATCTGTGCTTATAGTCCATGTCTCTTCCCAGTGGGTCCCTAACCATTGGATCCTGGCACAGTGGATATTCTCCCTTTCCAAGTCTGACATAAGATTCTCTTAGTGACAGGCACAGACTGTGGTACAGTTCCAGCTGGCCCTCCACTTTCTGCAGATGCTCTAATGGGCTACTTTTAGAGAACCTTGCTCTGTGGAGAGCTCCTATGTGCCTTTGCCTTAATGTGGCCACCATCTGAGAATTCTCCTTTCTCCTGCTGACATTGGTCTTGAGGTGACCTCATGGGCTCACGTCTTTCCAGACATATACTCATCTGGAATGGCAGGGGAAGGGAAAATTGGTGAATAGGTGGTCTTCCAGACACCAGCTGCTTCCATTCAGCCTGCACAATACCACTGTCATCTCCCAAGGGTTGTTGACAGCATTCATTCTTACCCACTTCTCCAGAGTACCCTGTATTCATGAATTACTTGTGTAAGTAAAGTTTAGTCTGACACCAGCAGCATTCTTCAAATTCTCCATTTGCTTTTATCCTGATTCTAGCCTATCCAGATCAAATCCAGCCCTACAACTATGGAAATAAATTATCCTCACATGGTTAGGAGTGCCACCTGTCACAAGGAGGGGTTACAGTATAGGTCACTGCTTCCTTCTTTTCAGGAAGTACCCCTTAGCTGCTGGGAATTACTAGTGATATAGTCTGCTTTAAAGACATTTTGACATTCTCATGAGGGAGGCTATTTTTGCTTGAAGTGGCCAATACTTGAGCTTTAAACAGGGAACATTGCATCATTCTGTCATGAAGCTGACTCTTTATTTCATTTTCATCTTTAAATCGAACATAAAAGTATTGAGTAGATGTAAATAATCGTTTTTTTTCAAAGTGTTTCAGCCTTATGAAGATTTAAGATATTTTCTTCTTAAACCAGGGTTCTGGTGAGAAATAATATAATAAAATATTGCATGTACCTTGCACATTGTTTCACACATATTCACATATTAGATAATCAGGAAATGTTAACTCTTTTCTCTTTCCTTCTCATGTATCTAATGCAAAGAACATAAAAAATATTTGCCTTCAGTATCCAGATTTCTGTACTAGAACTCTCATACTCTTGGGTCAGAATTCCAGCAGTTGTAAACTGTAAATTCCAATTCTTCCATAGGTTACACTGGCAATAGGAAGGAAGTTGAGTTTCTCTTCTGAGCCATAAGTTTATACCACTGAATGAAAATGGAAGAGTCAAACTGCACAGGCTGATTATTCACTTCCCGGTGTCTCATTGGCATGCAGCGGAGTTAATGCCTTCTCATTCCTAGTCCTTTCATTTCAGTGGCCCTTAATCTTTTCTTTCTGTAAGGGAGGCAAATAGTATTTTTGATCCTGATTACCTGGATTAAAACTGAAAAAACTCTTCAGGCTGATGTCCTAGAGAAATTGAAAAAGTTCCCTGTCTATTGGAAATGATTTAAACTGTGAGGCTGGAACAAAGGAGTCATCTCTTCGATAATCATCTCACTTTCTTGTCACTCAGAGTCCAATTAAATAAATGACGACCTGATCTTTTGTCAATTGTCAGCAGATCTGGCTTTCATTTTTAATCAGCCTGCACATCGTGTGGCCTTTTAAATCATCTCCTCACCCTGTCCTTTGTCCGTAAATATGATGAGACTGGGAGTTGAAAAGAGTAGGTTTAGGAATAAGATAAATATGCAGATTTCTGTAAGCATTCTTCATATTCTTTTGAAATCACAACTTCTCTTTCCTCTGCAAAAATAATTATGCCACTGATTTAACTTGTCAGGACCACTGAACAGCTTCTGAATGCTGTGGGAGACTTCCATTCAGGAAGATGTTTTAAGGACTGATTTTTCTCATTTTCACTTCTGTTCCTATCTTTAACACACATAGCTTCCATGCAACCACCACCAACAAAAACCCCACATGCTTTCAGCTGGAAATTGGTTGGGGAGAAAAGAAGTACTTGAGAAAAAGAATGCATTGCCTTTTTTAAAATTAATTTTTATTTTTAAAAAAGATTTAGGAGTCTGTCCTCATATGGATGTAGTCTCATAATGGGTATTTCTATGCTGCTAGGATTAGATGAGATAAGATTCTTTTCTCAAGCAAAAAGTCCCAGACTCAGAGGGGATCTAAGTCAAGGGGATACCAGAAAAGCAGACTACGATGTAAAAAGGGAGAAGAAATGAAGATTCAGTAACCTTTACCCAGACTGATGGGCAGCATTCATTTACATCTAGGAAGAGATTACCCTTCAGTCATACCCTGCAGCACAGGCAGCAGCACCTTTTTGAGGGAAGTTTCTGGAAGCTGGAGTATTTTCTGGCAGGACTGCAGATCTCCCAGGACCCTGGGAAGAGGAGAGTTTATCTGTCATCTTTTCTTTGCCTTCAACTTGGATGGAAATGGCAGCTTTTAATTACGTGTGCCAGGACCAAAAGCAAAATAATAAAGGACAGCTAAAAATAGCTTGTAAGACTTTTATTTTTAGTAACATGACCTATCAGGTATTCCACTACCCTCCCCTCCAAAAAAATGTCCTTAGGCAAAATTTAACAAGACACTTTGATTGCATGGCTGAGTTTCAAAGATAGAAAGGGAAAATCTGCACAACTAGGAAGCTGAAGGTCATAGCTGAGCTCTTGTAGGGGCAATCACTAGATTTAGTGACCAGGTTTTAATTGCTCTTGGGGGAGACAAAAAACTGGACTCCATAAAATGGGAAATCGACTAACTGCATAGAAACCACAATCATAACGCTTAGTGAAAATATGGACCTAGAAAAAAATATATATATATATATAGTTACCAGCAAAGGTAGACTATGAGAAAAACTCTGTCATGGCCTTGATGGTGAATGGAAGAAGAAAAAGTCACCTCTGACAATTTTTAACCATAGGCCTGGCCTCATTTCATTCAGTGTTTGGAAAAGATTATATTTACTTATTGAGAAAACTTGAGGTGATAATGCCCATTAGCATAGTCCCCTGGAGGCAGTAAGCAGAAACAAATGGAAATTCCTGCAGTAGTGCCATGCTCTCTACTCAGGCCATGAATAAGTGTCATTGGAAGTAGCAAAATACAAATTTACCTTTCCCCGTAACTTCAAATAATAGATTCCTGAGATTCACGTTATTTTCTTTAGAGGCATAATACAAGTAGGGACAAATAAAGGATGAAATAAAAATATGATCAATTTATAAGATATTATAGAATGAAGCAGATAGATTTGGAAAAGAATAAAAATACAATTTCCTAGGTGGAAAATATAATTGCTGTAATTAAACACTTTAAGGATTGAAGAGCAGATTAGACACAGTAAAGAAATTGTGAACTAAAAACTAGAAACAATGAGATTAACACAATGCAGCAGAAACAGATAAAAATAATAAAACACATTACGGAAGATTAAATGATATAAAACTGAATAAGAAGCTTTCAACCGGGTGTGGTGGTTTACGCCTGCAATCCAAGCACTTTGGGAGGCTGAGGCGGGTGGATCACCTGAAGTCTGGAGTTCAAGACTAATCTGGGCAACGTGGTGAAACCCTGTTGCTACAAAAGTACGAAAAGTTACCTGGGCATGATGGTGGTCACCTGTAATCCCAGTTACCCGGGAGGCTGAGGCAGGGGAATGGCTTGAATCCGGGAGGCAGAGGTTGCAGTGAGCCAAGATCATGCCCTTGTACTCCAGCTGTGGTGACAGAGTAAGACTCCATCTCAAAAACAAAAAACAAACAAAAAAGAAGCTATCATATACATTTAACATGTATTCAGAAACAGAAAAATAGAGAAAATGAGAGGTAATAATTAAAGAGATAAGTGAGAGTTTTCCAGACTTGAAAACAGGTATGAATCTATAAAACAAGAAAGTCCTAAGCAGTATAAAAAAGAAATATTTTTTCTTTTAAAAATGAAATCCTCCTTTAAACACATTGTCGCACATTGTTAGTAGACTAAAACTATCACAAACATGTTCTTTACAGAGGAATTTCATGGGATTTTTTTTCTTTTTTAGTTGAATACTAAGAATTGATATTTTGCTACCACATAGACCATATTCATTCATTAAATAAACATTTATTGAGTGCCTACTATGATCCAGGTATTGTTTTATGTGCTGGAAATAGAGAAGTGAATAAAAGTGTCCAAGTCTCTGTTGTCATGGAGGTTACATTCATTCAAAAAGTCATTCACTAACTTGCTGGCATGTGCAAGCTATTTCTTAAAGTGACCTGCACTTTCCAGAAAAAGATAACCATTTTGAGTCAATAATATTTTCTTAAATTTTTTTAAAGGAATTTCTTATTTTTACTTATTCAGTTAAGAAGATTCCATAATGAAAGCTGAGAAAATGTTATAAGATTAGAATTATACTTTCACAATATCATCATATTTCATAGCATTTTTGCTACTGATTTAATAATGTCTGAAAACTTTCTGCCAAAACACCCTACTGAGAGTTAAGGAAATATGAGATAATCAAATTTTATTTAATAATTAAATCTGTTGGGTAATCATATCTTACTGGTTAAAGAAATAAACAGGAAGTTGAAATATTGAATCTCTAGAGTCTACTTCAAATTGGCTATAAAAGTATCTGAAGCTCAAGGGTAGAGACTTTGTTTGTTTTGCTTTAGAATTCTATTCCCAGCATGTAGCACAATCTGTGGCATGAAATAAGTGCTCAATAAATATTGATTAAATACTGCATTGTGGATGAATGACCATTGTAAGTCAACTAAACCAAATTGTACCATACAAGGCCAGTCAGATAAATGAAAATCAAAATAAAATGTATTTTTTTCTTATTACATTTTAGGAGACTAGAGAAAATAAAGCAGAACACTGGAAAATACTCTGCATTCTTTAAACGAAAATTCCATGTGAATTGAACTGTGATGATTATTACAGTTTCAGATTTTATGATATGAATGAGTTATTTGCTTATTTGATTAAGTATAAGCATAAGGATAGAAAATCTGGTGTCTAACCATTCTCGTCAAGAAGAATCATTGTTGGCAAATCATCTGTATTTGGGATTAAATGGTTAACGCAGTGGGTACAGTGTAAAAGAAAATTAAATATAATGGCTAACTCTGATAAAAAACATCCTTAAGATTTGCTGAACTCTTCAAATTTTTGGGAAGAGGATGAGGCTCTGGATCAGCATACAACAAAATAAATTTAAGGCATTATTTGTGCCAGAAATTCCAGTTTGCATTTTTCAGTCAAGAATAATCATATTACAATCCTACTTGAGATCAAGTTAATCTCAAAAACGAAGTCCCCAGGGTACAAAGAGCACATTTTTTAGCTTCTTGTGCACACAGCATCTAGCATGGTGGGTACTATGTGCAGGTCCAGTTCACCGTCTCTGTTGCCACTGATACTGGTGAATTAAAGCCCAGTCAAGACAGGAAGCGCCACATCATCACAGACCCACATGGACTTTGAAATGCCAAATACTGCTACAGGGCATGAGCTCATTATTTAAAAATTTTACGGTGAAAAAAGTCCTTAGTTAATATTGAAGCTGATTAGCTATTGGCACGAACATAAAATGTATTGGAAACTGACGTCTTTGGACCCTAAGCTGGTTTGGGTTTAAAAAATTGATGCTGGTGATAATTTGAATGCACAAAATCATGCCTAGAGCCTAAGTTGCAGATAAAGGAAGGAGAAAATGGGTAGCTAAAGCAATCTCCACACAAAATGCTAAAGCAATTATGTTACCCAAGCCAAAATAAACAAACAAACACAATAAAACTGGCCATGTAGGCCAGTTATCCAAAAAGAGTATAACCTCAAGTAGGAGAATGCAAACATATCTGAGTAGACTCTTAATTGCTATCTTTAAAAAGTGAGTATTGTCAAAGATACTGGGGACACAAGTATGTGGAACAAGTGCCAAGGAGTTAGTTGTTTGGTGGTGGATGGTTATTCGAACTAGCCTGGGGTTCTCTGGATGCAATTTCTAGATTGAGATATCATCATTGGCAAATGCTGAGAAGTGATATCTTAACTTTTCCAGAAGACCCAGAATAATCATAGGGACTATTAACTAATTCGTTAGGAAGATAGGGAATTTTTTCTTTCTCCAAATAAGGACCGCAAACAGAATTCAAATACTTTTCACAACCTTTCATCATTGTGCTGTTATAATGACTGAAGATACATTGGGTTTTTAATTATTAGCAACCTGCCTAGCACTGCATAACAAAGTTTTCTTGCTAATTGGGATGGAATGTGTCTTGTCATCAACAAATTGAAACAATATTGTGTATTCATGCTACAATATTTATTTCTCTCTTTTCCTATCCTACTATGAAAACATCATTAGTTTAGCACCATTTGGTCATGATAATCTCTCTTTGTTTCATAGCAATTCCAAAGGCATCAAATATTCTGGTGCAATGCATGCAATATGTTAAGCTTCACTCATTAATTTTGGAAATTAAATGGTTATGCTTATTAATGTGAGCTTTCACCACTCTTCAAGCTTTCAAAACTGAACTGAAAAAAGTGGCATTACGTGAATCCACATTTGGAAAATGTGACTATCTTTTTTGTTGGGTAGAGGGATTCTCCAAGGGCAAACTAAATTGTTTCTGTTCTATATGCATAGGTTGGAGAGAAGCAGCTTATCAAAAAGACAGGAAATAAAAGAGCAGGGTAACTATTACAGAACTTCAGTTTAGAATGTTTGAATTTTTGTGCCCAGCCTATCTCTTCTGTGGTGCATCTGAAAGTCACAAAGATCAATAGGAGAGGGTTTTAGGAGGCACACAGCCTGACAGTCCAATGTGTTGCCTCCAGTTCCTTAATGCCTAAGTTCTCAGGGTTGGGGAAGAGGCCAGACAATATATATTTTTGGATTTAAGTGTATTTTAGGATGGAATATCTTTTTTAAAGGACATGCGTATGACTAGATAATTGGTCTCAGTGTAACCTCTTGACCATAGTAAATGTGTTTTCTCTTTAAATAATTGAATCTAGAAGAAATGACAAAGGAGTGCCCTCCGTTTTATCTCAGGATTCATGTACTCTGACATAGCATGGGGGTGGAATGTGCCAAGACAGATGAGAAAAAGCCATTGGTGAAAAAGTTTCAGATGAATTGTGAACTCTTTCTTACTCTCTGTATATATTCTTTTTTGGCAAAATCTATAGTATTGACAGTCATGCTTTTTAGTTTCTGGCACTTCCTGTAAAGTAAGTTTATTGGCTTTACCTGGGGAAAGAATTATGCTGACAGGCAGTATCCAATAGTGACCCAAACAATTTTGTCTCTTATGCTATCTGCCATCTTTGTATTCATTTATCTTAGAGTCATTCTCTTCCTTGAAGAAATGAGACTGCCATCTTCTGGCGGCCTTCAGTGCAGTTAAGTGACTATCGATATAGTTATTGCTTTTGCTATATGATGTTACCCTTTTACTGTTTATATCATAAAAATAAGCTTGTCTTAGGCTTAGGGAATCAAAACTCAGATCTGGCCCACAAAATGGAAAACTTATCTTGTGTCCACATTTTTTATCAGTTTCTTCTTTTAATGTTCGTAATCACTCATCTGTGTTATAGTTATTACAGTGGAATAAAACATTATTTGACAATTTCTAGAATCTTCAGAAGTATCTGTGAAAAATCATTAGAATTGCTCACTTGGTGTAATAAACATGATTTTGTATATAGAATCATACATAGTACAGTACTATGAATATCACCAGTACATGATGCATGCAGATGAGTATATAATAATATAGTGTACAGATGTAAAATAAAATTTACAGTGTTTTCTAATTATATAAAAGGCAGAAGCCATTTTCTAATTATATAAAATATTATTCTATTACACGATAAATGTAATATAATATTTGTACTTTGCAAAAGAGATTATTAAAAGTCAGACGGGTGCCCCAAGTCATATAAGAAGCAAAATTAAACTGTGTAATAATACATTCTGAATCCAAACCTGGTGTCAATTTCTGCCTAGATATTAGCCTTTAAGACTTGTAGAAAAGACCGAAAGCACGGGAATGCAATAATTTTTCATAAGATAAATTTATCTGACTTATATTTTTCAGTATGGAAAATTTTTCTATTTTGTTCACTAGTGATTTTCTATTTTGTTGACTAGTGATTCCAAAATATTTCTTTCTTGTACCTGCTGCCTCTCATGACATTATTTTTTTTGAACAGATACCATGTTTTAGCCAATTTATTCTCTCTTTTACCAGGGATAATTTAGATAACATATAATTTGTGTTGGAAAAAAACTTTCCAGTTCTCATACTGATTATCTATCTATATTTCTACAACCTTGTTCCAGAAGGAATTTGAACTGTCCAATATACATCATGAAGACATGTTGGTTCCTTAAATATTCTGTGAAATCAGACATTAACAATAAATGTAGCATTTAACAAAACATTGCCTGGAAATTATGTTCATCATCTTTTGCTAAGGTAATTAATACCACAACCACTAGCCAAGCAACACCAGGAACACAGGTGTATGAAAGTTAAATTCATTAGTGTTATTAATACATACCAAGGCTACTGTACACCGTTTCAGAAAAGAGGGAGTTAGGTGGAGGTATTACTTGCAGGCTAGAGCTAATCACAGGCATCTCTTCTGAGATAATGGTCAAAATTTACAAACTGGGGTATTTTTGAACAGTCAGAAGCCTTATGAATCCAGGAAAAGTTAGATCAGTTCATCTGTGGTTTTATCTTGGAGCATATGTGTCTGAATGGGATGAAAAATGTGATCTTAGATATTTTACTTCCATTTAAGGATTTGGGATATTTTACCTGTTTTGTGAGTCAGAGGACAGTTTTGCAAGTTGATTCTATGTCAGTTTTCAATAGCAGAATAATTTTATTGTTGGTAGTTTTATTCTGCAGAGATAAAATATGAGATTCTTCCTTTTTAAACAGTTGTTTATTCAATTAATTCTTCAAATATTTATAGACTATCAATATGTGGCAGACACTGTGCTATTGCTACATTGCATTTATAATCTAGCTAGAAGTGATTTAATTATATGAATAAAGCAACCATCATTTAGCTTTTCCAGCTGTGTCTTCATTTTCAAAAAAGATTATTTTTGGTTGAATTACTATCTAATTCATATGAGAAGATACTTGGAGTTTACCTACTGTGGCAGATAACTGACTTAGCCATATAGGTATATAGGTCTTGATTTGTAGAGGAAAACATGGCTACCTGAAATTACAACTTTATTTCTCTACTTTTTGTAGTGAGGTGTGGCCACTTGATAAAGTTATGGCAATAGGATATAAGTCAAGAAGGTATTTATATCCTAGGAAGCATGTACAATGCAAAGGAGGATGGATGCTCTCTTCAAACTGCCTCCATTCTGCTACCCCAATGCCTGGAACGTGGAAGTGTTGGCTGGAGTTTGATCAGCCATCTTTGGTAATGAGGTAGAATCTATGTAATAAGGATGGCAGAGAAACAAAACAGAAGAAACCAGTGTCTTTAAGGATCTTTGAGTGCCATGGTCCCTTCCCTCTAGAATTCATTTACTAGTGCAAGAAATATATTTTTATCCTGTTTAAACCATTTCTACTTTGGGCTTTCCATCACTACTTTAAGTTTGTTCTGCTCAAGAGTAAAATAAGCAAGAGTTAAAGTTATCACACATTATAAGCCCTCCCACCCCACCCCCAGATGGACAAACGCTGAAATAGTGAATATTTAAAGCTTTAGAAATTTTCAATAATGAGATTGTACAAAGCTTATTATATATAGCACCTCATATTTTAGAAAACATTGCAGATCTGAACTTATTTGATCCTTATGGCAAATTCATAAGGGAGACAGGAAAAGTACTAATGATCTCATTTTAGAGGCAAGAGAACTATGACTCAGAAGAATTATCACATATCCAAATTCACAGAGTATATTAGTAACACTTCCAGAGCTATAATCCAGGCCATCCTGGCCCAGAGGTTTTTCTATTACAATTGTTGAACTTACCCAATAATAGTGAGAGGCTAATAAAGACACTACTTTTTGGTAATACGAAGTTAAATTTGAATTTAACCTACAACTGAAATAGGGAGTTTAATCTTTTTGAGGCATCCAACTATAAAAGGTTAAATCTGGGAGTCCTGGGTTCTAACGCTGAGACTGCCTACAAACTTGACTTCTTGTCTGTTAAATGAAAGGGATAAAAATGATTATCTCTAAGATATATTCTTAGAGAAATATATTCTGTCTAGGGTCTCATCCAGGATAGATACCTTCTGATCAGTTATAAGACTCTAACCCAAATATACCTGTCTGCTTCCTATTTTGGGAGAAATCTTAAAGAATCAGAGAATGTTTATTGGTTTAAAAAAACAACAATGCTTCCATTAGATATTTGGAGCCACTCTATTGTAGGAATCCTTATCTGAGAATAAATATCACTAAAGTTTTGTATGAATTGGGAATAATTTCAATTTCTGTTAGTTTTCATAGAAGTAAGGGTACCATATTTAGCAAATAAAAATACAAGACACTTAGCTAAGTCTGAGTTTCAAGAAAGCA
Organism: Cebus imitator; assembly: GCF_001604975.1. Classification (NCBI taxonomy): domain Eukaryota; kingdom Metazoa; phylum Chordata; class Mammalia; order Primates; family Cebidae; genus Cebus; species Cebus imitator. The sequence goes on from NW_016107622.1 coordinate 413,345, forward strand.
ATGAATAGTTTTTTAGTATAAGTATGTTCCTTGCAATATTTGAGAAATATTTATACTAAGAATTATTCATTGTTAACCTGAAATTCAAATCCGACTGGGTGTCTTTGGTTTTATCTGGCAATCCTACATGGCGGGTACTACAGACTGGCTTGCTCACTGTTTAGTTCAACTTCCTAGTGTCTTCTCATGACATGGAAAGCTGTAAGGCATTTTGCATGTGATTTAAGTACTGTCCATCTGATGTACTTGTTCAAAACTTAAATTCAGACCTGGGCTACACAGAAAGAAAAAGAAGACATGAAACTCCCTCTTACTGGGGAAGACCTCACAGAGGCAATGTTCTTCTGGAGCTAACAGATTGTAAGCAGAACTTTCCTGTTTTATGAGCTGTTTCCTGGTCATGCAGGAGAAGCAATTATTTCAGTGGTCCAAATATACATGGTACATCCTTGAGAATCATCCCTAGAAACTCAACTGAGGGTCTGTTTTGTTTGATTTTGATTCTATAATAAATTATCTTGATCCTGTAATAAATTCTGTTCTGCTTAAGGTATTCGGAAAGCTTTCTCTTCTCTGTGACTAGATCATGTCTGATACCATTACTAAATTAATTTTTATAGTAAAGAAAAGAGAAAACAATGAGATGTTCTCCTTCATTTTTTGACCTTGTAAACAATACCATAAAAAGAAACGTTTCTTAAAGAAAAGTATATAGCATTCATCAGACCACCACAAAAAATTTTATATTTTGACTTATCAGACAAATAATTTTTGTGATTCTTTCAGTCCTAGTTCATATGCAGACATCATTTTTCATATGGTAATCACAAAGCAAATAAAAGTATATATTCTACTTTTCTCTCTTAACGTGTTGCCATAAACACTTTCTGTGTTTACATAATTTTCATAATTTTTTTAGTGGCTCTACAATAGCTCTTATGTTTTGGAATGTACCATAATTCATTGAATCGTTCCCTTATTTTTGGATGTAAAGAGTTTTTTTGCCACTATAAATAATTTTGTAATTAATAGGAGTTTTTATTCTTCTGAATAATTTTCTTAAGATAAATTCCCAGCAGTGAGATAATTGGGTCAAAGACTGTTGAATGTTCTGTGTCTCTTAAAATGTTTTTCCAAATTGCTTTCCACAAGGGATGTAACAATTTTAACTGGGTGGCAAATTTTATTGATGCCTGAATCAGGGGAAGTCAGTGAAAGCTTAACATCATTCAGAATGTATGTGACCTAGCAGTATACAACCCCCCAACACACAGAGGAAAAATGCATGGAACTCATGGCAGTGACTATGAACAAATTAAAAACAGTATTAGCTGTCTTTTTAACAGAACACGATTCTCTCTGATGCTTTAGAGGAAATATATTTTCTTTATTTTAGTTTTAAAAAATGTCTTCGTATGAGGAACCAGAAGCATCTTTTCTGGCCTGACGTCTCATGGTCTCATTTTTTCCATCCTTTGTTTCTTATTCCACAAATGGAGCAAACCATTAACAATAGATTATTTTGATTAATACATATTAACACTAACCATTTATTATTTGGTTTCAGATTTGGCTCAGAAATATTGCTGTTAATATCCAAAATATATAAGAAATTTCTACAACCCTATAGCAAAGTCAGAAATAGATTAAATAATTGCCAAAGGAACTGAATAGACATTTCTCTGAAGAAGACATGTAACAGCCAGCAGGTATATGAAAAGGTGCTGAACATCAACAGTCATCAGAGAAATGAGATAATAATAAGTTATCACCTCACACCTGTTAGGATGACTACTATAAAAAAAATGAAGTGCTGGAGAAGATGTGGAGAAAAGGCAATCCTGTACACTGTTGGTGGGAATATAAATTGGTACAGCCACTATGGAAAACAGGATGGAAGCTCCTAAAAATAATTAGAAATAGAATTACCATTTGACGCAGCAATCCTACTTCTGTGTATATATCCAAGGGAAATAAAATTAATATCTTAAGGCTATATCTGCGTTCCCATCTTTATTGCAGCATTACTCACAATAGTCAAGAAATGAAAATAGCATAAGTGCATATCAACAGCCAAATGCATAAAGAAAATGTGAGAAATATATGTAATGGAATATTATTCAGCCTTTAAAAAGGGAAGGAAATTCTGTCACTTAGGAGAACACAAATGAGCCTGGAGGGCATTATGATAAGTGAAAGAAGCCAGACACAAAAGGACAATACTACATAATCCTAATTTTGGAGGAACCTACAAGTCAAACTTATTAACTTATAGAAACAGATTTTAAAATGATAGTTGCCCAGGGCAAGGGGGAAGAGGAATTTGGGAGGTTTTGGCTAAATCGTATGAAGTTTCAGTTACACAGATGATGAGATTCTAGAGATGTCTTCTACAGCATGATGCCTATAAGTAAAAATACTGCATTGCATATTAAAAAATTTGCCAGGAGGGTAGATCTTATGAGAAGCGCTTTTACCACAAAAATAAATAAATAAATAAAGAGGGCAGGAGGAGAAAAATGTTGCTGTTGATGCTACTGCAATACATAGCTGCCTTCTACTGAAGAAAAAAGAGACAGGGACTTTTTTTTTTTTTCGTCTAAACTGTTGTTTAGATTTAGTTATAAAAATTTCCAAAGCTGGAGTTTTGTCTCAGTTATTAAATTTAATTTAGGTTTAGACTAAGTTTCCATCTTCTTATTTTCCCACCAAAATTATCCCAATGTAGTTTTCTTTTAGGCGTTCAACTCTGATTAACAGAAGGTATTTTTTGAAAGAGGATTGCTAATATAGAACTTCCAATGGTTTATTCCCATTGGAAGATGGTAATTTTTGTCTCATTTTGAACCATCAAAACAGAAAAGGGTTTCAAGTGTCTGATCTTATGGCATGCTGCCATTAGGTGGAAACTCTTTGAGCAGAACTGACTACTTAATTATGATGTTAGTAACTTTTCTCAGAGAGGTCTGACTCCATTAGGTGGAGGTCAGCAGTTTGTTTTCTGTAAGGGGCCATAGAGGAAACATTTTCAGCTTGGTTGGCCATATAGTCTCTGCCATGACTATTTAATCTGCCTTTGCAGTGTGAAAGCAGCCACAGAAAATACGTGAATGCGGGAGTATGGATGGATTTCAATAAAAGTTTGTTTACAAAAACAGGCAGCCGACCCATTTAGCCTGCTGGTCATAGTTTGCTGACACCTCATTTCAGGAATCTGGCTTCAGGGGACCTATAGTAGTAATCCCACTTTGTTTCAGAAATCTCTCAACCCTAACAGGATTATCAACTTTACAATAAAAAGTAAAACCTGGTGTATTAGAGTGTTCTCATGCTGCTAATAAAGACATAACCAAGACTGGGTGATTTATAAAGGAAAGAGGTTTAATGGACTCATGGCTAGGGAGGCCTCACAATCACAGATGAAGGCAAAGGAGAAGCAAAGTCATGTCTTATATGGTAGCAGGCAAGAGAGAGCTTGTTCAGGGAAATTCCCATTTATAAAACCATCAGATCTAATGAGACTTATTCACTAACACAAGAACAGCACAGGAAAGATCCACTCCCATGATTCAATTACTTCCTGCTGGGTCCCTCCCAGGACATGTGGGAATTGTGGGAGCTAAAATTCAAGATGAGATTTGGGTGGGGACATAACCAAACCATATCATTTGTTTTAAAAATGAACTCTGATGATATGCTAAAAATAAATAAAAACTATGTATAAGATCATTCCAAAGCAATCAGAAAGGACATTGATACCTAGAAATAAACTTGGAAAAACTATCAATAATTCAAAAGGCTTTTGAAAATGGATTCCCTCACAGTAGATGAATGGCAACTATTGGTTTTAGGAATAATACTCATGTCCTCGTTTTGCCATCATATTCCCTCTCTCAGTGTCAGTCAAGCTACTAACAGTTGTTAACAAGAGTGAGTGCCCTTAGGCAGTGCTTTTCACTGTCTAAAGTAAACCAACATGCCTTGAGCTCATGAGGCAGAGAATCAGCATAGCACATGGCACACACTAACTTCCACATGCAAACTCTGTGGGACTCTGTGAGAGGCTGAATCTCTGGAGTGGGTTGGAATGGGTGTGGAAATGAAAAGATCCAGAGTTTAGAGAGCTGCCTTGAGTTACACACCTAAGTGGATAGTACACACAATTGTTTTAATTCATAATTGTTTTAATGTCAAACATGACATTATTCTGCCTTCTTTAGGTTAGGTAGGAAACAAGGCCTTTTTTTCCTTTCTTTTTTTATTCATATAAGCAAGTGGGAAAACGTGAAAAATAGAATACTTCCTGTTATTACTTAAGGTGACATATATCTTTAGTATGTCTAGTCACCTTTAAGAAATGGCTCGTGAGACACCTGAGAAATAATACCCTTTTGTGCCTACAGATATGCTGCTTGTTCACACAGGAAGCAGCAAAAGCAAGCATCCCTCCAGTGTGTGCAACCCCAGATATGAAAACATGATGGACCCAACAGGGGACAACGGTCCTGCTTGCCCAGCCCTTAGGAGCCAGGCTGCACATGTTTCTCCTCTGTGTGAGCACTGTTCTGTGGCCCCTCTGCTGTGTCATTAGTTCTCCGATAGCTGTTTTTCTTTTCTTCTTTAGAATTGTCTTGATTCTCACTTCCCTCAGCTGTGCCTTGGTGTCTGTTCTTGGTTCCTTCCTGGTTTGATTACAATGAGAGAGGTTAACTTTTCTTTAAATTGGATTCACTTTTCTCCATATTTCACAGGTGGAAGTGAAAGTGAAGGTGGGGAACAACTTACTGAAGTCACAATGCTGTCTTTTCTGGCTCTATCCCCCTCTACGCTTCATGGGAATGTTCCCTTTTGGAGTCCTGGCTCCCAGTCTCCAAAATTCCCCAAATGATAAAATATCAGAATATACTGATATGCTGAATATACTCTGGTGCTAATATAACTTTGCTGAATTTTAAATTTTGTCAAATAAGGGCAATTAAAAAAACCATAAACAACCAAAACAAATAATAATTGCTATAATCACTATCATTTTATAAAAGAAAACATTTTTAACACCTCAAGTAGGCCATACTATCAGAAAGAATAGTGCCTTAAATTGAATTTCCTTTGTTTTACAAAAAACTCACTGCATTGTCCTTATATTTTTCACTTTGCCTCTGACAGCTCATAACTTAATTTTGACTTGGCCCATGTCCAATGCCTGGTGTTTGGGAAGGATTGGTGTAATGGAAAGAATATTATCTCTGGAGTCAGACAGATTTGGCTTCAAATCCTGGCTCCTACACTTGACTTTGTGAGAGTCAGAGGACGGGTCTGAGGCTGTCCCAAGGGCGGGAGTGCTTACCTGGCACTGCGCATCATGGCAAAAGCGCGTGTCCCTCGCTCCTGTTCCCTCTGTCTTCCCTTTGTCCTTATGTATGGCTATCACCAACAGCAAGAAATAAGCAGATTCACCACGAAAGTTATCTTTATTTTTTTATTGATATAATCATATTGGTTATTTGAAGTGTCTCCTTTCTATACACTTACATATACTTAATTAGTAAAAATGACCTGAGTGATTTAAAAATCAGGCTTTATAATGTTTTAAACAGTTGGCAAATAAACCAGACAACAATAAAACAAGGGCTCATGCCTGTAATTCCAGCTTTTTGGGAGGCCAAGGCAGGTGTTTCACTTGAGGTCAGGAGTTTGAGACTAGGCTGGCCAACATGGTGAAGCCCCGTGTCTACCAAAGAAACACAAAAATTAGCTGAGCATGGGGATGCCTTCCTGTAACACTTGCTACTCCAGATGCTGAGGCAGAGGAATTGTTTGAACCCTGGAGGCGGAGTTTGCAATGAGCCGAGATCATGCCACTGCACTCCAGCCTGGGTGACTAAGTAAGACTCCATCTCAGAAACAAACAAACACCAAAGCAAAAACCACGGAGTCGTTGCAGTCTATTTCTCAGACCCTGGGTGTGTCAGATGAAAAGGACTTAGGCCTTGGCTGAACTTCACTTGGGATCCTCTGAGCTCTCTTGCTACCTGGTCTTCATCCCTGGCCTGCCGTCCTTGGCCTTCCAGCCCAGTTCAGTAAGAATCCTGCCTAGCCAGATTAGCAAAAGCCCCATTACCCACGACCATTGAGATCTCACCAAGTCCTTTAGTAATTTTTCAATCACTCTCTTTCCCTTTCCACTGGCTATAAACCCCCAGCTGCTTCGGCTGTACCCGGAATTGTGTTCCCTCTTGCAACAGACTTGACCCCTATTGTAATCATCTTAAATAAAGTCTTCCTTGTTTGTTCTGTTTAACTCTGCACAGTGCAGTTTTTCTTTGCCATAGCCCAAATCCACACCGTATCGGAAAGAGGTTTTCCTGGGAGGATGTGAAAGGCTGTGTGAGGAATGAACCTCAGGAACCATCAGCTCCAGAGTTTATACATTATTTATTTTTTAATTTCAGGGATCAATATCAGGTGGAATTGTTCTAATCTGATTATCTAGCGGAAGAGAGAAGTCAATTTCCATCCCTAGGGGATAAACTATTATTTTGGAAGGGGATTTTCAGAAGAAGAGTCTTTTTTTTTTTTTTTTATTCATGAAATGTTTGTTGAATCCTTTACATTACTATGATTATTTTTCTAGTGCTCAGAAGACTAGCAAGGAGCCTTACTTCAGTGCCTTCCCTGACTACAAGTTTGTTATGGGTAGAAATGCCAGAGGTTGGAGATTTCCTCCAGCACATGCCAGCATTGATATTGCTATTAGGCATTAACTACCTCCAAACTTTTCCTTTCCTGCTACTTTAAATTTGGCTTTCTTTATTACTGAAGATGAAGAAATGGGCATTAGGTAGGAAAGGTAGTTCAGAAAGTTCCCTTTTCTAGAGTTGCATTGTACCTTTCGGTAATAAAGTTGCATATTTTTTTCTGCTGTGCTTTACAGGTCTTTTCCCAATATTGCTTGCCCCATACAACGTGGATCTTCTTGTCTTACTCTGTGGCTTAGGTTGCTAACCTGACAGCGTTATTTAAAGGAAGAGAAAAAAAATATTTTTCAAAGTCAGTGGAAGTTTTGTAACGGTGAGAACATTTGAGGATGAAGAAGTCAGTTCACTCAGTCCAGTGCGCTCATGTGAGCAGAGGCCTCTCGGCTGCTCATTGTGCAGTTAGACTTGCGCGGCTCTCTGCCTTGTTTGCAGGACCATTTTCCAGTAATACTGGCAAAGAAAAAACCTGAAAGACTTCTTTAAAGATTCTCCAGTCTTTAAAGTCTGAGAACTGGGGAAGTAAAGGTAAATCAGTCAGATGTATGAAACACAGAAACATTGCAAATGATATCACGATGATTTGTGGTGGGGCTTACTTTTGCACTTGGCAGCACTGTGCCTGCATTTGGGTAAATTGGCCTCAGATGAGTTTCAGCAGAGCCTGGGCTCTAATACTGTGGTCTGAACAATGAACTCCTTTCTTGGCTGTTCTCTCCCTTTCATGTTGTGTGCTAAACCGGAGTGTTTTATCATTGAACAAGATAAAACAGCCAATGGTTTTTCATATAAAAGCCCCAATATTTAATAAAACACATTATTAATATTAGTGGAAATGCTAGTTATCAATATCAATGGAAAAAGAGTTCCTAAAAATATTGTTTGAGGGAGATTCCAGTCTTGGTTCTGTGCTTGTGTATGTTGAGGTTGTTTAGATATGGGGATGTTTCCATTAGTGTATTTGTTTTGTAGGGAAGCCCTAACCAAATACCACAAATGGAGTGGAACAACAGAAATGTATTCTCTTACAGTTCTAGAGGCTATAAGTCCAAAATCAAGGTCCAGCAGGACCATGCCCTCTCTTTCTAGCTTCTGGTGGTTGCCAGTGTTCATTGGCATTTCCTGACTTGCAGCTGCATAATTCTAACCCCTGCCTGTGTATGGCATGGCTGTGCACCTCTGCATGTCTATGTCTTCACATGGAGTTTCCTCTCTCTGTGTGTGTGTCTTTGTTTTCCTTTTCGTCTTCTAGTAAAAAAGTCTGTTATGTTGGTTTAAGGGCCCATCCTATTCCAGCATGACCTCATCTTGATTATACCTGCAAAGACCCTATTTCCAAATAAATTCAGCAAATCTTTTGGGGGTGGCAGATTCAACCCATAACAGAAAGTACACCTCATCTGTTTTTAACACTTGCATAATATTTCATAGTAGGAATGTACAATTATGTGCTACATAATGATATTTCGGTCAATAACAGACCACATATACAATGGTGGTCCTGTAACATTATAAGACCCCATGACTGTTACTGTACCTTTTCTATGTTTAAATTTGTTTAGATACACAAATACCTACCATTGTGTTCCAATTGCCTACAGTATTCAATAGAGTAACATGCTGCACTGATTTGTGGTGTAGGAGCAATAGGCTGTACCATAGCCAAGGTAGCTGGTAGGCTTTATCATCTGGGTTTGTGCAAATACATGTTATGATGTTCGTACAATAGAAGTGCCTGATGAGGCATTCTCAGAATGTATTCCTGTCATTAAGCAATGCATGATTCTATATGGTTTATACCATTATTCTGCTAATATTATTCAGGTTGTTTCACTAGCACAAATAGTGCTTAAATTTTATCTTTCAGCCCATCGTGGTTGTAAATATTTGTCTATACATTTGCTGTTTGCTCATCTTCCTATTGAAATATGAGTGCCCTGATGTCTGATACTGTATTTTCCTTTTTCACTGTAGTCATTCCAGCTCCTAGCAAAATGAAACACATGTGGCCAATGAATAAAATATTGTTGTCCACTTATGTAAGTTGTATAAACTTCTGGAGATAGATTAAACATTTTGAAGATGCTGCCAAGCTGTTCTCAAAATCAGCTGTACCGTTTGACGTTCCTGTCATCAGCATGACTGTATGTGCTTACCACACTATATTACAATATTTAAAACTTTCACTAATTTGATGGGTAAAAAAAGGCTATTTCATGATCATCAAATAATTATATTTCTAACTTCTTTTGCAAGCCTACCTGATTCTAAGCTTCTCAAAAGCAGAGTATGTTCATAGATATCCTTATGTTTTCTGCAGTTGCAGTCTGGGGCATACTAAGTATGCAATAAATAGCTACTGAATTTACTTGGCATCCATTTTTGAACTTTTCTTGTAATTTTTTCCCTCAGTGTCCTGCAATAGTTTCCTATGACTGCTGTAACAAATGGCCACAAACTGGGTGACTTAAAGCATCAGAAATTTATTGTCTCCCACTTGTAAAGGCTTAGAGGCCTCAAATTAAGGTGTTGGCAGAGCTGTGCTCTCTCACCTCTTCCTAGCTTCTGGGGATTGCTGGCGACTCTTGCTTTCCAATCTCTGCCTTTGTCTTCACATGGCCTTCTCCCTTGTATCTGTCATCTTCCTATAAAGATACCAGTCAGTCAATTAAGACCCACCCAAAACTCATGAATATTAGTCTGTTCTCACCCTGCTAATAAAGACATACCCAAGACAGGGTAATTTATAAAGGAAAGAGGTTTAATTGACACACAGTTCCACATGGCTGGGGAGGGCTCACAATCATGGTAGAAGGCAACGAGGAGCAAAGTCACGACTTACATGGAGACAGGCAAGACAGCCTGTGTAGGGGAAACCTCATTTATAAAACCATCAGATCTCATGAGACTTATTCACTACCATGAGAACAATATGGGGGAAACTGCCACTGTGATTCAATTATCTCCACCTGACCCTGCCCTTGACATGTGGGGATTATTAAAACTCAATGTGAGATTTGGATGGGTACACAGCCAAACCATATCATAATGTCTACCCAAGACCTCTGAATGTGGCCTTATTTGGAACAGGGTCTCTGCAAATGTACTCAAGTTAGGATGAAATCATGCTGGTTTGGTGGCCCCGATTGACATGTTACCAGGAAGTTCTTAGTCTTACTTGGGAGAAAGAATTCTACCAAGAGACACTTTAGCCCCCACAAAAAGGAATATATTGAATGAAAATAGACAGAGGAGAATTTATTTAAAGAGAGACAGTGCACTCTGAAATATGAGGCAGAGCAGGCTGCTGAAAGAGCATGAGTCCACAGCTGCCCAAGGGTTCTGCTTTGGATTTTTATGATGTCAGATTTTTTTAAGTTCCCATCTCTGTCTTAAGTCTCTGCCATTTTTCTTTGTCTAATTTTCCCACTTCTGCCTTAAGTTCCCCGCCTTTTCCCTGCCTAGCTCCCACTCTAGGCTTGTGGGAGCCTCCGTTATTATTAGTTGGTGCATACACATGAGCCAGGTATTGGAACTGAATTCTACCTAATGGCTGCATTGCTCATTAGTGCCACCCCAAAAAGGTTGTATAGTGGTCAAATCTATACGTATTGCACCTGAGTATCTCTTAGGAATTTTCTTTTTGTCCTAACCGTACTTATGGTGCCAGCATACTTCTCAGGAATTTTCCCTTTTGCTCTTTCCTTTCTCATCAGCATGTACATAACGACATTCTGATATTTTAACTGCAGAGTGAATGATTATTGGTGCATTTTAAGAAGCATTTCCTCCTGCATAGGTACTTCCCTTCCTCTCCACTCATTTCTAACATGCACGTTTTGGGTAATCTCTGGGGTGTGACATTTACCAGACCTCGCTTTTCTCAGGGGTTCCCCCCTCCTGTTCATGTCTAGCTATCTGCCTACTCTAAAAGAATGATTTACATATTTATAAAAAGAGGGAAATTATTTAACCCAGTGCAAGACCTACAGATTTTCTCACTCCAAATCTCTCTAGAATTTTATGGTTATCTTCATAGCTCCAGTGCCCTGAAAACGGCTCCTGACATCAGGTATCAAAACTTCCATAATTTTCTTCTGGCTCTGAGTTATGACCTCAAGTCTCTGATGCCCTTGACCATCATCTGCTCTGCAGTACCTCCCTGCTTCTCAGTTTCATGCCAAAGGAAATGGCTTTTGCTCCATCCAACTCAGCTAAAAACAGCAGACAGATGACAATGATCCCAAGAACCTGACTCCCTAATGTGAATCCCTCAAGATTGTCCTTTTTCAATTAGGACAAATATGTTTCATACACAGACTTCTAACTTTTCCTCAGATTCTTGCCCTTTGAAGCCTGAAACTGGTATAAATCCTAATTTGAAATTAACATACAATTTATTTCTTTGCTAACCTCCCTTGGCTTATTTCTCATGTCTTAAGTAAGGCTCTCACAAATACCTCAGACACCCATTTGCTTCCTTTTTAAAGAACCTATTAACTCTTTCCTTCAGATCACATTGAACATATTTAAATTCTCTCTGGCTCTTAGGTGTATGTGGGGTAGTAGTGAGTATACATGCGTGCAGGTACATGAAAAAAGCAAAAGAATTGGAGAAACAGATCTGTAATGTCTTCTTTAGCTTAAGTGCTTGTAAAAGCAATAGAAAGTAGTCATCCAGAAACAGTCTAAACAAAATATAGTCTCTCCATCTTTCATTGAATTTTAAAAGTTTCTGACAGAGCTTACTATTCAGGGAAAGTTAGTTTAAAAGACACTGGGGGCTAGACTCAGTGGCTCACACCTGTAATCACAGCACTTTGGAAGGCTGAGGAGGGTGGATCACCTGAGATCAGGAGTTTAAGACCAGCCTGACCAATATGGTGAAACCCTGTCTCTACTAAAAATAGAAAAGTTAGCTGGGCATGGTGGCAGGTGCCTGTAATCCCAGCTATTCAGGAGGCTGAGGCAGTAGTATTGCTTGAACCCTGGTGGCGGAGTTTGCAGTGAGCCGAGATAGCACTATTGCACTCCAGCCTGGATGATGAGGAAACTCTGTTCCATAAAAAAAAGAAAAAAGACACTGTAGCACTTGATCCCACAGGGCACTACCTGAAAGAGGTGTCCCTTTTGCCGGGGGAGATGATATTTCCTGCCAGTCATTGTTACCCTTTTCATTTGCATTTGGCGGCCAGGTAGCTTCACTTTAAGTGACCTCTTTTTAGATTGCTGCACACCGCATCCATAGGTGGTCTGCTTGTGTTTCTGAGCAAACCATAGCTATGCAAAGCAGCAGCACCTTGTAGGCGTGCTTCCTGAGATTTTGTGGGGGAACTTTTTTCTTTTTTGAGACAGGGTCTTGCTGTGTTGCCCAGGCTAGAGTGCAGTGGTACAATCATGGCTCATTGCAGCCTCGACCTTCTAGGATCATGCCATCCTCCCATCTCAGCCTCCTGAGTAGCTTGGACTACAGGCATATGCCACCATGCCCAGCTAATTTTTGTATTTTTTTTGTAGAGACAGGGTTTTGCCATGTTGCCCAGGCTGGTCTCAAACTACTGAGCTCAAGTGATATGCCCGCCTCAGCCTCCCCAAGTGCTGCGATTACAGGCGTGAGCCTCTGCACCTGGCTTTCTGGAGAAACTTCATCACACTTCTTACAGGAACACTTCCCTTACCAGCTCACAGTATCTAATCAGGGTTCACTGTTATCTGAACCCTTTAATTCCTTTTCTGTCTTTCCTCTTCCTCAAATACTTATTAAGCTTCTATTCTTTACCAGTCCTGGGGCTAGAAACAAGTGAGAAAAATTAAAACAAGATGTAGAATCTCCCCCAAGAGACTGAATGTACAAATGGGTAATGGTGAGGGCGTATATAGGACAGTGACTCATGACCTCTGTAGCAAACAGCACAGCAAGCCAGAGACTAACCTCTGTAGCAATCAGCCCAGAATGGTCAGAGCATGGTGTATGACTGCCAGCTTTCCCAGTTTTGGGCTCTGCTTTCAACTGAAGATGGAACAGAAAATCAAATATGCTCCCCAGACCCCCATCACATAAGAGGCACCACTTCTATTTAGCTCACCCCTAGCTTCCCTATACTAATAACTGCTAATCAGAGCATACCTGAAACTTTCCATTTTTGGAACTATAAAGCTCTTCCACTCTCTTGCCTATCTTTGTGTCTCTGCCAAATGCAAGTGATGGTGGCTGACTCCCTTGCTGCATTAAACTCATGCTTATTCTCATTTAAGTAGTGGTCTTTGTTTATTTCCATAGCCCCTCAAGGAACTGTTAAAAGATAAACTTAGGCATATTAAAATTTTTAAGATTTTATTTTAGCATTTAACAATTCATGAATCGAGAAGCAACAGACTGTACCTGGCTTAGCACTCTTCAATGTAGAGGTGAGGGTTGATTTGAGAGTGAAGAGAGAGACTTTGATAAGATGTTCTTGGAAGAAAGACAAAATATATTTGATTAGTTAGAGAAGAAAGTCCTTAGTTAGAGGTTACTTGGCAGTTTCTGACTGATAAATTTTCTAGTTTCATTTTACCATTTATAGTGGGCTTCACTTTTCTTATGTAGGAACTTACGGCACTTGACCGCCCCAGTCTAATGACCTCCTAGTTACAAAAAAATATTTTTTAACAATTTCCTTCTTTTGTCTGCCACTCACTTATGAGAGATTGACCAAAACTTGAGCAAAAGCACACCTCTGTGTCACAATCAGGTCTGCTTTGTCTTGGTCTCAGCATGGAACTCGTAACTCACAACATCAGACTCATTGAATAAATATCCCTTTTGTTCATCTTGTTTTTTGTCACTAAGCACAGGGAGACCATCTGTTTTACTGTTGATGGCTGCAAATAGGCTTTTAAGACCCTTGAGAGAACACAGTGCACCTAGGAGATTAAATGAGGACTATCAGGACGATAAATCCAAGAGATTGGAGCAGGCTGCTTAGCCAACATTTCCAGAAACTATACAAACTAACATTTCTACAGAAACAAAAGTAAAAAAAAAACAAAAAAAAAACAGATTAATGAATATAACTCAGTCTCTGTTCAGAAGGCAGTTAGTCAAGAAAAGGTTTAGATTTGAGCTTAAAGAAAATTTTACCAGTTTGCAGTTTGAATGTCATTAGTTATGGCATCAGGCATCTTGGTGAACGCCCTGAGTGGGCTATATAGCATCAGGCCCAAAAGTTGTACTGTGAAATTTATGTCGAATAGTCTTGCTCCATCTTTTAGCATTTCAGGAAAAGTGAAGTTTGTATATAACAAAATTTCAAGAACAATGAACAGGATAAATCTGATATCTATGAGGGTGTATCATAGTTTTTACTGAAACATAATTTTTCTGTCTATAGTTGTCCCATATTTAACAAAGAAAATCACAGTAAGACAAATTTGTGCAAGAAGTAAGTCATGAAATATGGACTGATTATTTGCATGAATGCAGCAAGTCTAATGGTTGACCATATAGGCTCTTTTTTAGGCTGCTTTGCCAGAACTTTTAATGAAGACTTTCCGATTAGAATTTTAAAAGCCTCTTCAGACTAGCAAGCCACGTCAAGAGCTGGTCATCAAACTTTGCTGGCAATACCTATAGATTTAGGTAAATTCCGCTCTTGAGGTCTTTAAATATTTTTTTTTAATATTTTTGGGCCTTTCTTCATAAACTAGGGAACCCTCAAATCCAGGTAGTAGGCCACGTTTTTCCAAGAACTTTTTTGCCTCCGTAAAGTCAATCTTAGTTCTTTAAAACTAGTCATATCTAAAACTATGCGTATTCTTAAATATGACATTCCAGTCAAAGCTTTGGTATTATAATTAATGTTTCCAATTATGTCCTGTTACAAAGCAACTAATTCTTATTGAACTTCTGCAAATAACTATATTGCCATAAAAATAAGAATATTTGATAGTTTTTGAGCTCTGGAGGGTTCAGGTAGGGAGAAAAACATACATGTTTCAGTTTTGTTCATAAACGTATACTTTATCAAATTGCTGTAAGCTGTTGGCAGCTTAAGAAAAAAGAAAAAGGTTTTCTTAAATCTTGACGACATTAAAGAACTACCAATGTTTCAAACAAAAAGGCCATAAAAACCCATGTTTTTCTTCCTCTGTTCATTCAGTCCCATGTAATTAATTCTTGTTCTGCTTGGTGTGAGCAGTTTTATGAACCAATTGGTTTCTTCACTAGAATTCTGGAAATTCTTACTCATTCCAATGGCAAAATCCTTAAAGTTAGAAGCCTCTGCTTGTCAGAGTCCTTTTCATATATCTGCTTGAATATGAAACACTTTAAAATTATAATTGCTTGAAAAACTTTCAGTAAAATACCAGAATGAAACAATAGCTGCCTGTGATTGGCAAGATTTAAAATGTCAAAGGTAAAAGATCTGATAAGAGTTCATTACAATGCAAGTGTTAAGAAAATTTTATCACTTCTGTGACATACAACATCTTAAGATAATAACTAGAATTATGAATGAAAGTTACATCAAGACTATCAGATTTCTAGGAATTTCATACAATTCTGGAACACATTAATAACTCATCCACATAAATATAACTCAAAGAAAGTAAATATCGCTTATTTTTTGTCAGCACTTCCCATGTAATTTAACACATCAAATAACTCAAATTAGTTTAACAGCTCTCTTTTTATAAGAAGAGAGAATAAAGTGTTTTGAGATATTTTGGGTACCCTCTAGAAGCTCCCAAAATTAGTTCAAAGTCAAAAAGACTTAATTTAGAATTTGATTTTGGTTTAAAAAAAGTCAAAAGGTTTAAATGCTTTGTTAAACAAGATCATAGGTCACTGGGAAACTAGAGTCATTCATTTAACCAGAGTGATAGTTTAAAAACCTTAAAAGCAAATACAGAAATTTACTTAGTTGTAGAAAACCTTAGCTCTTTCAATAGAGAGGACTCAGTATTTATTTTGAAGTAATCAAAGACTCAAAAAAGATTAAAATTATTAATTATTTTAATAGGACCCCAAAGTCATTTCTTTTAATGCTATATTTAATTATTATGTTAATTAGAATCCTTACATTCTAGTAGTTTTAATTTCTAGTAAAAACTGGGAAGTAAGCAATTGTCAACTTTCTGTCACATTAGCATTCAGTAGATTAGCATAATTTTTTATAATTTTGAGAAGTGTCAACTTCCTCACAGTACAATATTTCATTGTGGCACA
Organism: Cebus imitator; assembly: GCF_001604975.1. Taxonomy (NCBI): domain Eukaryota; kingdom Metazoa; phylum Chordata; class Mammalia; order Primates; family Cebidae; genus Cebus; species Cebus imitator. The sequence goes on from NW_016107622.1 coordinate 429,308, forward strand.
GGAAATGTTTACTAATTGACTCAAATATCTTTAGTTCTTCTATAATAAGCCGCATATGTATAAGGTTAAACTTGCTTTCAATAATTAATATGATTTAGTGTTTACCTTATTTGGAAATGATCTAGATAATTTAATAAATATTCATAATTTAACTTAGCAGAACTTTAAGGGTGTAAGGTATGAAAGAAATTTGGAAAATTATTTTAGTGGATATATTAAAAACACAATTATTGTTGAAAGGCTTATAAACATTTATTTCTCTTATGGTTATTTAATTCACTTATTTTTAACAATTATCTTGGGTTACTCATTAAAATTTATGAGACAAAAGCTACACATTAGACAAAGCTGGCTACTGTTTCAAGTTATTTCCCTGATAACTATTTTTACATCGTGCATGTTAGGCAGTAGTTACCATGACAGCAAGAATCCTAAAAAAGTTAAATATATGTGTTATTTTTTGTTTGTTTTAATGCTGTGCTGGCTATATATGAAGTAATAAACATTGCATCCATTCACATTTGTTCTTAAATTGAAGTTATTCATAGTTCAGGCATTTTAAATATCTAGTAGAGATTACATAAATGCATTTGATTAATATATTCATGTAAAACAAAAGTTGTGTGTATGCATTATATATAATGCCAACACTGATATAATCTTCAGTAAATAAAAGCTAAAGTGTGTTGTTGAAGAATGTATGAGTGGACTTTAGGATTCTAGTAAATTTCTCAGGAGAGCTATGTTAATTTGGAGCTGAAGAAACCAAGGATTGTGGAAAGCATCAAAGCTTCATTACATAGAGTGGCTGCCTGTGGAGTACATCCGTTGACACTGCTCAGTCAACATCTAAAAAGCAATAAAGGATGCTATAGTCACCAAGATGTCTATGGCCTTTCCTTCTTCTTCCTTTCCCTCCTTTTCCAGGAGAAAGACTTGCTACTTCTGGAATATGCTACCTCCAGTTCATAAGAGTAGCATTACAGTTTCCATTAAATGAGTTGTAAAGGTAAAATGTTCTATTAATATGCATATATGTTTTAGTCCATTCTCATGCTGCTCTGAAGAAATATCTTAGAATGGATAACTTGTAAAGGAGATAAGTTTAATTGACTCGCTGTTTCACAGGGCAGGGGAGGCCTCAGGAAACTTACAATTATGGTGGAAGGGGAGGCAAACACATCCTTCTTTACATGGGATATGTTCTCTTTCCGGGTCCACAAGGGGGCATAGTTTTAAGAGCAAGAACTTCCTATCACCATGCCCCCCTCCCATCTATCTCGATCCAGGAGATTTAATGGTTTATGTTTGAATTTCGCAGCGTGGGAAGAAACTAAGAGTCAATCACTCCAGTGGAAGTTCTAAGGAACTCCTTTCATTGGCCAGGGGTCTTAGACAAGGTGGGGGTTCCTCCCAGGTTAAAAGCCCCCTTCTTCTACAACCCTTCGGACTCCATGTTTGGGTCCCCTTCCACGAACACTCCCTTCATGGAAACCATCTTTCTCTCTCCTGAATTTCCCCTCTGGGGTCCCCTTCCACATTCTCTTGTGGAAGCCTGTCTTCCCCTCCTAAACCCCATCTCTCTCTCTCTCTCTCTATTCCCTTCTACTCAGTGTGGAAGCTGCTTTCCTCACCTGGATTCCATCTTTCTGGATTCTCTCTCTCAGTGTGAGAGTTAGCTGTTTCTCTCTCCTTCTTTTTCTCTCTCTAAATAAATCACTTTCTACAAACACTTTTGAGTCCAGCATTTACTACGTGCTGCGCTGTGGTCCCCTCTCTCATTCTTGAGAGGGTAGGAGACCAAGAACCTGGAGAAACGTCCTCTCAGAGGAGCTGAGGGCACCCTGAACCCCTGAACCCCAATATTACAGCATCAGCAAGAAGAAGAATGAGTGCCCAGTGAAGGGGGAAGCCCTTATAAAACCATCAGATTTTATGAGAATTCACTCACTATCACAAGAACTGAATGGGGGAAACTGCTCTCATGATTCAATTATCTCCATCTTGTCCCTCCCACCATGTGTGGGGATTGTGGGAACTATAATTCAAGATGATATTTGGGTGGGGACACAGCCAAACCATATATCAATATATTTATATATTCATTCTGTGGCTTTAAGAACAGTTTTTCTTTGATTATTATTCTTTAACGGAAATTTACCTGATGAAAAGAAAAATTAACTATTGTCAGCTTTAAACAGGAGAATCATAGACAGGGCTGTGATGGAAGGAGGGCCTTCTCAGGAAGAGCTGTTTTGACAGACTTATTGTTTCTGGTTACTGTCCAGTGGTGAGCACATGGTCTCCCTACAATAGGGTTTTTGTGAAGTTTGGGTATTGTTAAAGAAGGCTTCCTCAGAAAAGAATGATACAGATTTTGGCTTGTCATTCCTCCTGGAAATTGAAGCTTTCTGGAATAAGCCCATCCATCAGTCCGTGCAAAGCAAATGGCCTTCTCTTGCCATATGGGCCTCATGATAGTTACTGCTTTTCCTCTCTAGGTGCCAAGAACAAACCGAGTGTAAAAACAGAGTCTAAAAAAGTTCTGTGAGTGGGGAATTTCCATCAAATGTTTTGACTGCTATGCAAAAAGGGCATGATGATGCAATAATGCCTTTGTGGGGAGGAGGGAGCACAAGGAGCCCTGGTAATAGAATTTTCATAGCCCAGTGTTCATTCTGTAGATGTTTGATGATTGCAGACTAAGGTGACCTAATGCATCTTCCTTACTTTTTGCATATTCCTCCCGCTAGACTTGGGCAGGCAGTTCCCAGGCTGGACACATTTTTCTAGGGACGAGGTTAGACTGAATATGCCAATGTTTGTCTGAAGCTGCTGATTCTTTCCTGCCGTGACTCAGCCCCTTTAAAATGGCACATTATTTTTCTTTAAATATAAGTGTATTTTTATTTTGATTGTAGTTAAAATTTGTGGGTCTAAGTATGTCTTTTGACGATGAATTTGCTTAATTCTTTTTTAATCTTTAAGCCCTGATTTTTTAGTTTAACTCTCGAGAAGAAATTTATTTCAGAGTTTGGAGAGATGCCTTCCTACAGCCCACAAGAACTGCTAAGAACTCTTATTTTAAAAAATAACCTCTTTTCTTATTCACTGATTAACCTGTTTCTTGAGTGCCGGTTCTTATAATTATTCCTTGGTGTAAAAGATCAGCGCTATGGCTGGGCATAGTGGCTCATACCCAGCACTTTTGTAGGCCGAGGCGGGTGGATCACAGGGTCAGGAGTTCATGATCAACCTGGCCAGCATGGTGAAACCCCGTCTCTACTAAAAATATTAATAATATAAAATTGGCTGAGCATAGCAACATGTGCCTGTAATTCTAGCTACCAGGGAGGCAGAGGCAGGAGAATTGCTTGAACTAGGGATGTGGAGGTTGCAGTTAGCCAAGATCATACCACTGCACTCCAGCCTGGACTCCATTAAATAAATAAATAAATAACAGATTAGAGCTGTAATGAAAAGTTTGAGAAATTTCACTCACATACTCTAGAGGGGAAGCTTGATATTATTGTTTTATTGGATCTCTTATTTATCATATAAAGATCCTCAGTGGTATAGTGGAAAGCATTCTTAAGGTGAAGCCTGATTATGTTGGTTTTTCATCATTATGTAGTTATTACAAATATCAAACACGAAAATGTCAAACATCAAGTGAATGACAGTTTTGCTAATATGAGGAATTCGTTTAAACTCCCTGAGACTCAGAGTTTGAAAAAAATCTGTAAATTAAAGATAATACCCAAACCTGATAACCTCCCAGGGTTTCTGGGAGGAAAAACATAATTAGTCAAAAAACTTCATGATTAGTAACATGTCCCATAGTCATATTATTTTAATAATAATTTTTATAATCATAATTTTTAGAATACTTAAATATTTGTGGGTACATAGTAGGTATGTATATTTATGTGGTATATGAGATGTTTTGATACAACCATATAATATGAAGTAAGTACATCATGAAGAATGGGGTATCCATCCCCTCAAGCATTTATATTTTGAGTGATAAACAATCCTGTTACATTCTTTACGTTACTTAAAATTATACAATTAAAGTTATTATTGACTATAGTCATCCTATTGTGCTATCAAATAGTAGATCTTACTCTATTTTTTTGTGTCCATAATTCTTAGAATACTCAATTTTTATTTTGTAGACATGTTTTGTGGTGCTGCCCATCTGGGATCAGATTTTGCACTCTAATCCTGCAAAACCTCCTGCAGGATTAGAGTGCTTATTTGTAGCTGCTGGAAGGACTGACACAAGATGACACTCAACTGTCATTCTCACTTGGGAGTTGTCTCAGTTAATGTCATACCCCACTTGAGGTCATACCTCTTTCCAGGGACAGCCCACACTGATGACTAATTAACCCAGTAATATAAAGGCTTGATCCCCTAACCTCAATCTGGGACACCCCGAAAGGGTCATCCAAACTCTAGAGCTTCACTGGCAGTCAACTAAAACATTCGCTGGGACTTCATCACAGCTCACTCTCTTCCTCCGCCAATCCTCTTTTCTTCTGTTCCTTTGCATGGGTGTTGGCTCCAAGACATTTCCTTAGTTAACATTGTGCAAACTCATCTTCTTGCCAAAGTCTATTTTCTATAAGACTCAAACTACAAAACTGAGTACAAGATTCAGGAAAGTGGATGCTGAGAAGGGATTGTAGAGTTTGATGACCTACTGTCCAGCTGTGTGTGGAAACAGATAGTTCTTGGCACTAACAGTGAATTTATTTAAATCTTTACTGGTGATGAAATGGGAAGCTATACTGATGAAAGTGAATTATACCATAGTTAGTGCCATGTGTCAGGGATTTGGGAACTACATGGATGGTTGACTTGGGCAGCTATTGATAATATTGCACTCTGAGAAGAGATAATTCAAAGCTAAGAGGGTTAATTGTTGAAAAAAAGCCAACTGTGAAAGCCAGAGGGCCTCCTTAGCAGCATATAAAGAGGTTCTCACTTCCTCCAGTGGAACAGCAGAGAAAGCAGAAGGCCAACCCCTGCCTTCTCATAAAGTTCAAAGAAGGTTGAACTCTAAAAGAAGGGAGTTCTGGCCAGGTGTGATGGATCACACCTATAATCCCAGCACTTTGGGAGGCTAAAGTGGGCAGATCACCTAAGGTCAGGAGTTTGAGACCAACCTGGCCAACATGACAAAACCCCTTCTCTACTAAAAGTACAAAAATTAGCTGGCATGGTGGCACACGCCTGTCATCTCACCTATTCAGGAGGCTGAGGCAGGAGAATCTATTGAACCCAGGAGGCAGAGTTTGCAGTAAGGCGAGATTGTGCCACTGCACTCCAGCCGGGCAACAGAGTGAGACTCCATCTCAAAAATAAAAAAAAAAAAAGCTGGTCTTCTATGCCAAAGTAAAAGCCTTGATCAGAAGAGAACAGAACCCTGCATTTAGCGTGGGAATTATGTATTGAATGTGCTTGTAAATCTTGTATCCTTAAGTTTCCCTTAGCCTACAGAAATGAAAGGCTGGGACTCCCTTCTTGTTTGAAGAGAATTTGGAGGCCTCTCTCTTGGAAGATGTCATTTGCTCCCTGGCTACCAGAGCAATAACTACGTCAAACACAGGGCTATGCAGGGTCTTCCAGTGGAGGAAAGGGAGTAATCCTTGAAGAAAATGGGATTCCTGGACAATATGTACTAGCAGTAGCTAGAAGAGCACATGTGCGACTATATGCAGAGGGTGATAGCCCAAGAGGTGGTAAGACAGAAATTTAGATGAAAGAGAACTTGTCATTAGAGAGTACTCTCTCAGGATACAGAGTTTAGCACCTTGAAAGCACCTGGAGATGTCATGAATGTTCTAAGATGGCTCCAAGAATTATAGGAAATGCCGTGGTCTGCACCAAGTGTAATGGAAATGCCAGAATTTCTACAGCAGACAACGAAAGAAGGAATTAAAAGGTTCACAAAAATAGGCTTGCTAGAAAGGATATAATATGTAGTTCTGGAAATTCCACTTGATGACTAGATTCTGTGGATGTGCCTGAAGGACATGCCATTGGCCACAGCCATGAGGAATGTGCTGGTGAGAATGGTGGCAGGATCACTGAGAGGGCCAAGGCTGACATCATTACACGTGGTGCCTTCCATCTGTAATGGGAGATTCCATTACAGATCTGGGCTCAGAAATGGCAACGGGAATCATAGAATCCTGAAAAAAAAAATGAATCCAGATAGCAGCATGTGACCCTCTCAGGCCAAGTGGACCCGGTTATCATAATTAGTGGCAGCAAAGGGGCCTGACTCAAAAAGAGTTATCAAGATGGTTAACACACCTATAGGCAAAACAGATGGGAAGCCGGCAAACTCGTGCAGTCAGTGGAAATCAAGTTGGGCAATTAGGAAGCTATGAGCAGTTAGTTCAATAAAATGTCACCATCCCTTACCTGGTTTCGGGACCTGAAACAGTTTTCAAATCCAGAATTTATTGACTGAAAGAAAGAAAGGCTAGGTCCCCTGAGGGACAGACTATGCAACACAGGCCAAATCTACCTAGTCATGATCTCCCCAGCCCTCCCGCAATGGTGCTTACTGCCATTTGCGGAGGTAATTGTACACTGAGGAAAGAGCAACACCCAGATATTTTGAGGCTTGATGGACAAGGATCTGAGTTGCTTCCTGGAGACTTGAAACCTGTTAGAGTGGGAGCATTTTGTATATCTGGTCCAGCTTATGATGAGTTCAGTGGGTCCTCGGATGAGTCTGTTATTTATTTTCCTAGGGCCCAAAGGTACAATAGATACATTTGGTAATTGGTATAATTCTCCACTCAACCCAGCTTCATCTTTGACTTATAAGGTAAAACTATTACAGTTAGAATGGTCAGGTCAAAATCCCTAAAATGTTCTCCTACCCTCCTTAACAATAATAAATACCATGAAAAATAATCTTATCTTGAGGTATAGGGCAGAAATGAGTGCCTTTCTTAAAGCCTTAAAGTTGTCCTGATCCCACCATATCTCCATTTAACTTACCAGTTTGGGTCCTGCAAGTACCAGATTGTTCCTAGAGGATGATGACAGATTATTGTAAATTCAACCCAGTGATAGATCAGTTGCAACCACTGTGCTTGAGGATGTATCTTTGCAAGAACAGATGAACACAGCTTCAAGTACCTGGTGTCTGACCACTGGTCAGTCATATGTAGTCTTCTTCTTTTTGTCTTTATCCAAAAAGAGGAACAGAAAGAGTTTGTATTTACTTTAAATGGAGATAAGTGTTTGCCGTTTTGTTCCAATATTATGTCACCTCTTCCTCCAGCTGTCAAATATTGATCAGATGAACATCCTGTTGAATATTACACTGGTCTCTATAATGATAATATGCGAAAGAGAATGGATGAGCAAGAAATTGCTAGCATGGAAACTCTGTAAGGACTCATTCTCCAGAGAATGAGTAATCAAGCCCGCAAACATTCAGCGAGCCTACACATTCTCCACACCAGTACATCTCAAAAATGAAGCACAAATTATTCATTTTGTGACTTCTACCATAAAGAAGAAAGGCCAGTGCATGCAGGCCTGTTTGGACTCCAGCTGCAGCGTATTCCACATTTGGGACCACTGCTCTGACCTGTGTCTATGTAGCAGGTGACACAAAAGGCTGTCAAATTTAAGTTAGGCTCAGGGCAAGAAAGGATTCACTAACAATCATTGAACATGCTTATGTTGGAAAACACCATTAAATGCAGAAAATGCAAAGCTTTGACAGCAAAAAGTGGGTAAGGCTGCTCTGCAACATGGGCTAGGTGAGCGGGCAGGCCCTCACCTAGCCCACGTAGTGTGAGAGACACTGGTGGAGGAGACATACCACAGGGAGTTTGTAAGCCCCTGCTGGGGAAACTGCAGTGAAAGTGCATGGAGCTTTGGAGCAACAAAGAAGCAGAGAAACACATTTTTTTGAAAATCACTTTCATCATATATCTGGGCCTTCGTAGAATAGCAAACCTGACCATGGCCACCAAGTCTTCGTGTGGACAGAACTATCCATTATCAGCTGGGTTTGTTCAGACCCACTAAGTCCAGGCCAGGCAGATCTAGCAGCTGACTTTTTGTAGGATAGGAGAATGTTTATCTGGTTTATCTAGGATGAATCATAGACATTATCAGGGGCACAAGCAAGCGGAATGAGCATGTGGGCTGGACACCTACTTCTCCACCAGTATTGGCTCAGTGCCTCTCTTTCGGCCTGCATTGGTGGTAACATGGGAAAGCCTTTATACAAGCTGCTAGAAGTGGAAAAAGCCCAGGCAAAGTTCATAGGAGACTTAGCTGAAAATGGACACTGGCTGTACGACAGTACAATTCAGGCATGTTCTTGCGTAGAGCTTCAGGGAGTGTACCTGGTATTTTTTGTGGCTCAAGGATGAAACATTCACAAACACATGCATGGAAGTTCATGCCTTAGTTGACTGCCCTGGATCCTGAAAAGAGAAAGATTAGAAGACCGGGAACCAAGAGAACTGGGAGTGGAGTCATGTGGGTGGAACTTTGATATGAACACTAATTGTGAAAATTGTTATATTGCCTATAAATACCCACCACAGAGTATTCACTCTAGAGGAGGCATGGGACAACCAAATAGAGAGTTGAAATCAGCCAGCTTCTGTTCTTACTCCAGTGCCAACATACAGATGCATGAAATGAATAGTCATGACTGCAGTTGTGGAAGCTCTGCATGGGCCCAATAGCCCTTAAGAAGTTTGACTGAGCTGACAATGCATTCTCAAACTGCCAGGAGCAGAGACCAATGTTGAGCCACCAATACAGTTGAGACACCACTAGCATCCCTTGGGAAGACCAATATCCACTTGTGGTATGTTGACTACATTTGAATCCTCCTACCCTGGAAGGGACAGTGATTCATTTTTACAGGAATAGACACATATTCCAGGTATGGGTGGTTTGCCTTTCCTGCCTGCAGGGCTCCCACCAGCATCCCTAGCAGCAGCTGACAGAGTGTTTGATTCCCAAGCAAAAATCCCACTGCATCAGACCAATGGATACACTTTCCAGGAAAGGAAGTACAGATGGGAATCCATGACTGAAGAATTCACGGTTTGTAGTATGTGTTACAATACCCAGTAATGCCAGACAATAGAATGGAAGAACAGTTTATTGAAGACAGAGTTGAAACACTAAACCCAAGGTAATACTTGACCAGGATGGGGCTCCATTTTCTGGAATGAAAATTATTTTAAATAAAAATAGCTCTTAATGGTATTGTGTTCCCAGTAGGTGGAACCTACAGATTCAGGAAACAAATGTGGAGGAAGAAGGTGTTAACTTTGCTAGCCATCATTCACATTGATCTGCTTGGGAAATTTGTGCCTCCCATCCCTGTGAGTTTAGAGATCCTTGTTCTCAAAGGGGGAACGTTTCTTTCAGGTGACACAGCCAAAGTCCCTGTAAACTATAAGCTAAAGCTGCTCTCTGGGCACTTTGGGCTACTTGTACCAAAGAATAGCAAACAAGAAGATGCATTTTCATTTTAGCAGAGTTAACGGATTCTCATCAGTGGAGGATATAGCTTCCATGCAAGATGTGCTCCTCCATGTCCCCATGTGTAACATTGGGCCCATGTTACACATGAGGACATGGAGGAGCACATCTTGCACCCTAGTGATCCTTGTGCATACTTCTTCATACTCCTTTGTCCTACGTTGACTATAAATAGACAATTGTAACAACCCCAGTCAAAGAAGTCATGGTTATTAGATCCCAGGGATGAGGAGGTGAGTCACACCATCAGCTAAATTATTGAGACCAGAGGAAAGGCTAGTTGTGGGTGGAAGGAATCTGGACTGGACAGTAAAGGATGGACACAATGAGTCAGCTGTGGCCCTCACATCAACTCCAGCCCTGGTGGGTATGGTTCTCACTGGACTTCTTCTTCTTAGCTTCACCTAGGAAGGGAGGGACCCTGGAATTCTGGAGAAGCTGCTCCCAGAACCTGCAGGAAGAATTGATCCATATGGTGCTAGGTAGCTGAGTTAATGGTGACATATGTTGTCCTGACGTCTTTTCAGGAATGAAGGACTTCCTCCTCAGCTTCTGAGAGTGCTGTCCCAAGATGGTGCTCAGTGGTCAGCCCCCATTTAGAGTTGCTTTAGCTGAATAAACCTGACTCAGTCAAGGTCACTTTCCTCTTTCCAGGGACAGCTTAAGTCCAGTGACTGTCAGTTAGGAGGTATAATGGCCCTTTCCCTTGCCACAACTTAGGACAACAATTCTGGATCATTGCTATGGGCTGACTGAGGCTGAGGGTGGGCTTGCATTGGGTTCTGCTTCTGCGTAATCCTGTTTTTATTCACATAAAAACTACTCTGAGGTAATGTTTTAGATATGTAGAATGGAAATTAATTGAAATTTGTATTAATCAGATGGTGCCCCATAGAGAATACTCCAATACTGTGTTGTCTAAATTTTTGGCCTAGCAAGGGAAATAGAACTAGGACAGAATTAACATTCACATTATTTTTCTTTCATTAAATGTCTTTGGAGCAAGAAGTCTATGAGAATCAAAAAGCTGCTTTATTCTCCCTATTGAACCATTTTATAAAGGGCAAGATTGGGAATTAGGGGCAGAGAGGGACCAAGAATGAAATCATACTAATGCCATTTAAAATGAAAAAATGTATAGTCAGAATTCTGATAAATTTGTCACTTCTGATTTCAAAAATTAGTCTTCACAGAAAAATTGTTAGTGATATTTGAAGAAGGATATTGCAACATTTCAAAAATAAATATGGGAAGTTATTTTAGATGTTGCACCACCATAGAAGAGTCCATTTTTGCAGAGAGAGAGCAGTGGCATTCTGCATGATTCAGTGTGCCCAGAAGGGATGACAGGAAGAAAGGAGTTTATTGATGGACCAGTGGTTTTCAAAGTGAAGCCTCCAGAGCAGCAGCAGCAGCAGCAGCAGCATCTGACAACTTGTTAGAAATGCTCCATCGCCCCTTCTGTATTTCGCCTACATTCCCCAAACCCTAACCTATCAAAAATACGGTCCCATGAATCCCATTGACTTTGGCTGTCAGCTTCTAAAGTTTCTTGTTTTTTTTTAAATTCCAGATTGTTGTAGTGTTGTGAGAAGACCTATTGCCTCAGCTCTTGGGAATGTAGCTTATATCTGTTCAGTGCCTGTGGCTTCCAGAAAACTGGAACCTCTTTGCCTCAGCTACAGTTAGTTTGTAGTTCCTGGTATCAGTTGAGGTTTACACTGCTGGGTTTCTCCCCAGGAGCCAGAAGGTAGAATATATGATAGGAGGAAAGGAAATGTGGGGTTGGAAATGCACGTTATAATCTTGCTTTAAACAATTGTGCCTTGTTTGTCCGTGCATCCTCTTGAAACTTAGTGATTTTTTTTGTGATAACAATGGTAAACAAAATCTTTCTGGGACAAATATTTTAATCACAGTTAATCAAATGTAATCAAATTTTTGGTCTTTTAACCAAAACTTTTTACAAACATATTTCTATTAGAAATTAACTAGAATATATACCTGGTGCAAGGAGCCTACAGATATCTCCTGACTTACTGAGTGGTCTAAATCCATTTTCTTCTACTAATTAGACCAGCTGCATACAATCTGGATCAAAAGTTACCAAACTGAACTTAAATTCTGTAAGGAAATAGAGCAGGCACAGAAAATAAATTTGTCACTTCTGATTTCAAAAATTAGTCTTTGTAGAAAAATGCTTCTTCTCCCATTTTCTTTGTCTTCATAAATATTTTGAAGTTTAAAAAAAATTCTCTATCCAGAGCCATTTCTAGTCATTACTCATTTGTTAGATGATCTACATTGTGTGAGAAATACAACCATTAAAACACATGCATCTGTCACATAAAATAATAATATTGTAAAGGTGAAAACCATTATGTCTTCACTGAGTTTCAAACACTAGCACACTAACAGTAAGATAGCATGTTAATTAATCACCAACATTAATTGAATAATTAAAAAACCTAAGTCATTATAATCTTTTATTCCCAAAGCCACTTAGCATCACTTAAGAATAGAAAAATGGCTAATTGAATATAATTAAGTATATACTATTAAACCCTTTAGGTTTTTCCCACTTTTTTTTTTTAAGTCATGCTTATTCTAGTGAGCAACTAGGTATAAGGTTGATTTTAATCTAAATATGTTGGGCTTAGCAAGGGAAATAGAACTAGGGCAGAATTAACATTCACATTATTTTTCTTTCATTAAATGTCTTTGGCTGCTTTTAATCTAAATACAATTATATGGTTTATTTTAATGTATATTAATATGTATAAGGTTGATTTTAATCTAAATATGATTTCTCAACTCTTAAAGTTTGATTAGTGGTTGGTTCTCTGCATATATAGAGCTGGCCACTAAGAGTACATGTTGTTTTCACTAGGAAAATGAGTAAGAAATGAGGTTTAAGGTCTCTGTCATCATAATCAGTATATTTCATTCAGTTCCATGTTATTCAGGTATCCATGCAGCCAACAATCAATTTCTACGTGGTCCTTGAAACTTTTCATGATCACCCAACTCCACATGATCCCCTGCTTTCTCTGTACAGTTCTGTGTACTATTTAGTTGACACTGATTATATGCTGCCTTGAATTTCATATCTATTATGTTTTGTCTGAAAGCTGAATTGCAGGCCTTCTGAAGAAAGAAAACTCTCTTCTAACATACCCATATTAGTGTATTATTTGCAAGGGGGCACCAATAAGGCTAATAGTGGATTTCTCAACAGAAACCTCACAGGCCAGAAGAGAGTTAAATGATAGAGTTCAAATTCTAAATGATAAATAACTACCATCCAAGAATACTTTACCTAGCAATACTTTACTTTCCTTATGAAGGAGGGTGAAACAGAGACTGTCCCAGACAAACAAAAGCTAAGAGAGTTCACCACCATTGGACCTACTTTAGAGAAAATGCTAAAGGGAGTTTTTCAAGCTGGAAAGAAAGGCTACTAATTATTAGGTTGGTGGTAAAGTAATTGCAATTCTTGCCACTACTTTTAATGCCAAAACTGCAATTACTTTTGCAACAACCTAATAGTAACATGAAAACATATGACAGTATAAAGCTCACTGATAAATGTAGATATATAATCAAATTCATAATACTCTGATAGTAACCTACACATTAGAACCATAGCATTTTGTATAGCATTACAAAAATATACAGCTTCCTACTTACTTACGTAAATATTTATTATTTTAATGTACTCTACTCATAACTTCCCTCAAAGATTTCCTCATATCAAGAACAACAAAATGTTTTCCCAAGAATCTCAGAAGTCATGCAATTCAGCTGTGTTCCAGAGAATGTTATTCTCTAAGGCATGCTTGAAATGACAACTATAAAAAGAGAAAAGAGACTATTACAGAATTAAGCAGAAGTAAATAGTGCCACATCTCCAAAGATTGTATACATAAGTAAAGAAAGCCAGATGGTCCTCTTCATTAAAAAGATATGAAATTTGATACCAACATGCAGAAAAAAATTTGGTTGTCAGCTTTTCTTCAATTCTAAACTTCACCTTAGATTTCAGGTTAAATTGATTCTCCTGGAAAATTCTTCAAACATTTTAATGATTCTATTGGGTTTAATTTTGGGGGTATCAAGCTACTATTGTCCTTGTATGTGTCATGCCTTCCTGACTTTGGAATATTCCACGCTCTCCCTTTTTGAAAGTTTCTATTTTTTAAGTTTATATAAATCTGTATTTAAAAATCTTCTTTCATGTCTTATTTCTGTATTTTTCTCAGCCTCTAAAGATAGAGTTCCATGCTTCTGTTTCTGCTTCTTTTTTCTCCTTCTGGACTCACTGTGCTGTCTTTTCTTATTGTTTGTGTATACTCTTGCTGTTAATGACTTAAGATATTATTTAATATATTATTGACTTTATTGCTTAATGTTAATATCATACAAAATTATTGTTAAAATTTTGCTATTGAGGTTAGGTATCGTTCTTCTTACAAGGTGAGAATTAGTATAAAGCATAAATGTTCTGTCACGACCTTATCTACACAGGCTGCTTAACGTATGATACTCATAACTCTCACATTGAGAATTAAATTGTGTAAGCATTCCCAGAGGCAATGTAATTGTGGAGGATTTAGTAACTAAATATTCATGGGCCCCTAGGCAAGCAGTGCATGGGCTTCAGGGAACCCAGAAGCCCTCTGAAAAGCAGATTTTCAATGTCTGGAATACGAAAAATGTTTGTAATTCTTGAGAAATCCAATGATGTTAAGTATATGGAAACTTTCTGCTCACAAGACAATAGACTGTATCTAAATTTATTCTCAATTATTTGCGATATGCATCCTTTTGCAGTTCTGTCACTCAATCTTTGTGATACTGCATACCACTCTTAAAGCCTGATTATTGGCATTTGGGGATATTTCCCTCAATTCTCTAGGGGAATGTCATTTCTTCATTTCAAAATTTGCACCAAGGCAAGTAATTGAAGTTATTAAAATGAGTTAGAGCTGCTAATTTTAAAAGCTCTCTGCAGAGAACTTCACGGCGTAAGTATTTCCAGAAGCAGTTCAGCTGTGTAGTAGTTTGTAACTCAATGTCCTTGTGACCCTAAGGATCAGTGTATGGGCTTCACGTGGTCCAGGAACCCTCTGAAATATTGAGTATTTGTGCATCTGTTCATCTTTTTCTAGATAACAAGTTGATCATTTTGTCACATTCACCATAAGATTAAGAATCATAACCTTGAAGGGAGGCAGCATAGGAAACTTGCATGGAGATGTTAGTGTGAAAACCTGTGTTAATTCATTAACAAAGGTCTAGCCAATAGTGACTCAGAGGAATCTGGGTGCCAGCACCATTTACCTTAGGAAATCCAGTATTTCCAAATGTATAAGGTGAGGCTGTGATGGTATAGACAGTTCCAGATCTTATTATTTCCCACTTTGTGGACACCTATCAACACCCAAATGTAGCATTTCTTTTTAAATGGACTCAGTCATGTACATAACCACAGTCAAGGGAGGCACAGAGGAAAGAAATAATTGCTATCCTTCTTTCTACCAAAGCCAGTTAAGAGAGGACACACTGAACTTAGGAAAGATTTCTGGACAGAGATTGCTGGTGCATTTGCTATCCCTTGTATCAGATTTGTGGGAAGATTCCCTAAGAGGGTTCAAGATATTTTGGAAAATTACAGAATTCATTCTTCAGGCAGTGGGAAGCAGTGAAAGTTTTGTCTGAATATTAATTATTTCTGCATTCAATAAGAAATAAGGGCCCAGTGAAACTCTTTTGGCTATCTTTTGGTATTCTGGATTTTTTCCAGCTCAGTACAATCAGTAAGAGCCAAAATACCATCTTTCCTGGAGAAGAAATGCATAATATTTATAGGCTTTAGAACACTGGAGTTTTGAAGGCTGAATAAAGTACTCTTATGGTGTCTGCTGTGTTTTTCTCCTTCTTTTCCCCTTCTTTTTCTTTTCTTTTTTTTTTTTTCTGATTCTCCTCTTTCTACCCCTCTTTTTTTCTGAAATGAAAATACTGACTAGGACCCTGAATTTTCACAGTAAAGTTACAGGATGGTTACTCAGAGAATTTATCCTGTTCAAACTCCTACCACTGTGTGAATTTATTCTAAAACATTTTAAGACATGATTGTTTTAAGATTTGCTTAAACACCACCAAATGGACTGATATGTTACTAGCTTAGCAGGGCTTTTGGGGTTTGGAGGTAGCTGTGCAGTGGATTGAGAAGGAGTTTGGGGCATCAGATTCAAAATCTCCCAAGCTGGTTAGATGAATACAGGCTGGCACACTGGAGTTGGCAAGTGTCCTTCAGTTGACCATGGACCAAAGAGCTATTACCTTTCTTATCCTCCTCCAATAAGTACACACTAGTCTCCAAAGGAAGTATAAGTTGCCCTTTCACTGATTTATTTCTAAGTGTCCTGAACCAAAGCAGAGTCCATGTATCTGGAATTAAGTCCTGGTAGAACATAGGTTCTCCCATGGTGAGTCTTCCTTCAGAGGGTAACTCAGGTGACTGCCCCTTTTCCATGATGCTAGCCTTCTCCTGACAGTCCTTCTCATTGCCCCTCCCATGCAATCCTCTTTAACCCTTCACTATTCAGTGTTTCCGCCATCTCTGTCTGGTCACACCAAACTCTCCAGAGTGCTTGCTCAGTCCCATGCGTTATTCCAGTCTAGTCCTTGGGCAGCTTGACTGGAGGTCAGTAGAGCTTTGTGTGCTCTAACAGGTGTTGTCTTCTCATGGCTAAAGAAGCCTTCTGGTCCTAGGGAAGATGGGGCTGAGATAACGGAAGGTTCTCTTGTTCAAACTTTGCCCAATAACAGAACTGTGATCTCATTTCTCTAGAAATTTTTGACACAAATAGTATGGTGAACATGATAACTGATTTTTTTCCTTTGAAAACTTTCCCACATTTAGTTTACATAAGAAATACTAGCTGTACGTAGTAGCTCATGCTTATAATTCCAGCACTTTGGGAGGTCAGGAATTCCAGATCTGCCTGACCAATATGACAAAACCCCTTCTCTACTAAAAATACAAAAATTAGCTGGGTGTGGTGGCGGATGCCTGTAATCCCGGCTACTCAAGAGGCTGAGGCAGGAGAATCACTTCAACCTGGGAGACAGAGGTTGTAGGTGAGCCGAGACTGCACCACTGCACTCCAGCTTGGGTGACTGAGTGAGACTCTGTGTCGGAAAAAAAAAAAAGAAATGCTTACTCCCAGTGTTTACTCCCATCTGAAAAATTTGGCCTCATTATGCAAAAAAGGATGATTCCCCTTTTTTTATGCACCCCTCCGCCTCCCATCTCAATGAAGCACACATTAATTGGCAATGCTTTTGCATTTCTGACAAATGGCATCTTGTTTCCAAATTTCTCGCTAGTCCTCAAGCTTCACCCTTTTAGCATAGAAAGGGATTTTAGTGCTTCTTGTCAAATGAGAAATTATGAGACACAGATTCCTTGGATGGCATGGCCAAGGATGCTGTCAAGTCCTTGATGTATTGGGTTTTTTAACATCCTTGCCAGAAGGGGATGGAGTAGAGATAGCCATTGCTCCCTTTGAAGTCTTGGTTTTCAGTTTCTACCTTGTCTAAGGTGGATTTATGGTTTGGGGATTCAAAATCAGGACCAAGTCTTGAATTAAATTCAGGGCTTGCAGGGAAGCTGTCATGATGTTTGGTGTGATCCAGACCTTATCCAGAATTGTTCTCATACTACAAATTTCCTCAAAGAAGGATTTGATGTATTTTACTGGACAATAAACTGTGCATGGTAATATATTCACATGAACAGGTGAATGCTCTCAGAACCCTTTAAAAATGATAAAAACCTACCTTACCTTACAGATTTCAAGGGATATGTAATATAATGATCATTTAGGAAGTTAGAAAAAAACACAGACTAGCAAGAAGGAGTGAGTCATAAGTATATAGTGCATCTTGGATAGGATGACAAAGGAGCTGGCCACACAGGCAGTTAGTGAAAAAAAATCTGGCATTGAGTATATATATTATAAAATAGATTATCTTTGTAACTGTGTATAAAGCCTATAGAACCTTTGCATAATTTAGTTTCCCTTTTTGGTTGATGTTTTAAAATTGATCTTTTAAACAAAAAAATGTTGTAGATAATTTTACATATTTTCTAATTTTCCCAACTGGCTATGTATGATGATTGTATTGTGAATGAGTCATTGTATTTAACTGAAAGCATCTCTGGTATTAAAATTTCATTCTTGTTTCCTAAGAAATTGTATTCAAAGCAGTAGTGACATGTTCTCACAAAAGATAGTCTATGAACTGATGAAGTACATTATTCATATCCCACGACATAATAATCACAAGACCATTACGCATCATAGAACACTATACCCAGTGACAAACCTGTGATGATGAGATAATAGTAGCCATGAGCACTCCAGGGAGGCAGGAGGGTGAATCATTGAACAGACATTGTTATCAATAATAATAAACACTTTGAATAAGGTAATATGGTTTTCATCACTACTGCTATTGCATAGGCTACAGATTTGTTTCAAAGTGTAAACTGATGATTACATAAAACTAAGAACACTGCCAACAGAAGTAATAAAATATTTATAAGTTAATGAATTACAAAAGCCTGGAAAACCAGCCTTTACTAATTGCTTTAATGTGTGGCATGGATATTGACGTTTAGTAGGTAACTGCTGAAATGAAATAACGATATTTTCCAAACAGTGATTTGGATCCTGAATGATTTTGGCATTCTCTGTTGGAGAGGCATTTGGTTGGTGGGTAGCAGATGGGTGAAGATGGTAGCTGCCTTCCACCTCTGATATCCTATTCAAATCTTAACTTCCTTTGAGTTGTATTTCAAGACTTTCCTTCTCCAGGAAGCTTTCCTTGGCTCCTCGACCCTATGCACTCAGTTCCCACAATGCTTATTATTTGGACCTTTCCTTTCAACCCTTGGGCATCTATTGCCTGATATTGATGGCCCTTTCCACAAAGATTATGTTTCTTGAAGTCAAAAGCTATGCATTATGGTAATTTTTTATTTTCCAGTGTACACAGCATTGTATACATAGCAGGCACTCAAAAATTTGGTGAATTGTATGCAAGTGATATAATTACAGCATTTTCAACCTTATGATACCATTTAATTCAAGTCCTAGTTTTCCAGATGAGGAAAATGAAGCCAACAGAAGATAGATTTTGCTCAAGGTCATATGACTAATATATAATTTGAAAATAATCCAAGCGCTTCATTTGCTTAGGAAACAGGTATTTTATTCATGTTCTTATTAAAACTATTTGTTTAGTGAATAAACTTCCCTTTTTACCAGTGTTGCAGAATTGTATCTCATCCCTACTACTGCTGGGATCAGTGAGGATCTGATATATTCGCTGTTCTTTTTAGAACTCTGATGCTGTGATTAATATGTATCTACACATTTGCAAATGCTTATAAACTTTCCTTTTCTAACGCAATGGTTTTAGGCTTCATTGTCAAGTCTCCATCCTTTGCTGCATTTGGGATGATTGCATCTCTGCTCACAAAGAGCTTTGTTTCTGCCTGGATTTTATTGCTTGCCACAATTAGACCAGCATTGTGCTTTGGTGAATAGATATTTATCTCCCCTACTATTCTGGAGCTGTTTGAGGGTGGAGAATCACATAGTGATCATCTTGGTTTCTCTATAGCACCTAGCCCAGTTCTTTGAACATACTAGAAATTTTGTAAATGCTGAATAAATTATTTTGTCCAGTCTAATGTAATGAAATGATAGTTACACGAGTGTGTTTCTGAAAATCAGGCATTTTGCATGAAAATGCAACCTAGAGCCTATTGCCCGCTATTTGAAGAGGAGAAAGAATATAATACATGACAACACAAAACAACCTACCAATTTCCTAAAATATAACTAAACGCAGTAAAATGTCTAGGTATAAGTAACTACCATGTCAGGAAATAAAAAGCTTAAACATCACTTTCTGATCACCAATTAATTAGGCTGTTAGTAATGACTGTGTATATAGTAACATGTACAGTTTTTATACCACATCATAAATATTATGTTTATGAGAATGTATAGAAATAAACACACATCAATCAATAAAGCTGTTAGGGAAAAAACAAAAAGTTACAATAAAAAGCTACATTCTTGTAATAAACTCTGTCATCTGCGGCCTGAAGAAAAAGTTGAGAATGAAGCTGGGGAGAAGGATTGAAGCAGTGGTTTGTCAAGGGTTATGGGAGGAGGTGGTACGAGGGGTTGGTCTGCCTGGGTGACTGTATTGGTTCCCCTCAAGCTGCTGTAATAGAATACCATTGACTGGGTGGCTTATACACAACAGGAATTTATTGCTCACAGTTCTGGAGGCTGACAAGCCCAGATTCAGTGTCTGGTGAAGGTCAGCTTCCTGGTTCATAGATAGTGCCTTCTCACTGTGTCCTCACATGGTGGAAGTGGGGAAGGCGCTCTCTAGGGCCTCTTTTATAAGATACTAATCCTATTCATGAGGTCTCCATCCTTATGGAGAATCACCTCCCGAGGTTCCATCTCCTAACACCATCACCTTGGGGATTAGGATTTCAACATGAGAATTTTGGGGGAGACACAAATATTCAGACCGTAGCAGCAACAACAAGACAATTTTAGGCAAACTCTCAGCATCAGAGGAACTGTTAAAGAGGCACAATGTTCCTGAGGCTATTTGAAAGGCTCCAGAACAGGAGGTTGTGATCAATCTGTAGGGGTGCAGGTTGAGGATTTAGAATAAAAAATTGCTAAAAGCAAACAACTTTACTTATTTAACAGAAAAAGCTTTAAACAGAATTAGAATTATTGTTATATCACCAAAATGTTTCAACATGACATTTGTCACTGCCTTTGCATGACCCACTGTGCTTTGATCCTCTCTTAGGGTCTCCTCTCAGCACCAGTAACAGTCAAGACAATCACAGCCCCTTTACACTCCGGCGATGCTGTATTTTCAGTGTAACTTCTATCTGCACATCATGTTGCTAATGATGTTGTATTGAGTTTTGGTGACATTCATATAAAATTTTTCCTCATCATTGTTAACAGAAAAACATTGTTGTGTGTGTGTGTGTGTGTGTGTGTGTGTGTGTGTGTTGAATGATACATGTGTTTTGTCAAGTTTGTATATCAAAATCTAAAAGGAAATTTACTGAGACATTGCTCATATGAGAGATACAGGTGAAATAAAGGTGTATTAAATATGCAGTCTCAGCTTGCTTTGTTCCATTTCAAGGGGTATATAATTCTTCCAAAGGAATAAAATTCTCACAGCAAAATGATTTCAAATTAATCAAGTCATTAAAATATTTATTGAGTACATAGAATGTGTATAGCAGAGTCAAAAGAACTGTGGAATGAATCAGGCAAAAATTTTGAGATAAGACCTGCTTAGAATCTGCTTTGTCACCTCATGGGAAATGATCATTTCTAAAAGCAAGGTGTGGGGTCCACGTAGGAATGGGGGCTTGTGTCACAGAGAGAATGCTGCATTTGGAAGGAACTGGTGGCATCTTCTGGTGTAGTGGAAGAAATCAAGCCTGAATATAATCAAGACTGCACTCTTGTTTAAAAGCAAATTCCCTTTTTACAACTAAAGATATTCTTAGAGGAGTAGGGGAGAGGGTGGATATTTATGTCTGTGGGTTTGACATTCAGTAGTAAGTGATGACGTTACACTGAGTTATTTGTCCTCTGTGCCCCCACCTCTTTGAGTCCTGTAGCAATCCAGGGATAGTGCTTTAGCCAGAGGCTTTAAGATAGAGGAAATCTACGGGCTTCATAGTTATGAAGTCTTCCGTCCTCAGCTTCCAGAAAAGGGAAGACAGGAGTTGAAAACTATAAACACACCATAATATTTTGACTGGTTCATTTGAAATCACAGTAACTATGGATTCATGCTGGTTGAACACAACTTTGGACACTTTAATCCTTGCAAGGGACTCTGCCTTAAGACAGCATGAACTGGGTGGGTACAGATTTTCAGAACACAGAAATTAAACAAAACCATAGCTAGCTAGCACTGACTGTCAGTGGTGAGTGTCTGTAGTTTGCTGCTTAACATCCATTCCCCGCTCCCGCATTTTCTTTGGCCACCATTCCCCATGCTCAGGCACTAGGTGCACAGCTTGGGCCTCAGTGCTCTCTCAAGGGTTGGGTCTAGACTGTCCATCAATGCATCTCTTTCCTTCAGTCAGAGCGACTGGATCAGAGATAGTCATGTCACACCAGTGGACAGCATTAGATGTGAGAAGGTATCTGTGGGAGCAGCCCTGAAGAAGAAGTTCCCTCTTTCTTCTATAAGAAAGAAAGAAGCTCATCTTTTCCTCTTCTTTGAAAAATGTAAGGAAGCAAGGCCCAGAACGAATATGGCATCTTTTATTGTTAATGATTTTAGTTTGTGTTGATTGGTTTTTGCTTTGGCTTCCACGGAAGGAAACTTGGAGCTTCTGAAAAATGGAATAGATGTATCAGGGTGGGACAGAGCAGGCTGGGGTGAAGCCGACTCTATGGCAGAGTACAGAGAGAGACTAGGCCCTTGGTGATATTGAGGGGCTACTGGACAAGGCTTTACTGAAGCTGGATCCTATGTCTGCACTTTTATGTTCAATGAGCCAGTATATTTATTTTTTGTTTAAAACAGGTTGAGTTGGACTTTCTATTACTTGCAACCAGAAGAATATTGATACTGCACCTGATGTTAAGAAAACAAAATTAGCTCTATCCTGCTAACTCCTGGAGCTGATGTGTCAGGGATTACAAACTGCTTAGGAATGAGTAAGACATGTGAATAAGTGAGCTATGTTGTTTAATTGCTTCATGACTCATTCCAAGCGTTTTAATGTTTAAAATTTTAAGAATACTAGCTAATATCATGACTTTTTCTTCAGGTTTATTTGTCTTTGTGAACTGTGACAGAAATAATGGCATCTAAATACTTTTAAACAGCCTGTGCTTAGAATACTTGAGATAATTGCTCATAGTGTATTCAGGCTGTGGCATTGTGTCAAGCAGACAACCATAAAGCCAGGTCACTGTTGTTGGCGTCCTTTATCATGGACCATTTATAATGGGTCTCATACCTTTTAAATGGAATAACCCCTTTTCCCACATTAACTGCTTCATCTAGAAGAATTCTGGACTGGTCATGGTGGAAGATGAAGGATATTCCTGACATTGTCATGTTGTAAATGTCTTGGGCATTGGTTTTTCATCGCTGTGTGTGTACATGCATACATGTGTTCAGTGTGGGTGTGGTGGGAACAAGGGGTTCAACTAAATTTAAAGGCATAAAAATTAGCACAAAATGTGAACAGAGTGAAGCATAGACATCTTATAGCAGTAGAATGACTTTCCTTCTGTGACAATACATCTGAAACTGTCTTGGAAAATCCAAATGAATCCACGGAAAAATTTTAAATTAATGGAAGTTCAAAAAGCACCTGAATCAAGAGAAATGCACAAAAATCAATACTTCACTATGCCAGTGACAGCTGGTAAGCAATTATAATCGAAAAAAAAATTCCATCAACTATAACACCTCCAAAACATTATCTAGTTATAAACCAATATAAAAGGAGATATGTAGGTTCTGTATAAAGAAAAGGACAAAAGCTTAAGAATGGTATAAAAGGAGATTGGAGTATTTTTTAGCTATATGGAAGAACTCACTATTTAAAGGTATAAATTCTCAAATTAACATAACATTAGTCTAATTTAAGCTCATATAACTTCATTTCATATTTTCTTCCATAAATTCCTTCTGTGATTTTAGGAAGAATTTATAGGAGAAATTATCTGTTAAAAGAAGGATTATTTTTGTCTAAATATCAGACTTTTTCTCCTTGCCAAGCCCCAAATTAAATAACAGAAGGGAGGGAGGAAGAAAGGGAAGAAGGAAGAAAGGGAGGAAGGAAAGAAGGGAAGGAGAAAGGAAGGGAAGGAAGAAGGGAGACAGAATGGAAGGAAGGAAGGGAGAGAGAGAGAGGAAGGAAGGAAGGAAGGAAAGAAGGAAGGAAGGAAGAGAGGGAGGGGGGAGGGAGACAGGATGGAAGGGAGGGAGGGAGGAAGGAAGGAAGAAAGGGAGGAAGGAAAGAAAGGAGGAGAGAAAGAAGGAAGGAAAGAAAAAAGGGAAGAAGGAAGGAAGGAGGGAAGGAAGGGAGAGAGGAAAGAAGAGAAAAAAGAAGGAAAGAAGGGAGGAAGGGAGAGAGGAAGGAAGGGAAGGAGGGCGGGAGACAGAATGGAAGGAAGGAAGGGAGGGAGGGAGGAAGTAAGGAAGGAAAGAAGGAAGGAAGGGAGATAGGAAGGAAGGGAAGGAGGGAGGGAGACAGGATGGAAGGATGGAAGGGAGGGAGGGAGGAAGGAAGAAAGGAAGGAAGGGAGGGAGGGAGACAGGATGGAAGGAAGGAAGGGAGGGATGGAGGAAGGAAGGAAGGAAAGAAAGAAGGAAGAGAGGGAGGAAGGATGGAAGGGAGGGCGGGAGGGAAGAACAAAGGAAGGAAGAGAGAATAGGAGGGAGGGAGAGAGGAAGGGAGGGAAGACGGAAAGAAGGGAGAATGTTCTAGGCTAAGGTAAAAACTAGAGCAAAAGCCCGTAGGAAGGAATGTGCTTAATATTAACAGCGTGAAGACTCCAGGCTTTAGCAAAGGAATGTGAATAAATTTAGAAAGGAAGCTGGAGGTCAGATTACACAGGCCCTCATAGGTCAATGTAAAAACCTGGGTGTCATAGGTGGGACTGGGAAACCAGAAAATGATAAGAGCTGGGGCAAGGCAAGGGCTGGAGCTGAGACATGAGTTGAGGGGGTGATTTTAATGTTCGAGAACACAGAGGACGGTGGCTTAAGCCACAGTTGGAGCTGTAACAATGGTTATAAGTGATTCATTTCAGAGTAGTTTTGAAGGCGGGGATGACAGGGTTTGTGATAGATTGGATGTGGGTGTGTGAGAAACAGAGGAGTTAACATGACTGCAAGTTTGAGGCATGATTAACTAGGGGTTGGTGGTGTCATTTTCCTAGAAAGGGAACTCTGGAAATGGGCAGGTTTTGGAGAAGGAGAGGAAGCAAGAGTACTGAGCTGGCCATGTGAAGTCTGAAGTGCCTATTACATTTCCACACTGAGATATCAAACTGGCAGTTGCAGAGGTCAATTTAGGTTTTGTGGGATCTAGAGCTTTGGAAAATGTGAGGCATTTTTTTTGAATAAAAGTAATATAAAGTTATACATGAAAAATAGCAGAAAAATATAAATACGTAGAATAAGAACATAAATCACAACACATCTCATATTTTATAAAGCTGACAAATACGAAATATCACCACATTTAGAAACTGAAATAGTATTGATACAGGAGAGTTCCCTGAACCGCCTCACAGTACGTGTGACAGGGGTGTGGCTCACCTGTTCAGTTGCTGCTGCTCAAACCCCTGACGGTGGGGGAGCACACAGATGGGCAGATGCAGGAACACGGGTGAGTGCATTGGGCTCCAGTCCTGTAGTAGTGTCTAGGGATGGGTACCTGTGGCCCCAGTGTTACAATGCTCTTTTAGCCTTGCTATCTGCAGATGGCTTAAATGTTAACCAGCTCAATGGACCCTCTGCCTTTTCACAAGGGCAGAGGACCAGTGTGACAGCTTTCTGTATCCCAAGTTCTTGCCAAGAGTCCTGAAGGAATCTGGTCACACACAGCCTTAAAAGATGAATGAGGGGTTTTATTGAGTGTTGGACGTGGCTCTCAGTGGGATGGATGGGGAACTGGAAGGGAGATAGAGTGGGAAAATCATCTTCCCCTGGAGTTTGACCATCCAGCAGCCAAACTCCCCTCCTACTGTCCACAGCCGAACTCCTCTTGGTGTTCAGATGCTCCTCTTCTCTCTTTCTCTGCCCTGCCATGGTATCGTTTGTCTGCTTGTCTCATCTCCTCATCTGCTTTTGGAATCTGGGGTTCAGGATTTATATGGGTACAGGATAGGGGAGTGTGCTGGGCCAAAAGGCAACTTTTTGGGCATGAAAAGAGAAAAGCCTATTCTCACTTAGGGCCGTGGGTTTCCAGCCTTGAGGGTCGAGCCTTTGCCAGGGAACCACCCTCTTCTACCCAGTATTTCCCTGTCTCCTGTCCACATCATTCCCCGCCTCTAAACAGACACATCTAATTGCTGTTAGAATATGCACGATGACCAATCTTAGCTACTTTCTGCTGACAGGGGGCATTGCTTTGAGGAAAACGGCAGTCAGATTCCTCCCAGAGGTCTATGTAAGGGTCCCTGGCAAAAGGAAGCCATTGTACAAGGCTCTGGTTGCCTGACTATTCGGAGTTTGATGACCTCGAAGCAAGAGGAAGAAACAAAACAAAACAAGTTTTATAAGGTTAAGTATGCATGGGTTAAACATGTATTTTATACGTGGAAAGAATGTAGTGCCAAAGATTATAGAAATAAGAAACGAAATATACTAATTATTCTAAAAACACTATGGTGCCATGGTATAGAACAGAGCAAAGGTAAGAAGAGCAAGCATAGGCAAAACTATAAAGAGGATATCCATGGAAGGTTAACTATTAACATTTATCTTTTGCAGTCTTTAGCTTGAGTTCCCCAATCTCTTCACATTGGTACTTTGGGTGCTCTTCTGGGTCGATGGAGGTGACTCCATTTATATGCAGGCCTTTACTTGAGTATAATGAATCCAAGAATCTATTCTAATGACCTATACTGCTGTGGAAGTAGAAAGAAGTACACTGTAGGGTCCCTTCCAACTTGGGCCTATGAAAAGAGAAAGGGAAGGAAGTAGCCTTGCTAGCACTAGGTCTCCTGCGTTGAATAGAGGTGGCCCTGGTTCATGGGATTGGGCTTCCCACAGTGGTATCAGTTCCTGTTGGAAATGGGCCAAAGAGGTTTTGTGTTTAATCAAATGAGAAGTGTCTTGGTCTAGCCAGAAATAACTGGTGAGACAAGGCCATTCATACATCATTTCAAAGGGACTCAAAACTAGCTGTGAAGGGGTGTTTCTAATATGTAGCAGGGCTATGGAGAGAAGGGCAGTCCAGAGGAGGTGAGTCCCCTGAGATAGTTTCCTGAGGTGCTTTTTGATAATATCATTTGTCTTTACTACCTTTCCCAAGGATTATGGTCTCCAGGTACAATGAAGATGGTACTATATGCTTAGTCCCTTTGAACACCCCTGGGTGACAGCCACCTTGAATGAGAGCGTATTATTGCTCTGGAGGTACTTAGGAAGTCCAAAGCAAGGAATAATTTCATTAATTAGTACATTTATCACCTCAAAGACTTTCTCTGTCCATCATGGAAATGCTTCTACCCAGTTAGTGAAAGTATCTATCTATACTAGGAAAGTATGTATCCATGCAAAACATTTTTACCTGTATTTTTTTCTGCATACTCATTGATCATATCTTGATTATCACCTGATTTTGTAATAAGTAACATTCACTTTCTAAAGGAACTTCCTATGTGTAGTACTTCTATAGAATTTGTCCTAGAAATACAAGAATTCTAATAAATTCTCATTTGTATAATTTCTATCATAAAAGGAAAAAAGTAATACATTTACAGTTATACATACTACATAATTAAGGATTTCCCTGATAAAAGAAAACTTTCACTGAGACCAGATATCAACAAAAACCAACCTGCACTTAAAATTTTGATAATTGGAAGACTCTTCCATAGACTACCTAATGACTTTATAAATGTCTTTCATTGTTTTTAATGTACATATCGTGCATTTTGATGGGTTTTGACCAATGTCTACACCCTTATAAACCATCATTAAAAATAAGATATAGAACATTTGCATCACTCAAAAAACTTCCCTTACGCTACTTTCTAGTCAATAAACCCTATAGAAGCAACATTTCCTTTGATTTTTAATCCTTATAGATTAACTCTTGCTGTTCTATAACTTACAAAAGGGATCACACAGTGTGGGATTTTGTGTCAGGCTTCTTTGCTATTGAGATTCATCCATGTCTTTTGTGTGTATCAGCAGTTTTCTTTCTTCTTATTGTTGAGTAATTTTCCATTGTGTAAATATACCATAGTTTATTTTTCATTCTCCTTTTGATGGTCATTTGGGTTTTTCCAGTTTTTGGCTATTATGAATAAAGCATCTATAAGTATTTTGTACAAGTATTTTTCTTGATAGAGATTTTCATTTTTCTTAATTAAATTCCTGGGAGTGGTATTGGTAAAGCATAAGGTGGCTGTATTTTTAAATTTACTAGAACCTGCCAACAGTCCTCCAATGTGGTTGTGCTATTTTCCACTCTCACTAGAAATGTATCTGATCCAGTTGTTCAACTGGATGTATTTTTACATTTTAGTCATTCCAGTGGGTGTGCTGTCTCTACACACTTCAAAACTTGTTTCTCCTCCACTGCCCAAATATATCTGATGCTGAATGTCTGTAGGACATGTTATCTGTGGTCTTACCTTTTTATGTAATGATTGGGTGAGTCAGCACTTAGGACATTGGGAATACTCCTGGAAGTCACTGCTAAATGAAACTGGCTAGCAATATCTTAACTGTATCTGCAAGTAACTGCAAGCAACAAAAATGTATCCAACTCAACACTAAATTTCTATTAGTACTAACTCTGTTTTAACAAGGTCGCCCTAATGACCCTTGGTCACTTCAATTGCATTCAACAGAAGAAAAAATATGACAGATGAGAAGGGGAAATGGAAAGTGATACGTGTATTAAACAACCAGAGGTAAAATATATTACTCTGCACACTTTACAAAAACAGATGACCAGTTGGACATATGTTGCCCTTTAAATGGGCCTGCAAAAGAAAAGGACACTGAAGCTTAAGATTCTTTAGTGTCACAGTTAGGTTGCCACTGGGAAACTGAATAAGAAGTTTCAAAGGGTGGTTAAACCTGGAGGAAAAAACTCATGAGTTAACTTGATATTTAAAACATTGGGACTGTATATGGCCATTTAGGCAATGCTGAAAGCAAAACTTCAGACAAATTAAATTTTATAGAATTTAATTGAGCAAAGAATAATTCATGAACAGGTAGTTCCCAGAACCAGAATGGGTTCAGAGTGACTCTGGGGCTGCCATGTGGTCAAAAAGACATTAAAAATGTTCAGCATGTTAGGTTTCGTAGTTTCACTTCCAAGAATGTCTCCCATAGAAAAAAGTATGTACTCAAAGATGTTCCAGGACTTAGTTTTTTCATATTAAAGCAAAAAATGGGAAAATAAACACTAACCACACAGCAAGAAATAAATAATAAATATAGGGTCATGATGAAGTGACATTCAGCCCTTAAGAATTAATCATGTTTTGTTCTGAACATCATCTATAATTTTTCAATTGAGTTATAGCATACAAGTGCACAAATCTTAAATACAATATATTCACTGTATTGAGTATACAATATTCACTGTATTGAGTATACAATATTTTACAATTATTAATTATATCTTTTTAAATTATTTATTTATTATTTTTGAGATGTGGTCTTGCTGTGTTGCCCAGGCTGGAGGGCAGTGGCGTAATCTTGGCTCACTGCAACCTCTACCTCCAGATTTAATTGATTCTCATGCCTCAATCTACCAAGTAGCTGGGATTACAGGTGTGCACCATCACACCTGGCTGATATTTTTGCATTGTTAGTAGAGATGGGGTTTTGCCATGTTGGCCAGGCTGGTCTAGAACTCCTGGCCTTATGTGATCCACCTGCCTTGGCCTCCCAAAGTGCTGGGATTCCAGGCATGAGCCAGCATGCCCAGTTGAATTTTACATATTTTATGCAGACACATCCATAGACCAATACCCCGATAGGACATTTCTAGTATATCAGAATGCTTCTTATGTCCCCTCCCAGTGAATACCTCTCCTCAAAGGTAGCTATTCTAATTTTTATCACCATTGGTTAGTTTTGCCTGTCTTTTAACTTTATGTAAATGAAATTGCACAGTAAATACTCTTTTGTGTCTGTCATGTATGTTGGTGTGTATTATTATAGTTTATTCATTTTCACTGATGCATAGTAATCAATTTTATAAATATATCAAAATTTATTAATTCATCCAATTGATGGCTATTTGGATTGTTTCCAGTTTGGAGCTACTGTAAATAAAGGTATATATGTATATAGAATAAATAATAAATATGGGATCATGATGAAGTGACATCCAGCCCAGAAATTAATCATATTTTTAGCACATCATCTGTACTTTTAAAATTTTATATATATATATATATATATATAATTTTTAAGTTATGCTTTTGAAGGATAATAATATCTTTAAAATGCTAAAAATAAAATGTTAATTCTAAAAACCAGGGAACATAAATCTGATGAAATTTGGTACCAATTTTTAAAAATTACTTGTACAGCGCCGGGCGCAGTGGTTCACGCCTGAAATCCCAGCACTTTAGGAAGCTGAGGCGGGTGGATCACGAGGTCAAGAGATCGAGACCATCCTGGTGAACATGATGAAACCCCGTCTCTACTAAAAATACAAAAAATTAGCTGGGCATGGTGGCACATGCCTGTAATCCCAGCTACTTGGGAGGCTGAGGCAGGGGAATTGCCTGAACCCAGGAGGTGGAGGTTGCGGTGAGCGGAGATCACGCCATTGCACTCCAGGCTGGGTAACAAGAGCGAAACTCCGTCTCAAAAAAAAAAAAAATTACTTGTACAGAAAAAAGATAAGAAAGAAATACATGAAATAATTGACTGTGATTTATTCAGATGATAGGGTTATAGACAAGATGGTGTGTGAAATGATAGTAATGTTGAACTCTATTGCAGTTTTGATAAAATGACCCTAAAGTCTGGGTGTTACAGGTGGATTCAGGTAGGATATCCTCTTCACATTTTGGTTGCAAAAAGATTGATGATGAAATGCCTTGGGAGGTTGGAAATAAGCAAGAGAATTTATCTGGAGAGAGGTACCTTGTGCTGCAGTGGATTGAGGAAAGATTTCCCCCAACCTGAAGCTTCATGAGAGATTGATAAATAATACTTGGAAAGCTTTATATGTGTTACAGTGGTCTAATATCTGACACAAGCAAGCAAGGACATCATCAGAATTCTCCTGTGGTGTGATTTGGTGAGGCTCCTGTCTCATATCCTCCAAGCCTTGGTACTTCAAAGATTCTGTAAACAAATGAATGCCTTTTAATAAACAGCTTTCCTGCTTAAGGTAAAATAGACTTTTGTATTTGCAACTAAGAAGTAAGGGTGCCTCAAAGTCCCTTCTCTCTTCTTCCCACAGAAATGAATGCATTGGGCTGGGCGTGGTGGCTCACATCTGTAATCGCAGCACTTTGGGAAGCAGAGGTGGGTGGATCATGAGGTCAGGAGATAGAGACCATCCTGGCAAACATGGTGAAACCCCGTCTCTACTAAAAATACAAAAATTAGCTGGGCATGGTGGCATATGCCTGTAGTCCCAGCTACTTGGGAGGCTGAGGCAGGAGAATCGCTTGAACCTGGGAGGCAGAGGTTGCAGTGAGCCGAGATTGTGCCACTGCACTCCAGCCTGGGTGACAGGGCAAGACTCTGTCAAAAAAAAAAAAAAAAGGAAAAGAAAAGAAAAAGAAAATAAAACGAAGAAATGGATGTACTGAAATTACTTGAGCCTGGTACCACTGACACATGTAATGAGCATTCCCTTGCTCAGGAAGCAGCCTCATAATGATCACTGTGTCTACAAGGAGGAAATGCACAGAAAATGCTGGTGTATTCTAGAAACTGAAAGAGTTGTACTTCTTATTCTTAATTCATGAATTATACTTCCAATTAGTGCACGAGTCTTTTGTGAGCTTGCATTATTATGAATTAATCCTAAGAGACAGACATATTTGCTACGTGCTGACAAAATCAAGTTGCTGAACTTAAAAGTTACCATCACAAACTGGGCCATGTCACATTGTTTTGAGTTAGTTGGGCCCTTGTAAAGATACAGCCGGGACCACTTTTTGGTGACACTTTGATATTGCAATGAGATTTTCCTTTGAATATTTACAGTTCTTACTGAAGTTTCAAGAAGTATTACCCATGTGGCCATTTTGGACATGTTGAGTAGATTAATGAAATGTACTTTCTAAAAAAGATAAACTGCTTCGCCTTTAACAAAATTTTTTTTCTACCTAATGCTTTAAAGTTTTAATTTGATCCAGGTAATTGCTTTCTCTGCATTAACCCATCCAACCTAAATAAAAGGTGAAAAGAATCAGCCTCTTTTAAAGTCAAATTCAGGTTTATAGCTTTACATGTAAAGTGAGGAAGAGAGGCTATGGAAATGACAAGACAGATTTCGACACAGTCTAGAAATCTAGATCTATTCTGTTATCTCAGATAACAGAATAGATCTTTAATTTGCAGAATTCTTTTTACTGGAATGATTCCCCTTTAATGTTTAAACAATCCTATTGAGTGTGATGAGACTCTGTGAACCTGAGTTACATGCTCTCGTTTGGGCAATTCATTACAATTTCTTCTGTATTCTTTCAAGTAATTGAATCAACTTAAAAATTTGCCTTGGTGACCAAGTGAATAAGAAACTGCTTGTTAAGAAAGAGTGATTTAGATTTGATGATTGTGAGTCAGTCTCAAAAGGCACTTCCATAAAAAGCATAAAGTGAAAGTGTTCAAGTATACTTCAGGGAATTAATAGCAAAATTGAAAATGGCTTAGGAGGAATAGAAAGTGCCAGAACCTAGAAAAAGCCCTAACAGTCATGTAGGAAGCATTAGAAGTAATGTTAGTGGTCAGAGTGAAAGTTACCTTATGGAAGATTTGTTCTACAACAATCTCCAAAACCAGACATTTCAGTCAATTAGTCTTAATTTAAATTTTATGGAGCTATGTCAATTGATTTAGGAATTCACAAATAATTAGATGTGAAGAACATAGCAATCACATTTGGAAAATGATAGGATGGTATCTATTAAAACTAAGTATACACATAACCTGTGATCCAGCATTTCTACTCCTAGATATATGTCCAAGAGAAATGAGTTCATACACCCACAAAAATCCACGTGTAACAACGTTCATAGTGTATTTATTCACAATAGCCCCAACTGGAAACAATAACCTAAATCTCCATCAGTTGGAATGGCAAAATAAATTGTGAAATATTCTTATAATGGAACAGGGAAAAAACAAGAAGGAAAACTACAGCTACCCACAATAAAACGTATCAATTTCATAGATATAATATGAGAGTGAAAGAAGTCAGAAACAAAAGAGTACAAACTGTATGATTATATTTTTATAAAGTTCAAGAGTAGGCAAAGCTAAGTTATAGATTTATAAGTCAGAACAGTAATCACCCATCAGTGAAGTATTGACTGGAGGGGGACATGTGGTAACTTCCTGGGGTTCTGGGAATGTTCTTCTCTATTTGACAGTATAGTGGTTGCTCAGGCGTACATGCATGAAAGGTTCACTGAGTTGTGTTCTTAGAACTAGTGCACTTTATTGTATAGTATACTTCAACAAAGCCAGTTTTTAAAACTCGTATTCAGAGAGGATAATCCAATCATGTGATGCATAACAATGTTTTGGTTAACAATGGATCACATGTATAATGGTCCTGTAAGATGATGGTAGAGCTGAAAAATTTCTATCACTTAGTGACAGAGCAGTGCAACTGCTTTATTTTAAAAATAAATTCAGTGTAACCTGAGTGCACAGTGTTTATAATGTCTACAGTAGTGACAGGAATGTGCTACAGCTTCACATTCACTCACAACTCACTCATTGGCTCACCAGAGAAACTCCAGTCCTAAAATATTCATTCATGGTAAGTGCTCCATATAGGTGTGCATAATTTTAAAAATCTTTTATACTGTATTTTTCTGTACCGTTTCTATATTAGACATGTTTTGATACACAAATACCATTGTATTCCAAATACCTGCAATATTAAGTACAGTAAATGTTATATAGGTTTGCAGCTTAGAAGCAATAGGCTATACCATCAAGCCTAGGTATGTATTAGGCTATAACGTCTAGGTTTATGTAAGTACAAAATGAATATACTTGATTTCATGCATCTTTCTTTCCCACTTCTCAGCTAGATACTTTCTGCTTAGTAAACAAATACTTACATTATTAAATGAAGATTGTTAAATAGAACCTAAGGCTATGTGGCTACAACTCAGCTGCTGGAGTATTGCTAGTCATAGGTAGGAAAATCTCTTGTAAACTCAATATTTCTTATCCCTAAAAGCTGGTGTTGTCTATAGCCTTTCACATTATATAATCTGCCTCTTCTAGAATGGTATTTATCAGACTCAAAAATAACAGCAACCCTTTTCTGAAAGAAATCTTTCCGTTAGTTTTACTACCTGTCATCATGGTTTCATGAGAGTATCACTCAGGTGCAAGCTCTGTGACTTTGTTCATTCAAGCAGATTTAAAAAAAATATTTTATTGCATTTTAGGTTTGGGGGTACATGTGAAGAATATGCAGGATTGTTGCATAGGTACATACATGGCAGTGTGATTTGCTGCCTTCCTCCCCATCACCTATATCTGGCACTTCTCCCCATGTTATCCTTCCCTAACACCCCACCCCCCACTGTCCCTCCCCTAGTTCCCCCCCTACAGACCTCAGTTTGTGATGCTCCCCTCTCTGTGTCCATGTGTTCTCATTGTTCAACACCCACCTGTGAGTGAGAACATGCGGTGTTAGATTTTCTGTTCTTATGTCAGTTTGCTGAGAATGATGGTTTCCAGGTTCATCCATGTCCCTACAAAGGACACAAACTCATCATTTTTTATGGTTGCATAGTATTCCATGGTGTATATGTGCCACGTTTTCCCTGTCCAGTCTATCATGGATTGGTATCTGGGTTGGTTCCAAGTCTCTGCTATTGTAAACAGTGCTGTGATGAACAT
The DNA here is from genome assembly GCF_001604975.1 of Cebus imitator. Lineage (NCBI taxonomy): Eukaryota > Metazoa > Chordata > Mammalia > Primates > Cebidae > Cebus > Cebus imitator. Next base: position 463,793 of record NW_016107622.1, read on the forward strand.
TCATGTGCACGTGTCCTTATAATAGAATGATTTATAATCCTTTAGATACATATCCAGTAAGGGGATTGCTGAATCAAATGGAATTTCTATTTCTACGTTCTTGAGGAATCGCCACACTGTCTTCCACAATGGTTGAACTAATTTACACTCCCACCAACAGTGTAAAAGTTTTCCTATTTCTCCACATCCTCTCCAGCATCTGCTGCCTCCATATTTTTTAATGATTGCCATTCTAACTGGCATGAGATGGTATTTCAGTGTAGTTTTGATTTGCATTTCTCTAATGACCGGTGATGATGAGCATTTTTTCATATGTTTTTTGGTGTCATATATGTCTTCTTTTGTAAAGTGTCTGTTCATGTCCTTTGCCCACTTTTGAATGGGCTTGTTTTTTTCTTGTAAATCTGTTTTAGTTCTTTGTAGATTCTGGATATAAGTCCTTTGTCAGATGGGTAGATTGCAAAACTTTTTTCCCATTCTTTTGGTTGCCAGTTCACTCTAATGATTCTTTCTTTTGCTGTGCAGAAGCTCTGGAGTTTAATTAGTCCCATTTGTCTATTTTGGCTTTTGTTGCCAATGCTTTTGGTGTTTTAGTCATGAAGTCCTTGCCTATGCCTATGTCCTGAATGGTTTTACCTAGATTTTCTTCTAGGGTTTTTATGGTGTTAGGTCTTATGTTTAAATCTTTAATCCATCTGGAGTTAATTTTAGTATAAGGTGTCAGGAAGGGGTCCAGTTTCTGCTTTCTGCACATGGCTAGCCAGCTTTCCCAACACTATTTATTAAACAGGGAATCCTTTCCCCATTGCTTGTTTTTATCAGGTTTGTCAAAGATCAGATGGTTGTAGATGTGTGGTGTTGCCTCTGAGGCCTCTGTTTGTTCCATTGGTCTATATCTCTGTTTTGGTACCAGTACCATGCTGTTTTGATTACTGTAATCTTGTAGTATAGTTTTAAGTCAGTTAGCATGATGCCTCCAGCTTTGTTCTTTTTGCTTAGGATTAACTTGGCTATGCGGGCTCTCTTTTAGTACCATACGATGTTTAAGGTGATTTTTTCCAGATCTGTGAAGAGGTCATTGATAGCTTGATGGGGACAGCGTTGAATCTATAAATTACTTTGGGTAGCATGGCCATGTTCATGACACTGATTCTTCTTAACCATGAGCATGGAATGTTTCTCTATCTGTTTGTGTCCTCTCTTATTTTGTTGAGCAGTGCTTTGTATTTCTCCTTGAAGAGGTCCTTTACATCCTTTGTTAGTTGTATTCCTAGGTATTTTATTCTCTTTGTAGCAATTGTGAATGGCAGTTTGTTCTTGATTCAGCTCTCTTTCTTACTTTTTTTGGAGACAGAATTTTACTCGTTTCCCAGGCTGGAGAGCAATGGTGCAATCTTGGCTCACCACAACCTCCGCCTACTAGTTCAAGTAATTCTCCTACCTCAGTCTCCCTAGTAGCTGGGATTACAGGTTACAGGTGCCTGCCACCACACCCAGCTAATTTTTTGTATTTTTAGTAGAGCTAGGGTTTCACTATGTTGACCAGGCTGGTCTCAAACTCCTGACCTCAGGTGATCTACCTGCCTTGGCCTCCAAAAGTGCTGGGATTACAGGCATGAGCCACCACACCTGACTCAAGCAGATTCTTATTCTTAACTCTACTCAGAACCACTGTGCATTTAACTAACACAATTTAAAACTATTTCCAGTTGCATTAAAAATGCGATGACGCAGCATGAAGACCCTCACTAAATGCTAGCACCCTGTTCCTGGACTTCCCAGCCTCCAGAACCATGAGCCAAATACATTTATTTGCTTTATTTAAAAAACAAAAAAAACAAAAAAAACAAAAAAAACCCTGTGTATTTGATTTGAAGAGTAAGTCAAGGAAAAAACAAAACCAACCATAGAAAAATAAAAGATAAATATACCCTTCCAAACTAAATACGAAAGAAATAGTAGGCCAGGTGGGGTGGTTCATACTTAACATCCCAGTTCTTTGGAGGGCCGAGGCAGGAGGATTGCTTGAGGCCAGGAGTTCTAAATATTGACCAGCCTAGTCAGTATAGTGAGACCCTGTCTTTTTTAAAAATAACAAAAAAATTAGCTGAGTGTGGTGGTACATGCCTCTAGTTACTCAGGAGTCTGAGGTGGGAGAATTGCTGGAGCCCAGGAGTTCAAAGCTATAGTGACCTATGATCATGCCACTGCACCCTAGCCTGGGAAACAGACTGAAACACCATCTCCTTAAAAAACCTTGAAAATAAACGAAGAAATTAAAAAAAAAAAAAAAGGCAGTAGCATAGTACCTAAAAAGTGCTAATTAATTCAAATAGGCACTTGCCTGACATGTTGCTATCATCACACCTAAGTCTGGACTATGATGCTGAGAGATTCCCATCAACTAATTCAGGAACATATGGAAATAAAACAGAAAGCTAAGACTTTAGTATCATTTCTTAAGGTACATATGCCTTTTGTATTGATGATATTAAGTGGAGTCTTATAATTTATTAACCTGGGGTACATTTCTACAAGAAAGAACTAAACTTGCATATGATCCTCAGAAATGCAAAATACGAAATCTGTAACTGGAATGTGATTGCAACTGACTATGGATGTGGCCCTTATTCTGAATGAAATAGAATATCAGTCTCTGGGGCGTGCTTCACCAGTTGCTATCTTTATGACTTTGGAAAAATGAGTCTTTATATCAGATAAAAGAAGGGGAAACTGAATTTATAACTATTTATTTCGGAATATTAAACACATGCCCTCATTAACTTCTACACCCTCTGAGCCCCTCAGTATATGTAGAGAATTGATTCCAGGACCCCCTTAGATGCTAGAATTTGAGGATGCTCAATTCCTTTATATACAATGGTGTAGTATTTGCATATAACTTATGCGCATCCTCTTGTGTACTTAAACTGCCTCTAGGTTACTTATAATAACTAATGCAGTGCCTACACATTGCTTCATTCAAGTGGGTTCAAATAGTACTCAGGGTGTGGCAAATTCAAGTTTTGCTTGTGAAATTTTGTGGATTTTCTTGCAAATATTTTTCATCCATAGTTGGTCAAATCCACTGATGTGGAATCCTTGGGTACAGAGGGCCAACTATACGTATAAATAAATGAACAAAGCATAAGCCCATAAAGACACATAAAATGTATGAAGTGCAGCAGGATCAATATGAAAGCAAATATCTAGAGAAAGAAAGCATGTGATTGTGAAGTCTCTGACTGAGCAGTGTGGATGGGGCACCAACAGGATGCAGGTACATGCTCATCCCACTGGAATTGGAATGATCAATTCCTGGAAGGTGAAGGTGAGTGGTTGTGCTAAAAACAGGGGAATCAGTTCCAAGTTGTATAAGGAGCAAGCAAATCTTTCCAAACCCATCCTACATGTCAGGTGGTCAGTTAACTACTGCTCTTCCACCTAGAAGAAGAGGAGCAGCTTCTCCTCTGGAAAAATGTAACTGAGGGACTGTATTCCTGGAGCACCAAAAACACTAAAGGGCAGGGGCAAAGTGCTAAAAACCAAAGGATTATGTAAAAGTCTAAAAAAGTCATTAAGTTTCTTACGAAGCCCCCCCTTCTGTGTTCCTAAGTGCTAGCTACCAAGTTTATAACCTTCAGTTTTTCTTGACTGGTCAAGGAGAAAGATCAATAAATGTTGCCGTTCAGATAGTTTACCCAAAACAGACTGATTTCTCCCTAATCGCCATAAAGAAAGCAATAGTTAAACTTTTAGTGCCCCATTATTAAATATGAATGAAACAAAAACCATCCTGGATATTTGAAGTAAGCTTCCAATACGAAAAAAAAAATAAAACAAACAAACAAAAAAAAAACAGAGACAAATGAGAAAAACAACTAAAGTCATTTAAAACCCATACATAATGTTCTTCTGAGAAAGTATTGTCTCCATATATTGGAAAGAGAAAACTGTAAATTGGTACTGAAAATAGAAAGCTTTTAGAAAATTGAAAACAAAACATGATGGTATAAATTTCAAAGAGATTCACAGAAAAATGAAACACAGAATTTGATAAAATCTCCTGAAAGCTAGGGTTAAAGGACAAAGAGGTGGAAAGCAAGAGAGGGAAAAAATTAGAGGGAAGAGAAAGAAGGCACCGTATCTGACAAGCAGAATTTCCAAAAATAATAAATAAAATGATGGTGGTTGGAGGTGGCTATCAAAGAGATAATATCAAATGTGACTTCAGATCAAAAGGCCCACTGTGTGTCCAGCACAGTGAGACAGAAAGAACTTCCATCATCATGCAATTTACAAATAAAGCTAAGGAAAGGAAGGGAATCACAAATGATTGTGTGATCAGATTGCGAATCAGATTAACACTAGACTTTTCAACAATACATTGAAAGCTAGAAAATAATGAAAAATCTCTTCAAAATGTAGAGGAAAATTTCTTTCCAATCTAGGGTTCTATATCTAGATAAATGAGTGTAAATGTGGAGGAAATTCATTTTCATATAGGGAAGAGCTTCAAAAATTTTGCCTCATCTTCACTCATCAAGCTGACAGAACCATTGCTCAATAAATACATTAATAAAAAAAACATAATGCATAAACAGAGGATTCTATGCAGGAGAAAGAAAAAAGCTAATGACTAAAGGAAGTCATTCTAAAGACACCTACCTATAAAAGAGAGAGAGTAGCTGGCTTAGATAGCACACATTGGATCAGGAAGACAAAGGCTCCAGGAAGAATTTCTAGAAAAAAAATTTATATGTTAGTGTCTCAATCCATTCGTGTTGCTATAATGGGATATCTGAGGCTCAGTAATTTATAAAGAAAAGAAGTTTATTTGATTCACGGTTCTGCAGGCTGTACAAGAAGCATGCTACTATTGCTTCTGATTCTAGTGAGGGACTCAGGTTGATTCTACTTGCGGAGCAAAGAAAAGAGGAGCCAATGTGTACAGAGATCATGTGGCAAGAGAGGAAGCAAGAAAGAGAGGAGGAGGTGCCAGACTCTTTTCAGCAACCAGCTCCCTAGGGAACTGAGAGTGAGAACACACTCAATCCCATAAGAAAGGCACTGAGCCATTTGTGAGGGATTCACGCCCATGATCCAAACACCTCCCACGAGGCCCCACCTCCAACAATGTACATCAAATTTCAACATGAGGCTTGGCAGGGCCAAACAAATCACATCCAAAACATAGTAGTTAGATTTCCTGATGTGATGATTTTTTATAGTTCTGTTGAATATCTGGGAAATAATTCGTGATAGAAACACTGAAATTAAGCAAAAAATAAAATAAAAAAGAGAGAAAAGGTACAATCCATAATTTCCAGAAAAATAAAACTATGTAAAAGAAAAGTGATGTTGTCATTGTATATTATGTGTCTCAGCACAATATACAATATGTAAAATATTTACAAGGTAATAATGATGTAAACACTGAATACTGAGAAGAGGGAGAAAGGGAAATGTGGGTGTACAAGTTGAACAAAGAGAGACATGACAGGTGGTATTTTCCAAAGGTGGCCCTATTAATGCTTCCCATCCATATGCTCTTTTCTGATGTGACCTCATTCATCTCTCATCAGGAGATAGAGTCCAATTTCACTTCTGATGAATCTAGATTAAGCTCCTGACCTAGTTGTTGCTGACGGAATGCAGTGGAAGTGACACGAAGTGACTATTGAGCCTAGGCTAGCCAAGTCCTTGCAATGCATGTCTGTTTCTCCTGGAACTCCTGCTTTTAGAACCTCATAGGTCATGGAAGAAATTGGTTTACCCTGAGACCACAGTGCAGAGAGACCATGTATATGCCCACAGGTTTCAGCTGTTTCAATCCTCAGTCATCTGAGTCATCACAGTCTGGTCATTCAATGTGTGAATGCAGAAGTCTTGAAGAAGACCCCAGACTCAGCCACTGTTTGACCGCTGCCACGTGAAGAACCCTGAGACAGCTAGATGTGTCTAGCTGAACCTAGTCAAACCATACAACTGTGAGAAGTGGTAATAATTGATTGTTGTTTTAAGCTTTTATGTTTTGGGGTCAATTTTTATAAAGCAATAGGGGAGCCGAACAAGTGCTAATACCTTATTTTTCATAATTTAAAGTCAAAAAAACAGCAAACAAAGTGAGCACATGTGAGACAGAGGGTCGCTGATCTTAGCTGTAACTCTTACAGGACTGTTTAGCTTTCAAAGTTAAATATTCATATTTATTTGATAAAAATTAAATTAAAAAAAATGGGGCTATCTACCCTGGTCTAGGAACCACACATTGTGAGTTCAAAATTTCCCAGAGTTTATGAGCATGAAAGTACTTTGAAAACTCTAAAATACTATCAATAGGTGGCATTTTACCTGTCATTATTCTTTAATTTCCCATTCTGCCTTCAAGCCTATTCAACAAAACTCTGAGAAAAATTTAGTTTAATTTATTATGAAAATACGGGTATAGTACCAGTTTTATTGATTTTATTTATTTATTCATTTATTTTTTGAGACGGAGTTTTACTCTTGTTACCCAGGCGGGAGTGCAATGGCGCGATCTCGACTCACCGCAACCTCCGCCTCCTGAGTTCAGGCAATTCTCCTGCCTCAGCCTCCCAAGTAGCTGGGATTACAGGCATGCGCCACCATGCCCAGCTAATGTTTTGTATTTTTAGTACAGACGGGGTTTCACCATGTTGACCAGGATGGTCTCGATCTCTTGACCTCGTGATCCACCCGCCTCGGCCTCCCAAAGTGCTGGGATTACAGTCTTGAGCCACCGCCCTCGGCTTAGTACCAGTTTTAAACTACAATGTTCAAGCCCTTCATCCAAGTCTCAGTTTTCTTACTTATTAATAAAGAATTGAGTAGGAGTGGACATAACACTGAATAAGTCACCCCAAAATGTTATAATATTTAGCATCTCTGGAACTCTACATTAGAGCTCATTATTGCTAGGTTCTATGTTAGACTTAAAATGGTCTAAGACAAGAATTCCCAAAGTTTGGGTTTCAGGAGACCTATGCACTCTTTCAGTCATTGAGGACCCCAAATAGCTATTGTTTATGTGAGTTACAGCTTTTGATAATTACTCATTAGAAATTAAAAATGGAAAATTTTAAATACTTATTTTAAAACAGTAAGCCCATTACATGTTAGAATATTTTTAATAAAGAATAATTGCTTTTCGAAATAAAACAATTTAATGAGAACAGTGAGACTGTCTTATATTATTGCAAGTTAATGTTGGCTTAACAGACAAGGGCTATATTATATTTGCTTCTGTATTTAATCCACTGCAGCATTACATATTAGGTAACTGCTGAAAACTCCACTGCACACTTGGGACAGAATGAGAGTGAAAAGGGCAAATAATGCCTTACTATTACTATAAAACTGATTTGAACTTCAGGGACCCCATGAAAGGGCTTTCAGAGGACCTCCAGGTGTAAGACATTAGAACCCCTGGTTTACAACAATGAAATGCACTGACTTTGAAGAAATTGAAAGAGTGAGCTTCTAAAAAGGCAATCAGCCTTTAGAAAGTCAGTAGACATAGATCAGAGATGAATCATCTTTCTTTGTTTTAAAAGTATAAGTGTGAACAGGATGTATCAACGAACTTAGGGCAGGAGCAGCATGTGATGTTTGAGAGCCCTGCCTCTGGAATCAGTCATCAAGGGTTCAAATCCTGTCCCTATTATTTACCAGCTGTGGCAACTAGGTCAAGTTACTTAGTTCCTCTGTGCCTCCAGTGTTAGTTTCAAAGTTAAGTGAGTAAATATCTTTAAATATTTAGAATATTGAATGGTGTGTAATTAATACTAACATATGTTTGTGAAATAATATAAATTTCTTCCAGGAAAAAATGTCAAATTCAGCTTATTATGTAAATACTGACCACAGACAGAGGTCCTGAGTTCTCTCCAGGCTTTACCACCAGTGAATCGCATGGCCATGGGAACTGGTATTCAAACACCTGGTCCCCAGTTTCTCTGAGCATCCATCCTTTATAAGACAGGTGTGTGTCTCATCTGAGATGATAATTATGAAAGCTTTTAAGGAAAAGTTGAGTCCTATGTTGCTCTGCAATATTAAAAGGTTATTCTTGTTCATATTCTCACCTGTGTGATGATCGGCTTTCTGTGAATGTATTAAGACTTTTCTTAACTTCAAGTATTCCTGGTCCTCCTGGATTTCCTTTGGCTTTGGAAATCAGAAAGGCAATGCTTCGAATATTCTTTTCTCTGCCTCTTGGCATTTTGATTTCTGCTTTCTGGGTAATGTTCTCTTCCAAAATAACCTCATTAGGAAGCTTTTGGATGTGTGATTTAGGTTTCACATCATGTAACATTTGCTGAGTTTATCAGTCCCCTGAGGCTTCTGCAGGACAGAAGAGGAGAGAGTGACAAAAAGCTCTTAGAAATACCATTATTATTGCAATTATTCACTAAGGCAGAAGGTGGTTTTATCTTAGATTCAAAGCTTTGCTGGGAGAAGGGAAGAGGGAGGAGCACATTGGCCAGAGATGCTCTAACCATATTGGAAGGACAAGAGGTCATAGGACATCTGGTCCCATTCCATCAACTTAGATCTGAGGGAGATGAAGTAGACATGGAAACTGAGCATTCAATCTAATAGAGCCAATGTCAGGCCCTCAAACTAGGCTATCCATGGATTCAGCTCGAGCTGCAACCAGGAGCATAGATTCTTTCAGGACTCAGAGGCCTATAAAACACAGTGCAAAACTTTTTACATAACAAAATCTGCAACACTTCCTACACCTCTATTCCCATCATGGAACTATGTGGAGCTTCCAGAATCTGCTGTGCTCTTTGGCCACTTTTCCTTTGCTCATGCTAGGGCTTCTGTCTGATGTGCCAGCTTTTAGGCTTGGCAAACACTTATTTTTCTTTCAAGACTCAGGTCAGTTACTAGCTTCTTTGGGACTCCCTAAGAAAACTTAGGTACTTCTTTTTGGCCTACTAATAGCATCTCAGCTTAACTTAAAGGCCCTAGGGAATTTATTCATAAATGTTTGGTTGACATAACTATAACTATTTCTACAATAGATATTGAAACAGGAGAGTTCCCTGACTCCCTTGAGAGATGTATGACAGGAGTGTGGCTCATTTATTTGGCCTCCATGTGCTCAAACCCCTATGGGAGGGGAGCATTCAGGTGAGCAAGTGCAGGAACCAAGATGAGCGCTTTTGGGCTCTGGCACCTTGGCAGTGCCTAGAGGTGTTACAAAGCTCTTTTAGCCCTGCTGTCGGGATGACTTAAGTGTTAAACAGCTCAGTGGAGAGTCAGTGTGATGGCCTTTTTTGAGATCCTTCACCTAGTGAGTCCTGAATTCTTGTCTGGTGTTCAGGAAGAATTAGGTCACACAGACTTGAAGGATATTGAATGTGGGGATTTTACTAAGTGATGGGGGTAGCTCTCAGTGAGTTGGGGAGCTGGAGAGGGGATAGAGGGGAAAGATGATCTTCCCCTGGCCATCCTGCAGCCAATCTCCTTTCTGACCAACCCCAGCTGAACTCCTCTTGAAGTTCAGACGCATCCTCTCCTGTCTCCTTCTCTGCCATTCCCTTCTATTGCTCTGCCACTCTGTTGCTCTTCTCATGGAGCCTGGGATTTGGAGTTTATACAGGCACAGGACTGGGGGGTGTAGTGGGCCAAAAGGCAAGATTTAGGCATGAAAACAGGAATGCCTGTTCTCATTTAGGGCCACGGGTTTCCAGGCTCAAGGGTGGAATCTTTGCTAGGGAGCTACCCACTTCTACCCATTATTTCCCTCCTCCTATCCATATCAAGATTAAGATTTTTGTGGATAAGGACTCTCACTGAAGTTTGCACATCTCTAAAAACTTAAGAGCATCCATAGTTCATATAGGAATATTAATAAATATTAGCAGAATGAATGCATAACAAATGCCAAGAATGCTACATGTCTGGAGTCTTACTGTAGGAGAAAAACGTTGAATTACTGCGGGAAACTTCCCTCCTTGGATCCTGGCAATCAGGCTACAGTGTGGCTAATAGCAGGAATACAGGCAGCGAGATGGTGACCATGTGGGGGCTGTGTTGGTGAGGGTGAAGTTCAGTTCTTGCTGAGACTGTTGCATAAGAGTGGGGTGGTACAAGGGGGCTAGGCAGAGAATATTACGACTCAAAGTCTCCATCTACCCACTGTTTAGATTATTATTGCTAAAATATACCCCAGCTAACAGACCAAATGGACATCCTGTGGCTAAAATGAGACACACCAGAAATGGAATCAAATGGCCATAACTGGGAGAAGGATCGGTCAGGTACCCCTATATTACCAGTTGCCATAAGGTCTTCTTTCCTGTAATTGAACAAAAACTATCTCTTAAAATAGCTACAATTTTAAGAGAGTTTCCCAACTGACCTGGGTGGACCACCCAACTCCAGCCAACTGAATTGCCCCCACCCTGCCTTGTGGCCCCACTAGCAACTCCGGCTGGAGCGGAGACTGACCTTACAAACATTCTTGCCTGATAGCCACAGACTTCAACCCAGTTTCAGCCAGCTTATGGAGCATGTGCAAATGTCTTCATGCTCTGTAGTTTACCTTTTGACATAGAATTTCACCTTATTTTAATGTTAAAACTCCATCTAAAAGTAAGCACATTTCTTTTATGTATATGTTTGCCTAATACCACAGGGCTTGACTTCCCTTGTAAATATTCATAGACATCCTCCAAACCTGCTAAATACACATGCTAGATGGCCCCTGAAAGACATAAATTCCAGTTCTTCCTCTCCCCTCTGCAGAGTGCACTTCCATTTTATACCAAAGGCTATGTCTTCCCAATCTTTAGATTTTTTTTTAAATAGAAAATAAAGCTCTCCTTTTTTCCTTCACAGATCTCATGGTCTTTTGTTAACATTATAAACATGTTGATTTCAGTCAGAATCCAAGAGGTAAGAAGGCGCTGTGGAGGGAACTTGGGCTTTGGATATCAAAGCCCACCACTAAATGGGAGCCCAGTTTTGTACAATTTATGTAACTACATCTATTCTCAGCCTGCTAGTTTTAAAACAGACTGAAACTTTAAGTTAGTGAGGAATTTTAAAAATTAAAGAGGATAGATTTTGCAGAGCTCCATATACAAACTTCAGCTCAGGCACTGACTGAAGTCCTGGGACAACATCAGTTTTCCCCTCTTTACACAGGAGCAAAAATAGTTTCTGGATGGTTATAAGCATTAAACGACTGAAAGCACAGAAAATGCTTTCCATAATGCCTGACATAAGAGCTTAAGAAGTGTAAGCTGGAATTTTTATTAAAAATTATGTAAAGGACTCAGCACACAGCAAAAACTCATCACATGTTAACTCCCTTACCCTTCAATATGTTGGACTCTGACCTAGTGGTCAATTGATCTCATAAAGGTTGGATAAATGTAGTATATGGAAATGCGAGCTTCCTTCTTCCTTCTCTCCCTCCTTCCTTCCCTCTCTGCCTTCTTGGCTGATAAAGAGCATTTGAAACTGCACAGGATTTTGCCCTCCTAGAACACCTGTTGGGCTTTGCACAATCCAGGCAAATCATGTTCCTACGGTGGCAGATTTCCTGTGCAGCCTGAGGATGAAAATGCCAAGGGGAAGGCCTGTTTCCTCTATGTTAAATGAACGTGTATTTTCTTCCCAGAAAAACACATTCAAATCTTGTGATGAAGAAGGTGTGCTTCAGAAACTCATGTTCCTGCTCTCCTGTGACTCTGATGATAAATCACAAGCACCTCCAACACTGATGTCTGGGAGAAAACCACATTGGAGCTGACAAAATACAGTTTAACTAAAAATAGAATCACAAGCTTTTAATCTATATTTTAAAAGTGTGTGGCAGGAATGGTAGGGCCCTGGAGGAGGGAAGGAAAAGAAAAGAGGCGATATTACCAGTTCAGCTAGAGCTTCTGCTCCTTTCCTAAGGAGCACTTAAATGCTGAGCTGCTGACTGTGACCTTGGCTTGGGACAGCCTTTTGTGGTGTTGAGGTTCAGGTGGGTCCCCAGCCTTTCTAGACCTAAATGAACTCTTTTTCCCCTAGAGCCAGCAGGAAGCCAGAAAAGGACCTCACTTCTACAGTATGGGAGGGCTGCAGGGTTCAGGGGATTAGCAAGTGGAGCTGAAGCTTCTTCAGTGGGTTGGATCCAGGCAAGACAGTTAGAAATATCTCAGGGATGCCTGTCAGCTGTTCAGTGGCTTATGAGAATTGAGTGTGGGTAGCTGCTAAGTTCCTTTGGACACATTTTTTATAAGCCTACAAAAAGTCTACTTTTGGTTCTTGACTATGCTGTAGTTTCTTATGTGTTTACTCCAAAGTCCTAAAAACATTGATAGGAGATAATTGTCCAAATGTAAACAATTATAGCTATATTAAGATCTGTATTCATAAACACAATTTTATTTTGATACGCTCATCCAATTTATCAGAAATGGGGCCATTACAAATGTTAAGATAGTCTCTGATACTGATGAACAAGATTAAAGTAAGCAAAGGCACAGATCTTTGCTCAGATGGAAACTGGTTGGATGGTTTTACTAATTCATTAAACCTTGACTGCCATCAAAGGCGTAGTTGCATTATCTGTGGATAGTATTTATGTTCATAGTATTTATGTTGATAGTATTTATCATAGCAAGAAAAGACCTCTGCATTTAGGCAGAGTCATAAGTGTTTGTGCTGATAAGTATATGCTTCTAACAGGATAGTCCACCAATGCTTTGGAGAGTAAATACCCATAACTAGAGCAAATTGAGCATGAAGTGCAATGCTGGCTTATCCAGTGAGCAGGAGCTCTTCAGTGGGACTTTTCTTTTTATTTGCAGAATAACTTTTAAATAATTTCTTTTATACTTTGTCCAAAACAATTCTTATCTAAGATACTTTTGAAATCCTGGTCTGAGTCATAAAATTCCACCTTAACAATTTTAGATTTCCCTGGGTTCTTGAATCAGTTCTATTGCTACCAGTGTAATCCTGTGCAGTCTCTTTCTCTCTTTGCATTTAGTTTCTTCAGTGTGAAATAGGATTGGATCAGGGCTGAGCTAGATGATTAATCAATTTCCTTTCATCTCTAAAAATAAAAAAAATTCTTTGTAAACAAGTTCATGTCACACTGAAGAGAATTTACCCCCCTAAATAATTCACAGACACCAGGAAAAAGTGATCCACTCATTCTATCCAATGTATGTATTCTCAAACTATTTTTGATTAAAGTAGACAATAGGGTGTTTTGTTGAATTTATATAAATCAGAATCACAGTCTCAATAGAAAATAGCTGGCATATTCAAATGGACACATTTAGAAGAACTTAGGTGGAATAACCATTTACATAGACATAGGTAGAATTAAAGAATATCAACCAGGTATGGTAAGCATCCAAATAAACAATATTAGGAACTGTCACTTACCCTGGGACTGAGGTTAAAAGGACAGAGTGGATACCAGGACACAGAGGGAGACCCATAGCATTAGCATAAGAAAGGGCCACTGGACAGGTGCCATGGCTTTGAGCAGGAGGGACGCAGTCATTGCTAACCCACGGCCCCACAGGAAGGGGCCATCTCCTTCCTCTCTCTGAGCTCCTTTCTGCATCTTCTATCAATCAAATCTAAAGTCAGAGGAAAGGGAGCCTTTGAATATGGTCTGTATTATTCAGGATTCTTTAGAGAAACTGAGCCAACAGGGTGTGTGTGTGTGTGTGTGTGTGTGTGTATACATATATATGTGCATATATATGTATGTATACACACGTATATACATGCATATATATACACACACATATATATGTATGCACACACATATATATATATATGCGCACACACACACACACACACACACACACACACACACACAGAGAGAGAGAGAGAGAGGGAGAGACAGAGAGAGAGATTCCCAGGAATAGCCTCACGTGATTGTGGGGACTGGCAAGTCTGAAGTATGTAGGCTGTCAATCTGGAAATCCAAGGAAGAGTTGATGTTGCAGTCTTGAGTCTAAAGATAGTATTAAGGCAGAATTTCTTCCTTCTTGGGATATTCTGGTCTTTTCCCCTAAACCTTCACCTGATTGGATGAAGCCACCCAAATTATGGCAGGTAATCTGTTTTGCTCGAAGTGTAGTATTTGAAATGTTAATCACATCTAAAAAACTACTCTCATCAATCGCAACATCCAGGTGGTATTTGAGCAAACAACTGGCAACCATTCTTATCTAAGTTGATGACTAAAATTAACCATGGCAATATTCACCTAGGTCAGCATTCAGGGGTAAGGAAGGTTGGAAAAGGTAGAGCGGTGATCAGAAGGGAGAGGACAAAAATAAAATATTCAGCAAACTCTGTATAGCAATTCCATCAGAGTTTCTATTCTTTTTTGCTGTGCTTCCTGAGAAAAGGAAGTAGGAGTATTTTGCACACCACTGGCTTCCAAGTGGCTAGTCCAATACCTGGCACATACTACAGTAGTTTCCTCCAAAGTAAGGGTTGAATTGACTTGAATATTTTAGAAGCAAGTTCTGAGAAATGAGTGTTTAGTGAATTTTCCCTGGAAAGTAGCAATATCTCAAGAGCAATTTGCAAGAAAAAGGTAAATGCCATCACAATTTTCTATCATCTTTTGAGCATAGGACAAAGCACCACATCAGATTAATCAGATGTGATCATCGTATCTGCTAAGGCTTAAGACCAGATGACATTTCCAAGCTTCACTCTTTGCCTTATTAATATAATAAATTTAGTCATTGAACTGGATGATCTCCTATGCTAGCAAAGACTTTAAATTGCTCCCTCTGTAACCATGCAATTTTATAAAGGGCTGGTTATATTGCTAGGGTATGATGGAAGTCATTTATCAGGTAAATAATCTTGAAAACAATCGAGTCTTAATGGTCCACACCTGCTAGGAATATGACATCAGATTTACTCCCAACAAAGAAATGGGCTGGGAATCAAAATGCATCTTATGTGCCTCGTGACAGTAAAGAAAGAATGAAAACAGATAAAGTTGAAAAGAATTGAATAAAGCGCACACTAGATTATTTGACACGTTATTTTTGAGGTCTCTGACTGATTGCGCAAGAAGCTACTGAAACATTATCCTTTGAGAAGTTATGTTTTGGGCCAGCTTATTTGGATCATCCTGAAACCAAGAGCAGGGAAAGGTAAAAAGGAGCAAAGACAGTCACAGGTCATCTGATGGAGGAAGGGCATCTCCAAGGCCATCATGCCACTGAGGAGCATGGCAGCTATTGATCGAAATGCCAGTTTGGCTTTGTGAGTCAGTTGGTCCTGATAAGCATCCGTTTCTTGTTTCTGTTGCTTTCCTGGTTTGCTCTCCAAATGACCAAGTCCCTTAAGTGGAAAATTCACAATTGGTTATCTGGGAAAAAAATGAAAAGAAAAATGTAAATACTTCATGCAGACACATGAGGCTTGGGTAGTACTGCTTCTCCTGTGTTATCAAAAGAAATTGTCTTACGGGGACAGCCTGAGGCTAAATGTGTGAAGTGGTTAAAAGTTGTCACATTCTCTTTCTGCACCTGCCTCTGTTCCTCTTCAAAAGTCCTTGTCTTCTCCCCAACATCTTCCCAACACAGGTACATCCACCCTCCCCCACCCCCACCCCCCCACTCCTGCAGCTGTCCTGGGTCTTATTCCTAGAGTCTGGTGAAGCTATTTCTCCACTAAGCTGGGGCTGTTGAATTTGTCTCTGTGTCCCCAGGGCTTAGCCCAGCACCTGAAATCATGAAAGTGCTCAATAAATCTTTCATGAGTGAAGGAAGCTTCAATAAGATGTTAGATAAAAGAGGCTCACTCACTTCTGGAGGAAGAGGTGTTTATGATTCAATGAGATATTCTTAAAGCTCGAGTCTCTAACAGAATTTCTGGCAACAGGGTGGGTGGTGCATCACATCAGGAACAGGAGCAGCTAGCTTTGTCTGGTAATGAGGTAGCCATGTCCTATACTGCCTATTGTTTGTAAGCAGAAGGCAGTTCCTGCATTTCTAGGGCTCTGGGTTCTATCTCAATCGGCGGCATCTAAGACACAGAAGGCTGCCACAGCTGGCACCTGCTCTTCTCTGCTCCAGAGTAAACCGGGGGCAGACAGGGGGTGCCCCTCTTTCCAGTCCCATGAGGAAAGCATGTGCTAAGATACTCAGCAGCAATCTGGGCCCTTGCTGATACACCATGTGTGTCTAATCACCCTTCTTCTCCAGAGTAATTGGAACAGTGAAAAGGAGGCCTAGCATGACTAACTCTATTTTGCTCCTACTCCCCAGCCTCCTGTGGTGGTCTCTTTTAGATTAGTTGCTTTTGCTGATTTCTGCATGTAGGCCAAGCTAACTATGGGAGGAATTTAGTTTGTAGTTTAAAGTTAGGGTAATAATAGTCCCTTCCCCAAGCTTGTTCCCAAGGAGATGATGAAGATGTATACGCAAGTAACAACGTTACATTAAATGCTCTTTAGGAGCAATGTGACCTGACGGACAAGTTTCACAACGCCCCTGGACCCTCACTGCTGCCCAGGTGCCTTTGGTCATTGGTCACCTCTTAACCTCAACCCTCTCCCTTATTCTACTTCCCCTAACCTAAAAGGAGCCTAAAGTTTGTGTTAACTTAAGACAGTTCTTTAAGACACTCATCTGCCATCTTCTTGGTTTGGTGGCTCTTGAATAAAGTCACTTTCCTAGCTTCAACACCTTGTCTCTTGACTTACTGGCTATGGTGTGGTGAGTGGTCTGAGCTTGGACACCGCTACGCAATCCGCTCTACCATCTTGACTCCAGATCCATGATTAGACCGTTGCCTTTATTTCAGATCAGAACCTAGCAGCGTATCTTGCAGATAAAAGTTGTTAAATAAAAGAATTTTTCTTTTTTTACCTGATCAATGTCAATTTGCTGCTTAGAACTATACACCTTTAAACCTCTGGTTTCCCTAAGAAAGTTACTTTTGTATTTTCCAATGCTTTTTTTATTTTGGTTAAAACATTACATATGTAAATTCTTGATTAAAATATTCTCCAGCAGCTTCTTATTTTATCAGAAAGTTATTTGCCAACCAATGTGCTAAAGATGGATGCCGGCATACTGAAATGCTGACCCTCACCCCAGCCCAAGGCCCTACAGATAGGGCTCTAGGTAGTTCAAGTCCTTGGTCTAGTTGCCTCTGATCAGCAACAGAATCTCTGTTTAACTCAACTTGCTGTTCAAATGTTATGCCATGATGTGGGAGAAAAAAGCAGTTGGAAAGTATTGCTCTTCAGCAGGGGTTGGCATTTGTTTTTTCTGTAGACAGCCAGATAGTAAAGATTTAGGTTTTGTGGGCCATATGGTCTCTGTCTCAACTAACCTCTGCCATTGTAGCATGAAAGTAGCAAGAGACAATACTGAACTAATGGGCATGCTGTGTTCCAATAAAGCCATTTACAAAGATAGGTGGCAGAATGTGGATTTGGCCTGAAGACCTTAGTTTGCTGACCTCTGCTTCACAGGATGAAATTTATTTCTTCGGTACAATTGATCTCCCCATGTTCTTGTTCCGGTCCCCAGTTCAGCCTCATCTTTTCTACAGGTTCAAATGTCCATGCCCTGGGAAGTTGTCCCCCTTGTCTCCAGGTATGTGTCCTGTGTCTCTGCACTCACTGCATCATGTTCACACATTTTCCCACTTTCATGTAATAACATGTTGGAGTGCCTGTCATCTCCGTCAGGCTGCAAAGTCCTGGATGGTTGGGGGACTGTATCGTGGTTAAATCTGTGTCTATTAGACATAGCACAGTATCTGTCATATCACTGGTTCTCACTGTTGGTTGCATGAAGAAGAAGGCAAGAAGGATAGATAGAAGGAAGGAAGAGGGAAGGGAAGGAGGAGCAGAGGAAAGAAATAAGGAAGCATTCTCTTTCTGGTTGAACATTGTAGGTTTCATTATCTCTAAGGAATATGCATGTCAGAGGAAGCTGTTGGGGACAAAGAAAGGCAAGTAAAGGCGGTAAAGAAAATGAGCAGGTGGTAGATTTAAGAAGGAGATGTGGCCAATGACAGGAGGAAGTTGTCTGGATTCTACAAAGTTCACTTGGTGCTATTGAGCCTGCATTATGTCAGAATTACTTGATGTTATCCAAGACAAACCAGTATCATAAAATATACGCCTTAAGCAGTGAAATAAAAGGTTACTGTGGCAAGAACCAATTCAGCAATGCATTAGCAGTACCTCTGGGGCTCTAAAATTTATGACAAGCAAATGAACTGGAAATCAATGAATCAAAAGCCATAATAAGGGATGGCTGCAAACTACAGTTCAGTTAATAATATACCTCAATTATGAAGCAAATCTAGAAACCTTATGAATTAATTTCTTCATCTTTTTTTCTCTCTCCCCCCTGCCCCGCTTTCTTTCTCAAATTATTTCCACATTTCCCTTGTGGTATAAATAATCGTATAATGATATTTTCTGTATACCACAAGCTGGAGTGAAAATTTTCTCATCTTAAAGATAAGTACAAAGTTTCAGGAGCTAACTATAAGTGTATCACCCTAAGTCATATTTCTTTAATCACTACGGCTTACCCTTCAAATATTTTTAGTAATGGGTGATACATAGTGAAATTTAAGACATAGAATATATAAATGTCAAAAATTATAATGTTGTTCTTCTATTCATGCCATAATTTATAACTTATAAATGATGTACTTCCACATGCATCATTTCAATTTGTCCTTAAGATCTGAATATTATGTACATGCTGTGAACCCAGCAAATGAGTTATATTTATTAAGTAGTAATATCTGCTGTCATGTTACTCTAAGAATGTATTATTTTTTCTTTCTGTGATGCCTGAGACTTTGAGAAAATCTTACTCAAATGTCTCAGTTTTGTATCAGCTGTATCATTAGGCACACAAGGGCAGGTCTGAAGAGATGCTTCTGCTAAATATTTGAAAAAGTGTCAGGATCTCTGAGACCAGAACGTAGGCAGCAGTGGGAAGTAGTGAGAGCTTTCTAAGCATAGATGGGCCTTAGGACACAGTTGGGTCTCCCTAGTCCAGTGACCAACATCCATGCACAGATTGTTCTTTAGGTTCCAAATGTGATTCATAATAAAAAGAGCAATGGCTGTTTGGGCCAGGAGTAAATCTTCCAAATTCATATCGTCTATTCCATGGGCTCCACATGCGAGTGAAGTAATTTGTACCAAATCTACACAAAGGTTGAAACAACATACTGGTTTATAACGTAGCTTCTAGCCATTTTCAGCTTACGGTAATAGTGCTTCTAATAATAGTGAGAATATAATTTGACAACACATAGGAGCAGTAATTTAAATTGTATTATGAGCAGATTAGTTTTTCTTCTCAGCCTCACTTGATTCCTCTAATATTTATTGTCACTCAAAAACATCCCAGTGCGCAATAATTTTTATAAGTCCTAAATGTATACTATATTTATGGAAATGAAGCTGATTTAGTACACGAATACACAAAGGTCCCCCCATTGTTCTAAAATCAGTTAACCCAGGACACTTCCATCATTGCCAAAGGAGATACAATTTCCTGCTGTCACTTATGCTTGAGGACAGCTTGTCATCCCATAATAAAACTTTTCCTCTCATGTTTTCCCCAAAGTGGGAGACTAGTTAAATAATTCACTACCAGGTAGAGCTCACATTAAGCTCAGCTTGTCAGAATGTTTGTTTGTTTCTGCTGTCGGTTATGCCCCTAGGATACGTTGGATTTGAACAGAAGCATCATTTGGGGGCAGTTGGGTAGTAAATCTCCCTCGAGTTCTCTGAGAAAGCAGTATTTCACTGGCCAAGTGAGATTTGCCTTTTATTTAACCAGCAACACAATAAAAGCAAATATTTTTAGCATCAGCATTTCCCTCGCCCTAATATATGTTTTAATGTTCTATAAACTTAAATGATTTTAATGGCCTTATGTTCAGTAAACAAAGCACATAAACACAATGTAGAGGAAATTTTCCTTCAGTGTTTTGCTTTTCAATGTCATGTTTGGGGAGAAGGAAATACAATTTCTCTATCTTGAAGAAAATATTCAAACCCCTCAAGTTATCCCTGGAAGGCATCAAGGGATATTTTTGATTCATTATTAGTATCTATGAACTAATATGTATTTAGCATTTACAATGCGACAAGATTTGTTTAAAATGTTTTGAATGTTTAAAAATCTTCTGAATTCTTAGTTAAAAGGCTCTATAAAGGAGGAGTTTTATTATTACTATCCCTATTTTATAGATGAAGAAATGCAGGTAAAAAGAGGTTAAATAACTTGTTGAAGGCTCTACTATCATTTAGTAGCAGAGGAAGCTTAAATTTGGACTTTCTCTAGAACCTGTAGTCTTAGCCACTAGGCTACCTTACACTCTATCATCTACTGGGTCATGACAGGTGGCAGAATAGGCTACCCCAAGTATGCCACTTCCAGATAGTAATTATTTTGAGCTGAGGATAAGTGAGAGGAATCAGTTGCAAGAAAAGCTCCCTGCCCTCCCTCATTTGCCTAAGAGCAGGAAATACATTTGTAAAGATGTCCCCACTCCCCTCTCTATAGGAAGGACAGAAGTGAATCACCAGAGACAAACTCTCAACCCTTAACAGATTAGAGGAATTTACTTGAAAGACTTTACTAATCAGCTTTACTAATCTTCTATTGGCTGCTCCTATATATTTACCTTTCCATAATTTTGTACCCTAAACACTCAAAGTCCTTTTCTTTTGTCTTGTCACTTCTCTGAAGTGTATTGTTCTTTTGCTAAGATGCTGTATAAGCCCAAGTTGTAACCATCCCTTCAAGTTACTCATCACTGAGATCTCTCGTGTGTACGTGCAATGCACATGTTACACACTTCCATTTATTTTTCTCTTATTAATCTGCATTTTGTCAATTTAATTGCATAGGGCTCTAGTTAATGACCTGAGATGTGTAGAGAATGAAAGGATATTTTTCCTCCTACACTGTACTATGTACAGATGCCTTGTATGCAATTTTGCTAACATCTATCATGGCAATGAAGTAGGTATTATCATCTTCCATTTTATAGATGAGGATTGTGAGGCTTATCATGACCAGAGAGCTTGCCAGAACTCATAT
Organism: Cebus imitator; assembly: GCF_001604975.1. NCBI lineage: Eukaryota > Metazoa > Chordata > Mammalia > Primates > Cebidae > Cebus > Cebus imitator. The sequence continues at coordinate 484,921 of NW_016107622.1, forward strand.
AACTCATAAGTAGTAGATTTAGATTTGTAACGTGAATTCTGTTTTTATGATATTATAAGCATCATTAAATTTTGACTCAATTTAATGCTACTAAAATGTTTAGTTTTCACTGTGCATGCTAAGATCTATTTTGGAAGGAGGAACAATTTAAGAACTAATTCTAGAGCTTACAAGGAAACTTTCCAAGGGGGTTTGTATTTCACAGCAGAAATTACTAATTAAATTTAGGAGTAGATTCCCAAGGTACCTGTAATAGTAAATGGTAACTCAAAGGCAAGCCCTGGGCTGTGGTCAGCCTGGACTGGATTGGTTTTCCAAAAAGGCCCCTGGGAATGTAAAAATGGATGGTGAAGCATTAGGAAAGTACCTAGAATCAGGTAGGGCCTGTTGAAGGCCCTGTAACAGTTTTACGAAATCAGCTGAAAATGGGTCAGAAGCCATAAAGGCAACTAGATAAAACTTGTCCAAGTAGATTCAACTGCATCTGATTTTTTGGGTTAGATCTTAGGATGGTGAGTTATAAAAGACAACTAGTTTGTTCCAATCTTTTCATTTACAGCTGCCATACAAATAAAGTGTGTTTTGTTACTCTTGAAACATTCTAAAATAATCTTCTTTTCTAGAACCAGCAGAGCAAAACTTTTAAACTACCTGGGGGAACATGATGACAATGTGAGTGAAAATCAGGGGTTGTTGTATAAAAGCTGACAATTATTCTATTCAGACGTTTATCATTTATTCAGATATTTTCAGTATTCTGCTTTAAGGCACAAATAAAAGGGATAAAAAGACAAATACTTAAAATATCTAGTAGTGATGCTAAAAACGGCAGGAAAATGCCCCACAATTAGTTAACTGAAGTTAAAAAAATAGCTGAAACTTCCTATCCCAGCAGGGTGCCTCAGCTGATGATGACATTGCCCTCTGAGTGGCAGAAAGGGAGATGGGCTGAATGAGACTGGCAGAATGTTAATAAGCCTCTGAAGGTTCAGGCTTTCTATTTACTACGGTGACTCACCTTTGGTTCTGCAGAGGGGCAGAATCCTCCAACTTGAAGGGCAGGGCTAGCCTTAGGCAAAATCGGCTAGTAGACGAAGCTGATGTTGGGTGTTCACCTTCTCTTTTCCACGTTTCCCTCTCACTCTCTAGGTGGCTCCTCCAGACCTCTCTTTCCTTATAAAGTTAGCTTTCTAATAAGATCTTTCACATTGAGTCAACAGCGACTTGAGTGTAATTCACCCTGGAACCTTTTTTAAAAGGCAGGATTGAAGGTGGAGGTGTGAAAAATGGGAGAAGAAAGGACCACAAAACAAAGTGCATTTGCTGTAGTTTTTGAACTGCTGATTGTAATTAATTAGTGGGCAAAGTATTGTTTTACAAAGCTTCTACTTTAGGTGTTATTATTGTTGTGTGTGGGTGGGTGGGGGTGTGTGTGTATACACTAAGTGGCAATAAGAACTGTATCTCAAACTGTAGGTAGAGAACATTTGCAGTTTAAGGCTGTGTGGTTAATGATCTAACTTTGTAAGCCAGCATGCAATAGCTAAAACCCAGCTATGCAACTACACTTTGTGACTTTAGGCAAGGTTTTTTAAAACCCATTTGTGACTTAATCTCCGAATCTTAAATAGATATAATTCAGGGCCTTTCTCATTCCACTTGGGATGCTATAAAAAATACCATAGACTGGGAGGTTTAGCGACAACAGAAATTAATTTCTCATGGTTCTGGAGGCTGGGAAATCCAAAAATCAAGGCACCAGCAGATTCAATGCCTGACGGGGGCCTGCTTTGTGGCAACAGAAAGACTCTCCCTCCAGGATTCTCTGATCCAGTAGGACCAAGACGTTTCTGTTCTTTCCAGGTGAAAAGGGTGAGAACCTGGGCTCAGAAATGCTTATGGCTATACCCCTCTACCCCACAGGAAAAACTACTCTGAGAAAAACAAGCTGAGCATAGACAGGCATAAGTAAAAGAAACTGGAAGACAGTCCTGAAGCCAGTGTCACTCCTGTTCTTTTCAGATGGGTTTCATACTCTCTCTTCTTTTTTTAAACGTGTTAGTTTGAATTGGTTTTCTGCCTCTTGTTAATGGAATATTTGTTTTAGACATCTTAGAATGGATGATTTTGCTGACCCTCATCTTTCTCTCAAATGCAATCTACTGGCAAATTCTGTCGGCTCTTCAGTGAGTAACCAGGGTTCTACCACTTCCCACTTCTTTGAGAATGACCACCATATTTCTAGTTACTATCATTTTCCCCTGGATTTTTGCCTCTTACCTGATCTCCCTGCTCGCACCTCTACCTTGCTGTAGCCTTCTGCCAACAGCTAGAACTCCCAACAGCCCTAGAAACGGAAACAAATCTAGAACAGCTAGATCCTTTTGCAACAGTCCCTTCTCCAGTTGAAACACTCCAGTGACTTTTTGTCTCACTCCGAATAAAATCCAATGTCTCTATCATGGACTCGAAGGCCCTCCGTGATCTGACCCCTCTTGATCCCTCTGACCAATCTCAATTACTCTGTCCCTTTCCCACTGCATTTTATCTGTACTGGCCTCTTGGATATTCTTAGAGCACACCACACACCCATGCGTCTTAGGCCCTAAGCTTCCTTTGCAAGGAAGACTCCTCTCCCAGTCAGTTGCATTCTACCACCTACCTTCTTCAGTAAGGCCTCTGCTCAAACATCACCTTATCAGATATGCCTGTTCTGTCCCAACTAAAACAGCTCCTGCCCCCATTTCAATCTCTATTTTCCTTACTCTGTCTCATTTCCTGATAACACTTACCAATATCTGTCATATTTAAAATGTACTTGTTTATTGTCTTTCTCCCATTAAGAAATTCCTAAGGGAAGGAATCTTAGTCATTGTGCTATATCATCAGCAGCTGGAACGGCTCCTGGCACCTAGGAGGACTCTGAATATTTTCAGCATAATGCATACATGCATGCATGAACAATCACTGAGCTCTCTCCAGAGAGATATCAAGTTAAATGTACGTGGCTATGAAAGCAAGCAAGTGTAAACAGACATTGATCAGTTATTGCATACAGTACCTCAGATAAGCATTGGGAAACCAAGCCATTTGAGAACTGCATAAGCATTGCTGGTCTCAGGAAACACTTTCGCAGTCTCTCCTATGAGGGCAGTGGGCAGGGCATCAGCCAGCCAGCCTAAGTGATGCTAATAACAGTGGTAACAACACTCGTAAGTTCACATCCTTCAGGTGGCACTCACTCTACAGCCAGACACTGTTATAAGTGCTTTGCATTTGTTATCTGATTTAACAACCACAGCAGTCCCATGAGAATGGTCTTCTGGAAATGGAATGTTTGTATCCCTGCAAAATCCTTATGTGGAAACATAATCTCCAATGTGGTGGTATTAGGAGATGGGGCTTTTGGGAGGTGATTAGAACAAAAGGGTAGAGACCTCATGAATAGAATTGCACCCTTATAAAGGAGGCCCCAGAGACCTCTCCCATCCATTCTGCCATGTGAGGTTACAGCAAAAACATAGTCATTTTATGAACCAGGAAGCAGGCCCCCATCAGACCTTGAAACTGCTGGCGCCTTGATCTTAGACTTCCCTGCCTCCAGAACTGTGAGAACAACTGTCTGTTGTTTATAAACCTCCCAGTATAGTATTTTGTTAAAGCATCCCAAATGAAATAAGAAAGGCTCTGAATTATATCTATTCAAGATTAGGAAATTAAGTCACAAATGGGCTTTAAAAAAAACTTTCCCCAAGTCACAAAACTTGGTTGCATACCTGGGTTTTAACTATTACATGTTGGCTCTTATTGAGGGCATTCTAAGACAGCCCATCTCTGTCCATGGCCTCACTTTATCCCTTCAAGTAAGAATACAGACCAGTTAAGAACCTGGAAACCATCATTCTCAGCAAACCGACACAAGAACAGAAAATCAAACACCGCATGTTCTCACTCATAGGTGGGTGTTGAACAATAAGAATACATGGACACAGGGAGGGGACCATCACACACTGGGGTCTGTCGGGGGGAAATAGGGGAGGGTCAGTGGGGGGTGGGGAGTTAGGGAGAGATAGCATGCGGAGAAATGCCAGATACAGGTGATGGAGAGGAAGGCAGCACATCACACTGCCATGCGTGTACTGATGCAACAATTTTGCATGTTCTTCACATGTACCCCAAAACCTAAAATGCAATAAAAAAAAGAAGCTACAGACTTGCTGCCTGACACTGTGTGAATTTGGGGGAATTTCTGCTATTTGGACTGGTTAAGAATGCAGACACTGAGCTCTGGAGTGAGCTCAGTGATTTGCAGCAGTGAGCACTAGCTTTCCTTTTTAGTACTATAAATAGACCAGGACAGGAAAAGAAATGAAAGTTTGCATTGAGAGGACATGACAATCAGCAATTGAGGCTTCACAACTTAAACCATCCCCACTGAGATTGGTAAGGACTTCTCTTGTTTTCGAAACCCTTTCATAGTTTACTTGTTGTCTACAATAGCCCCTGAAAACAAGAAAGGCAGGAAACTGGCTGCCACCTGCCTCCTCTCCCCTCACCAGTCCTAAATGTTTGGAATGAAGGAAAAGAAGATTCAGAGACAGTGAGTTATCAATCAAAGCCAGAAAGATATGAGATGCAAGAGCTTCAGACTTGAGCTCCTCATTCTTCTTACCTGGATGCAGTGCTCTTCCAAATTGCATAGAAAAACATATGTGACTATCTGTATATTCTCTAAAGTAAAATGTTGATAATTCAGTGATTTTTCTTTCTTAAGCAGCTTACCAGAATGTGAGATTGCTTTCTTTGACAAAAACAAAAAAAAAAACAAAACAAAAAAAAAAACCCAAACACCAGACAAAGAAAAAGATACCAGACAACTCTCAGGCTGAGAAATGCAAATTGCTGCAAATAAGTATTGTAGAAACTATCTTAAGATACCTTGGACAACAACAACATCAGCACCATAATTAATAATAAGGTTACCAAAAGAACTAAAGGCTCTGTAAAAAACTAAACCAAACCAACCAACCAGTGAACCAAAAAATAGCAACAACAAGGACACCCCAAACAAAGAATTCCATAATGAATGGAAAGGACAGGCATTTATTCCCTGATCTGAGCAGCCCCCCTACAGAGCATGATGCCCATAGCATTGCCGTTGGATGCCAAGGGCAGTGATCTGACCTGGTGAGACAGGTTAGTCATACAAACCAAATTTTTCATGAATGTTTGTGAAAATCTTATTCAATTTTGCTCAAGGCAATTTCTGAACTGACAGCAATGATAGACACGGCTTCCAGAGTTTTGTTTTTCTAAAGTCTAAAAATATTTGTATTTTAAAAAATACCATGCACAATTAGTCTTCCTGTTGCAAATGGCTGTACAGTCCACAGACTGAGGATCTGAATCTGTACGAGTAAAGAAGCTCTGAAATTTGTTAATGTGAGCGATTTTCCTCGAGCCGTCATATTTCCTATCAGTTTGGCATTTGTTTCTTGATTCATTCACCCTTTCACTCCTCTCTCAGTTTAATTCACTAAACCATTTCGTGAGTGCCTCCTATGTACAAGGCTTAGGCTAGATTGGACAGGATTTCTGTTCTTGGGAAATTTATAGTCTCATGGAGTGTGAATATTGTTGGTGGGTGAATTCTGTGGCCAATGTTGTTCATGTGGCAAGCCACTAAAATAAAACCTTTGCTGTCAGCTTGGGTTGTAAACAACATACAAAATATGTTGTTAAGCAAATCAGTGTCAGCCTACCCCTAAAATCCAGCCTTCTCCTTTCTGCAGTTTTCTTTTTTTCGGTAGCTCTCATTTCCTCTCCAATTATGAGAACAATTAGCTTGAAGTAGACGTTTATCTATTGCAGGCAATTCCAAATAGACTTTGGGCTGATCTTTCATCTGCTGCTGACAAAGCCGGCCATTCAGGTGTAGATGCTTTTGATGCAGATTTTACAGTTTCATATTTATTTCTTTGAGTGAGGTGATAATTGTTCCCAAAGATTCATTTTAGAAGAATAAGGGCTTCATTTATATCTTGCCTTTTTTGCTTTCCCAAGGCTTTCAGACTAATTTTCTAATCTCATTGCAAGTTCCTAAAACCCATAAAACAATATTCACTATTTGGAAGCTCTTCTTCAAAAAGAGGCAGGGTGTGAGTAATGGGAAATGTTTTTTATCTTACATATTATGACTGCAAAAGTAAGCAAGAAAACTTAGGTGATGGTATTCTATGGTTCTTTCCTAATTAGTGTCCCCCTGACTTACAGAGTTTTCTCTTTTGAATTTTAAAAGAGCAGTCAGTATTCAACTATTGTGACATCTGTGTAAACTGGAAAACCACATAATTTTTTGGCTTATTTGTATTAGCTCTGAGCCCAAAACCAACAGTTTTATTCTTCCTGCAGTGTAACTGGTGCATGAGCTAAAAGTTTGAAGTTTACATGGCATCTTTTATGATTTTCCTGCCTGGTTACCTACATCCATATCATCAGCATTTAGATCTTACCTACATAATTCAAGAAGTATAAAAAAAATTCACAAACTTTATATTTAAGATCAAGGATTGATCCTTTTGTCTTAAAAATAGTAAATTGCCTGGAATTGTTGTTGTTCTTTTGACCCAGAAAGGATACCCATTGCTGCCACTTCACCAAAATGGTGTTTGCAATTAGGATAATTTCTCATTTCATATTTGGAACATGAATAATAACTGAAAAGTATCACGTCCTTGAGGTTGTATATCGTGGTATTTTAGTGTTATGACTCTGTGGCCCCATTTGCCCATGGTGCAGTCATAACACTGGACAGAACAGAATTTGTCTTTCTGATATATTGTCTCACTTGGCATGTTCAAGCAACCTCTCAATTTCAGCCTTATAATAAGCACATAATTTTTGTTACACCCTCAATTCCACTTTAAATTCCTTCTGCCATTGTTCCTTTCCCTTCCCCAGGAACAATTTGTCTTCACCTCCTCTGTAAATGTTGCTCTGTGACTCTGCTCCAACTGTGAACTCTAAGGAAAAGTGGTGTCTACTGAAAAGCCCTGGGGTTCAAAAAAGAGAAACTTAGAACTAGTACATACAGTGATCCACTCTGTCAGTAAGTCAAGTAAAATGCTTCACACAAGATATGTGAATTCAAATTTAGAACCTAGATAGATGTGCCTGGCTTTTCATACCAGATGCGGATGTGGGAACCAGAGACCATGTATTATTTTACCTGGTAACAAGATAAGTGGGATCTGAGTCACCTGGACACTGGGCTTGTCCTCTAACAGATGAATGGCATCCAAGAAGCTGCTGAAATGCGTTTGTTGTATGTTGGTGGACACATCAACATTTAGGAATTGCTCTGAAGAACTTCGGGAAAAGTGTTCTTCTTTTTCTCAGAGCTGTGGCTCTCGAACGCACTTCAAGATTCATTTCCAAATGCCACGTGGAATATCTATTAACAACTACCAACAACATATATTGTGATACCAGGCAGAGCCATTTCCCTTGGTAATTCTCTACTGTCATCTGTGACTGAGTCACTCTCACAAGGTTACATGGCGCCATATTTCTGAGAAGCATTAAGGGCTATGTGTGTGAGATCCCTTTGAACCAGATTTATCTTCTATTATTATTCATGTTCCATACAAGGTGACAAAGTCTACATAATATTTTGAAACTAAGGTTTGTTTATTAGGAGGAAATGTTTATTTGAAGCATATGGTAATAACACACATTGTAGGTATATTCATGTGTGATATGTGTAATGTTTTCCTAGGAAAAATAGTCAACACTATTTTTTCTTATGTGCAGAATATCAAATGAAGAGTTTTAGGGATGCAGTGAGGTCTGAGATAAAACCTCATAAATAGAGGGAAATATAATTGTGTGTGAATATCTAGATAAATTAGCTGCTGATGAGTTTAACTTCTCAGTTAAAAAAAAATTGATTTTTCTTTGTTTTTTCTCTTCCATCTTTTCCCCAAATACAGGGGAAAGATCTTTTAATATCTGTTTTTAAAAATGTTCCTCTGACAGTCTAGTTTGAAAAAAAAGTCAAACCTACAGAAAATTCACAAAAATAGTACAATCAACACCCATATGTCATTTACTTAGATTTATCACTTGCTAACATTTTGCCACCTTTCTTTCTCTCTGTCTCTCTGATGACTTGATGATATCTTTTAATGTTAGTTGCAGATAATCATGAAACTGTAGCCCTTAATATTTCGATAAATATCTTCTAAGAACAATAACTTTCTCCTACAAAACTATAATACAGTGATAGAGTTGATATATTTAACATGATCAATATTGTTTAATTTATAGCCCATATTTACATTTATACACCAATCTCAATAATATTCAGAACAGTTTCTTTTTAATCCAAGATCCTATTAAAAATCATACATTGGTAGCTAAGGCATTAGAAGAAATAGCCTTTGAAAATACTTCTATTTGGCGGTGGCTTTGTAAAAAAAATCTGCAAAGGAACCTCAATCCTTTCTAATAAAAAAATGACCACCAGGTTTGCACCAGTGCCCCTTGCTGTGCTGCTTGTTCTGTGTAGACCCTTCTGATAGCTCTCTATCTCATCGTCAATCAAATTAATCTTGCTATTAAGAAAAGGTACTTACTCCTGTGTTCTATTTGTAGAGGACTATTATTTCCTCTGAGACGAGAAAGATCATATGTAAATCTAGGCCAAAGTTTGGCTAACATTTTCTATAAGGAACTAGATAGTAACTATTTTAAATTTTGTGGACTTCAAATGGTCTCTGCCACAACTACTCAATTCTGCTCTTGTAGCTGGAAAATAGCCAGGAACAATATGTAAGTGAATGAGAATGGTTGTTTGAAAATAAAACTGTATATACAAAAGCAGTCATTGGGCCAGGGCATGGTGGCTCACCCCTGTAATCACAGCACTTTGCAAGGCTAAGGAGGGCAGATTACTTGAGGACTGGAGTTTGAGAGCAGCCTGGTGAGTATGGCAAAACCCTGTCTCTACAAAAAATACAAAAATTAGCCCGGTGTGGTGGTGCACACCTGTAATCCCAGTTACTAGAGAGACTGAGGTGGAGAGTTGCTTGAACCTGCAAGGCAGAGTTGGCAGTGAACTGAGGTCACACTGCTGCACTCCAGCCTGGGCAACAGAGCAACACTGTCTCTCAAAAAAAAAAAAAAAAAAGAAAGAAAGAAAGAAAGAAAATTAAAAAAAAAAAGCAGGCCAGGATTTGGTCCATGGACAATAGTTTGCTCACCTCTCCTCTTGGCTCACCCAAGCTAAGCTAATAATAAGTGTAACTGACGAATTATCCTGCTTGGAAAACTTAATTTTATGTTTTTAAGTTAGCTGCAGCATTCTGGAGACAGTCCTTACACAAGTAAAAGTTTTGTCAGAATCTTGGAGAATATGTAGCTTGACTTAAATATGTTCACAAACACAAGTTTGAGAAATTATTAAGAAAGTCTCTGCAAAAATAAACCAGTCTTTATAATGACAGACTATTCAAAGATTTTTATCCATATACAAGAAACAACAAAATTGGAAAATTCAATTGAAATCTCAGACTCACATTGTAAAACTGCTATTTTGACCTACTGGTATTTATTTCAGGGATTGTAGCAGGTTATTGGAAAGTAGGCTTTACCAGGGTGGGCAGGGGGTTTTCAGGAAACTCTAATGGTGCCAAAATATGGCCACATACTCTACACTGGAGACTGGTCTAGCTGGCCTGCCTGGCTGCTCTCTCTCCACTTGTTCAAATATACAGTGGAATAAAATGTGCATGTGGGGCTGGCAGGTAACCCAGGGTTACCTTCTGATAAAGAATAGCTATTTCAGTGCTTTCAATAGCAGAATGCCAATCTGCTTCTCTCATCCTTCTGTCCTAAACTTCTGCATTTGTGTGTACTACTAAACAGACAAATAATATCACATTATTTTTAAGCAGAATTCTTAAAACAAAATTTAGCATCCATATAGAAAACAAGTACAAATTATGTCACACTTATCTCAGTCAATTCTTCCTAAGTAAATATACCTATGTAAGCACTACTCAGATCAGCAGATAAAGCATTACAAACACCCGGTAGCTTCGTCATCCATCCCAGTCAACCCTTCCACCAGAGGAGACCACCATGGTGACTTCTTTTCTATAGATTACTTCTGCCTATTTGTGAACTTAGATAGTTGTAATTATGTAGTGTTTATATTTTGGTGTCTGGTCTCTTTATCTTGTGAGATTAAAACATTGTGTAGCAGTAATTTATTGATAATTGCCATAGAATATTATCTTATATGCATATTTCACATTTCATTTATTTATTCTCTGTTGATGGAAATAGAGTTGTTTCTAGATGTTGGCTTACACAGTCAATGCTGCTGTGAAGTACCCATTCATGTCTGTTGGTCTTTTGGAGCACAAAGTACAACAGAAGTGGAATTGCTGAGTCGCAGGTTCTCTGTATATTCAGTTTTAATATATACTACCAGTTTTCCAAAGTAATTACACCAATTTATAACCCTCACCATATGTATGAGAGTTCCAGCAGTCCTCTTGAAATTAGGCTATTTTTTTCTTATTGGCCTCTAGAAAGCCTTCTATATTTCAGGAACAAAAGTTTTTTAGGGTGTATATATTGCAAATACCTTCTCCCATTCTATGGCTTGCCATTTCAGTCTCCTAATTGCATCTTTTGATGAGTAGATGACTTTGATTTCGATAGCATTTCTCAGTCTTTTTCTTTGTAGTTAGTGTTTCTTGTGCTTTGTTAAGAAAACTTTGCTTATTTCAAAAACGGAAGATATTCTTCTATGTTGTTTTTGGAATTTGTATTGATTACCTTTCATCTTTCTTTTTTGTTGGATCGAGTTTCACTCTTGTTGCCCAGGCTGGAGTTCAATGTTGTGATCTTGGCTCACCGCAACCTCTGTCTCCCAGGTTCAAGCAATTCTCCTGCCTCAGCCTCCCGAGTATCTGGGATTACAGGCATGCGCCACCATGCCTGTCTAAATTTTTTGTATTTTTAGTAGTGCTTGGGTTTCTCCATGTTGGTCAGTCTGGTCCTGAATTCCTGGCCTCAGGTGATCTGCCCAACTTGGTTTCCCAAAGTACTGGGATTACAAGTGTGAGCCACCACGCCTGTGATTTCATTCTTCAGTCTACTTGGAAAAAATATTTTTGTGTGGAAATAATATTTTAGTGAAGTAAGGTCAAGATTCTGATATTACAATATGAATATACAATGGAGCCCTTAACTATTTATTGAAAAGATCATTCTATCCCTATTACATTTCTCTGTCAACTTTCTTATAAATCAATGATCATATATGTTTCTCTATTCTATCAAACTTGTTTATTTGTCTATATTTGAGCAATTATCACGCTGTTTTAATTAGTGAAGCTTTGTTATGAAAGTCTTGTTGCCTGTTATGTAAGTCTTCCAACTTTTCAACTTCAAAATTGTCTTGCCTTTTCTTGGCAATATACATGACTATTTATTTAGCTCTTAAACAATTTATTCAATAACGTTTTATAATTCTTTGTGTAAAGTATTTGGATGTCTTCCATTAGGTTTATGTGTAATTATTTTATTTTTAAAAGTTATCTTATCAGTGATATCATTTAAAAGTTTTTGTTTCTGTTTTTTGCTAGGATGTAGAAATTCTAACCATGTATCTAGTGTCCTTTCTTATTAAATCTAGAAGCTTTACTTATTACTTCTAATAGTTTACCCCCACAAGTATAACTACCATTATCACTATAGATTGGTTTTGCCTGATACATTAACTCACTACTTAATTTTTTTTTTAATTTTCATAGATTTTTGGGGAATAGGTGGTATTTGGTTGCATGAGTAACTTACTGCTTTTAATCAGTAGATTTCCTGGAATATTTTTACATGTAGAATCATGTGTTCTACAAGTGATGACCACTTATTTTCTTTCCTTTCAGTCCTTACATTTAAAAAATTTTAAATATTGCCTTAGTTCTCTGGTTAGGACCTCTGGTACAACATTTAAAGGAACTGGAGATGGGGCATCTTCGTCTCATTTCTGATCATTCAGGTGGAAAGATTTTAATATTTTATTATTAACCATGATGTTTGATGAGAATTTTTATTAATGACCTTTACTAGGATAAAACAAAATTTCTTTTATTTCTAGTCTACTGTGAGTTTTTTTAATTAAAAAATATGATCAATGTTAAATTTTAAAAGTTTAATAGTGTTTCCTTGCTTACATGGTTACATGGATAAATTATATAGTGAATTCTGAGATTTTAGTACACTGGTCACCTGAATAGTGTACTTTGTACCTAAACTGTAGATTTTTTTTATCCCTAGGCCTCAGTCATCCCCCATTTCTGAGTTTCTTAAATCCATTATAACACTCTGTATGCCTTTGCATACTTAGTGCTTAGCTCTCACTTGTGAGACCATACAGTTCTGATTTTCTACTCCTGTGTTACTTCACTTAGAATAACTTACTAAATGTTTTTCCTGAAAGTATTGAGATGATCATATGGTCTTTCTGCTCTATTCAATAAATTAATGAGTTGAGTTAACTGATTTTTAAATGCTGAAGCAACCTTGTATTATTGTAAAAACATGAATTTGGTCATAATGTATTACATATTTTATGTATCACAGGATCCAATTTGCTAATATTACATTTAGAAATTTTGCATCTATATTAATGTGAGAGACTGGTTTTATATTTTTATTTCTTGTAATGTCTTTACCAGGTTTTTGTATCAAGGTTACTCTGGCCTCATAAAATTAGTTTTGAAGTATTTTCTCTTTTGTTCTACTCTGCAAGAGTTTCTTCTGGAAGATTCTGTGACTTCTTTCTTAAATGTCATAAATAACTTACTTCGGGTGTCATCTGAGTCTTGAATATTTTGTTGCATAATTTTAAATTAAGAATTTTATGTGCATATGACACACACACATATATAAGTATGTATTTCTTGTGTCAGCTTTAATATTTGTAGTTTTTAAGAAATTTTGTTTACATTTTCAAATGTATTGTCATAATATTTATAGAACAATCTCCTTATATTTTTAATGTCCATAAACTTTGTAATTATGTTCCATTTCTATTACTAGTATTTATAATTTGTTTCTACTCTCTTATTTTCTTCTCTATCTATCCTGTGAGGATTTACTATTTTATTATTCTTTTCAGGGTCCAACTTTAGGCTTTGTGAATTGTTTTCTATTATACATTTGTTTCTCTTTCAGTTATTTCTACTCTTATCGTTATTATTTTCTTCTACTTTCTTCAGATTTGCCATTTTTTAATTGCTTGAGATACTTATGTAACTTTCAGATTTTCTTCTTTTATAATATACGCATTTAAGGTTATACATTTTCCTCTAAATATGGCTTTAGCTGCATCACATGAACTATGTTGTGCCATGTTTTTCATTATTATTTAGGTAAAATATTGTCTACTTTCCATTGTTACCATCTGCATCTCAAAAATAAGCTAATGTCTGGAGGGAAAATGTGGTGCAGAATGTAGGCTCACTTCTTTTGAGGTTATATTTTCTCTTTATTTTTTTTGATATGCAGAATCACTCTGTCACCCAGAATGGGGTGCAGTGGCATGATCTTGGCTCTCTGCAACCTCCACCTCCCAACTTCAAATGATTCTCCTGCCTTTTGAGTAGCTGGGATTTCAGGCACACACTACCATGCTAGGCTAATTTCTGTATTTTTAGTAGAGATGGGGTTTCACCATGTTGGCCAGGCTGGTCTTGAACTCCTGACCTCAAGTGTACCACCCACCTCGGCCTCACAAAGTGCTGGGATTATAGGTGTGAGCCACCATGCCTGGCCTGAGGTTATATTTTTGTAAGGATCTTGGCTACTCAAGTCCTGAATGCTTTTGTATACTTAAAATTTCAACTTCCAAAAGCTAAAACCACCAGTTTCTTCTCAGCTTCTGACTATTGCACTACATATAGAATCATCAAATTCCCAGAAAGAAAAATGATGGGGCAAATTAAGCAACTCCGTTATAGTACTCTATATGCAACTCATATGTGCCTCCCTTCTTTCTAGGATCTGTCACTCTTAAATGTTGGCTACCTTAGTTGCTCTCCCATTTTTAAGACACTGCTAATTTTTAAAAATTTCATTCAGTTTTTATAGATGTTCTCATTGGGAAAGCTAATCTGAATCAGATATTCTGTCACACCAGGAGCACAAATCACCTTCTCAAATAATTTATGAGCTGGGGAAAATTAATATTTCACTGTTGATGAAATGCTACAAATTACTTAGTGACAGAGAACTAGAATCTATAATTCTTGATTCCTTATAAACTAAAATGTGTGTTGGAATGTGGTTCCAGGGTCATAGACATGGCAGCTGGGACTCATTCTTCTCCAGTCTTGGCCTTAGGGGCAAACATTTTCTAATCCTGTAACATCTCCCAAATGCTTCCACTCTGTAAATCAAAATTATAATGCAAGAAAAAAACACATCCTCCTACTGTACTTCCAAACTGTCAACCTACAGATATTTTATGAAGCATATGCCACATATTAGGAAGGGTGCTAGTACTGCAGCTACAAAGATGGAAAGCACAGATTTTTTTTTTCTCATGCAGCTAACAAAAAATGGGAAAGAGAAGTGCAAACAAACAACAAGAAAATGACTTTCATGATTATACAGACAACATGCAATGAGTGCACTGCTGAAGGAGCAATGGAAGGCCTGGGGAGTTGAGAAAGGCTTTCCTAAAAGGCAGGAATGAAATACAATTCCATGATCAACAAATAAGAGAATGCAATTTTGGGAAAAGAAAGCAATATGTCCAAAGGAATAGAAATATAAAAGAGTATGATATGTTTTGGGAGATTCATAAGGCTTTTTTCTTCTCTTTTTGCTAAACTTTAAAGTGCAAGGTTGATAAAGAGACTAGCAGGTAGTTAGAGGCAAAGTTGTTGAACAAATGGGTTAAATGATAGGAGATGACTTGGAGAATGGGCCTCAGACCCAGCAGGGGGAGAGTTTGGTTGACTGTGTCAATTTCTCCTTTAGAGTCCAATGAGATAATAACTCTAATGAGTGCAACTTGAAAGTTATTGATATCTTTAGCAAGGGAAATTGGGAAGAATGAGTTTCAATGCAAAAATCAAGTCTAAAGCCGGACTGCAACTGATTGAGGCATAGGTAGAAAGAGAAGATACAGAAATACTCAACATAATTCTTTTTTTACTTGGCTGTTAAAAAAGGAGAAGCTTTTAAATAAAAATACAACTAAGAAGGTCAATGTAAAACTAATTTAAATTCCATAAATAATATACATTCACATTCTACCCTGGATTTTCATAATTTAATATCATGTGGGAATTGAATTAGGCCTAATGATCCCTGAAAGAAATATCAAAAGTCACTTGCTAGAAATGGTTTGCATATAAGGCAGGCTCCCTGAATGAGCCTCACTCTCTCACCTCCTCAGGTACTCCACACATATATTCATGAACAAGGAGGCTCTCTTCATTCTTTCAACATGATATAAGCATAAGTTGAAGGTCAGGCCTCATGCCTGGTGCTGGGGATACAATGGGGGCAAAACAGACCCCAGATCGTGTCCACCTCCTATTTCTCTCACAGAATCACAACAATATTATTCTAAGGGCTGTGAGGAAAAGGTGCAGAGTGCAGTGGAGATAACAGAGATGCGAATTTGTTTGAGGTGTGGGGAGAATGGGTAGGAGAGACATTCCCAAGGATATATAGAGTGTGACAATGATATGATTTGGCTCTGTGTCTCCACCCAAATGTCATCTTGTAGCTTTCATGATTCTCACATGTTGTGGGAGGGATCCGGTGGGAGATAACTGAATTATGGGGGCAGTTCTTTCCTGTGCTGTTCTCATTATAGAGAATGGGTCTCATGAGATCTGATGGTTTTAAAACGGGAGTTGCCCTGCACAACCGGCTGCCACCATCCACATAAGATGTGATTTACTCATCCTTGACTTCCACCGTGATTGTGAGGCCTTCCCAATCATGTGGAATTGTAAGTCCACTAAACCTGTTTGTTTTGTAAATTGCCCAGTCTCTGGTATGTCTTTATCAGTAGTGTGAAAACAGACTAATATAGGAAATTGGTACCAGGAGTAGAGTGCTGCTGAAAAGATACCAGAAAATGTGGAAGCAACTTTGGAACTAGGTAACAGGCAAAGATTGGAATAGTTTGGAGGGCTCAGAAGAAGACAGGAAAATACGGGAAAGTTTGGAATTTCCTAGAGACTTGTTGAATGGCTTTGACAAGAAATGCTGATAGTGATATGAACAATAAGGTCCAGGCTAGGGTGGTCTCAGATGGAGATGAGGGACTTGTTGGGAATTGGAGCAAAGGTGACTCTTGCTATGTTTTAGCAAAGAGACTGACAGCATTTTCCCCTGCCCTAGAGATTTGTGGAACTTTGAACTTGAGAGAGATAATTTAGGGTATCTGGAGGAAGAAATTTCTAAGCAACAAAGCATTCAAGAAGTGACTTGGGTTTGGCTAAAGGCATTCAGTTTTAAAAGGGAAGCAGAGCAGAAAAATTCTGAAAATTTGCAGCCTGACTATGTGATAGAAAAGAAAATCCCATTTTCTGAGGAGAAATTCAAGCTGGCTGAAAATATTGCATGAGTAAGGAGGAGCTGAATGTTAATGCTCAAGACAATGGTGGAAATGTCTCCAGGGTATGTCAGATGTTTTCATGGCAGCCCCTCCCATTACAGGCCTGGAAGTCTAGGAGAAAAAGATGGTATCATAGGACAGGCCCAGGGCACCCCTGCTCTGTGCAGTCTAGGGACTTGGTACCCTGCATTCCCACCACTCCAACCATGGCTGAAAGGGGCCAAGGTGCAGCTAGTCCTGTTCAGAGGATGAACACACTAAGCCTTGGCAGCTTGCATGTGTTGTTGAGCCTGCAAGTGCACAGAAGTTAAGAATTGAGGCTTGGGAACCTCTGCCTAGATTTCAGAAGATGTATGAAAATGCCTGGATGCCCAGGCAAAAGTTTACTGCAGGGGCTGGGCCCTCATGGAGAACCTCCGCTAAGGCAGTGCGGAAGGGAAGTGTGGGGTCAGAGCCCCCACACAGAGTTCCTGCTGGGGTACTGCCTAGTGGAGCTGTGAGAAGAGAGCCACCATCTTCCAGATCCCAGAATGGTATATCCACTGACAGCTTGTACCATGTGCCTGGAAAAGCTGCAGATACTCAATGCCAGCCTATGAAAGGAAAGCAGGTGTAAGGGAGGCTATACCCTGCAAAGCCACAGGGGTGAAGCTGCCCAAGACCACGGGAACCCACCTCTTGCATCAGCATGGCCTGGATGTGAGACATGGAGTCAAAGGAGATCATTTTGGAGATTTAAGATTTGACTGTCCCTCTGGGTTTTGACCTTGCATGGGGCCTGTAGCCCCTTCGTTTTGGCCAATTTCTCCCTTTTGGAATGATTGTATTTACTTAATGCCTGTACACCGGTTGTATTTAGAAAGTAACTAAATTGCTTTTGATTTTACAGACTCATAGGCAGAAGGGACTTGCCTTATCTCAGTTGAAACTTTGGACTGTGGACTTTTGAGTTATTGTGGAAATGAGTTGAGAGTTTGAAGGACTGTTGGGAAGGGATGATTGGGTTTGAACTATGAAGATATGAAATTTGGGAGAGGCCAGGAGCAGAATGATATGGCTTGTCTCTGTGTCCCCACCCAAATCTCATCTTATAGCTCCCATAATTCCCACTTTATAGTGGGGTGGGGATCTGGTGGAAGATAATTGAATTATGGGGGTGGGTCTTTCCTGTGCTATTCTCATGAATGAGAATAGATCTTATGAGATCCCATGATTTTAAATATGGGAATAGCCCTGCACAAGCTCTTTTCGTGTGCTGCCATCCACATAGGATATGATTTGCTCCTCCTTGCTTCTTGCCTTCTACCATGATTGTGAGGCCTCCCCAGCCATTTGGAGTTATAAGTCTAATAAACTTCTTTCTTTTGTAAATTGCCAAGTCTCAGATGTCTTTATCAGCAGTGTGAAAACAGAACTAATACAGGCATGAAATCCAAAGGAAGAGTGGAAGTTAAGAAGGGAAAAGGGAAAAGTATATTTGGGGCTGGAGGAGAAAGCATTTTAGCGTAGGTGGTGTCTGTGGTAGGAGTGTTGAAGTTGACGAGTGAGTGATCCAGACAGTAGTGAGAGCAAGAGTCTTGTGGCTTGTTTTCATGGCTTTGAAAAACCATAGAAAGGGTTTCAGAAGAGTAATGCCATAACCAGATTATAACTTTAAAATATTCTAGCTGAAAGAAGGAAAGGTTGGAGGTGTGTGGTGGTGGTAGTGGAAGAAGAAAACAGTAAAAAAAAATTTTTAAATTGAGTGAAATCAACAAGATTGTGGTAGATTAGTGAAAAAAAGGCATTAAGGATTGTAGTATATAATGAGCATAGAGGTCGAGAACAGTAGAAATGTTTGAGAGAAACAACAAAATGAGCCACCAAGGATGTATTTACTAAATTTGTAGAATTCTGTTTCCATTCATTCATATTTCCTAGGATGATGATGTTAAATCTAGCATAGTTACCTGATTGGGCATTTGGCTCAAAGGCAACCCCACAAAGTTACTTGTGCAGGGTTCAGGTTGGAAATTCTAAAAAGGATGAGGTCACCTCTAGAAAACAACACTCTAGGCTTTTTGTCCTCAACAGGATGGCTGGCCAGAATCAACAGAAGACGCTTCTTTTATGCTTTTCCTGCAAATGAGCTGGGTGCTGCTTGCAGCTGATTTAGAGTAATATATTTAATTGGCCTGAGAATGTTAGGGCAGACAGACTTTTTCACCCTCCCCGATTGTGAGTACTCATTCTCTAAGACTTTATTTGTAGGCCAAGTTGGGAATTTGTCTCCCTTATCATTTTAGATACATATTCCAAACAAATGATCTGTTTCACTTGGTTGAATTAGGCGCTATAGAGAAATCTATACCTGCAATGGCAAGATATGTTTATTCTTGTAGGCTGGTGTAGCACCAATTAGCACATTTGAGTAGTTATTGGTCAATTCATTCCCATTCAATCAACACTGATTGAGCATCTAATGTACCAGGTACTGGGTTATGCCCTAGAGATTTGTAAAGATCCATAAGAAATAGTCATTGTCTGAATAATTCATAATATAACAAGGAAAAAATATAAATAGGTAATTTTGTTCAAGTCACTCTCTTTATAGAGGACTTACTATATCTGCTGCTCTCTTACTATGATGGTACTCAATAAGCTACTGAATTATGAGCTTAGTCACACTAGAATGTCCATCTTCCTCTAGGATGCTTCATCAAAATACAGATAAGAGAATTGAGTTGATACTATGCAATTTTCTAATCAGTCCTATGATGACAGAGGTCCCAGATAAAGTTATCGTGGCTGCCACTAAAATAGTTGCCTTTGATTTTAGGCCTCACTTCCATTTTTCCTCTATTTTTAACTTCTTTTTTTAAAAAAATTGTACATGTGCAGATCATGCAAGATTGTTGCATAGGTACAGTCATGGCAGGGTGGTTTGGTGCCACTATGCCCCCATCACCTATACCTGACATTTATCCCCAGGTTCTCCTTTCCCCACCCTCCCTCCCACTATCCTTCCTGTAGCCCCTGCAACAGACCCCAGTGTGTGATGCTCCCCTCTTTGTGTCCAAGTTTTCTCATTGTCCAACACCCACCTATGAGTGGGTTATGTTCTTGTGTTAGTTTGCTGAGAATGATGGTTTCCAGATTCATTCATGTCCCTACAAAGTACACAAACTCATTGTTTTTTATGGCTGCACAGTATTCCATGGTATATATGTGCCACATTTTCTCTGTCCAGTCTATCATGGATGGGCATTTGGGTTGGTTACAGGTCTTTGCTATTGTAAACAGTGCCGCAATTAACATGTGTGTGCATGTGTCTTTATAATAGAATGATTTATAGTACTTTGAGTATATACCCAGTAATGGGATTGCTGGATCAGATGGAATTTCTATTTCTAAATCCTTGAGGAATTGCTACACTATCTTCCACAATGGTTGAACTAATTTACACTCCCACCAAGAGTGTAAAAGTGATCCTATTTTTCCACATCCTTTCCAGTATCATGTTGTCTCCAGATTTTTTAATGATCGCCATTCTAACTGGCATGAGATGGTATCTCAATGTGGTTTCGATTTGCATTTCTCTAATGAGCAGTGATGATGAGCATTTTTTTTGTATGTTTGTTGGCCTCATATATGTCTTCTTTTGAAAAGTGTCTGTTCATATCCTTCACCCACTTTTGAATGGGTTTTTTTTTCTTGTAAATCTGCTTTAGTTCTTTGTAGATTCTGAATATTAGCCCTTTGTCAGATGGGTAGATAGCAAAATTTTTTCCCCATTCTATTAGTTGCTGATTTGCTCTGATGATTGTTTCTATTGCTATACAGAAGCTCTGAAGTTTAATTAGATACCATTTGTCTATTTTGCCTTTTGTTGCCATTGCTTTTGGTGTTTTAGTCATGTAGCCCTTGCCTATGCCTATGTCCTGAATGGTTTTGCCCAGGTTTTCTTCTATGGTTTTTATGGTGTTAGGTCTTATGTTTAAGTCCTTAATCCATCTGGAGTTAATTTTATTGTAAGGTGTCAGAAAGGGGTCCAGTTTCTGCTTTCTGCACGTTGGTAACCAATTTTCCCAACACCATTTATTAAACAGGGGATCCTTTTCCCATTGTTTGTTTTGGTCAGGTTTGTCAAAGATCAGATGGTTGTAGATGTGTGGTGTTGCTCTGGAGGCTTCTGTTCTGTTCTACTGGTCTGTGTCTCTGTTTTGATACCAGTACCATGCTGTTTTGATTACTGTTGCCTTGTAGTATAGCTAGAAGTCCGGCAGCGTGACACTGCCAGCTTTGTTCTTTTTGCTTAGGATTGTCTTGGCTATGTGGGCTCTTTTTGGCTCCATATGAAGTTTAAAGTGTTTTTTTCCAGTTCTGTGAAGAAGGTCACTGGTAGTTGATGGGGATAGCATTAAATCTATAAATTACTTTCAGCAGTATGACCATTTTCACGATATTGATTCTTCCTAACCATGAGCATGGAATGCCTTTCTATCTGTTTGCGTCTTCTCTTATTTCCTTGAGCAGTGATTTGCAGTTCTCCTTGATGAGGTCCTTTACCTCCTTTGTTAGATGTATTCCTAGGTATTTTATTCTTCTTGTAGCAATTGTGAATGTGAGTTCAATCTTGATTTGGCTCTCTGTTTGTCTGTTATTTGTGTATAGGAATGGTTGTGATTTCTGCACATTGATATTGTATCCTGAGATTTTGATGAAGTTGCTTATAAGCTTAAGGAGAGTTTGGGCTGAGAAGAAGGGGTCTTCTAAATATACAATCATGTCCTCTGCAAATAGAGACAATTTGACTTCTTCCTTTCCTAATTGAATACCCTTTATTTCTTTTTCTTGCCTGACTGCTCTGGCCAAAGCTTTCAATACTATATTGAATAAAAGTGGAGAGAGAGGGCATCCTTGTCTAGTGCCAGATTTCCAAGGAAATGCTTCCAGTTTTTACCCATTCAGTATTATATTGGCTGTGGGTTTGTCATAAATAGTTTTTATTACTTTGTGATACAATCCATTGGTACCTAGTTTATTGAGAGTTTTTAGCATAAAGGGCTGTTGAATTTTGTCAAAGGTCTTCTTTGTATCTATTGAAATAATCATGTGGCTTTTGACTTTGTTTCTATTTATGTGTCGAATTACGATTATAGACTTGCATATGTTGAACAAGCCTTGCATCCCCAGGATGAAGCCTACTTGTTCTTGATATATAAGCTTTTTGATATGCTGTTGCAATCGGTTTGCCAGTATTTTATTGAATTTTTTTGTATCTATGTTCATCATGGATATTGGCCTAATGTTTTCTTTTTTTGTTCAGCCTTTGCCGGGTTTTGGTGTCAGGATGGTGTTGGTCTCATAAAATGAGTTGGGGAGGATTCCCTCTTTTTGGATTGTTTGGAATAGTTTCAGAAGGATTGGTCCCAGCTCCTCTTTGTACATCTGATAAAATTCAGCTGTGAACCCATCTGGACCTGGACTTTTTTTGGTTGGTAGGCTGTTAATTGCTGCCTCAACTTTGGCCCTTGTTATTGGTCTATTCAGGGTTTCAACTTCTTCCTGGTTTAGTTTTGGGAGGGTGCAAGTGTCCATGAATTTATCCATTTCTTCCAGGTTTACTAGTTTATGTGCATAGAGTTGTTTGTAGTAATCTCTGATGGTAGCTTGTATTTCTGTGGAATCAGTGGTGATATCCCCTTTATCGTTTTTTGTTGCATCTATTTGATTCTTCTCTCTTTTCTTTTTTATTACTCTGGTTAGCTGTCTATCTATTTTGTTGATCTTTTTGAAAAACCAGCTCCTGGATTTATTGATTTTTTGAAGGGTTTTTGTGTCTCTATCTCCTTCAGTTCTGCTCTGATCTTAGTTATTTCTTTTCTTCTCCTAGCTTTTGAATTTTTTTGGTCTTTCTCCTCTAGCTCTTTCAATTTTGACCATAGGGTGTCGATTTTAGATCTTTCCTCATTTCTCATGTGGCATTTATTGCTATAAATTTCCCTCTAGACACTGCTTTAAATGTGTCCCAGAGATTCTGGTACATTGTGTACTTGTTCTCATTGGTTTCAAAGAACATCTTTATGTCTGCCTTTATTTCATTGTTTATCCAGCCAATATTCAGGAGCCAGTTGTTCAGTTTCCATGAAGTTGTGTGGTTTTGAGTTACTTTCTTAATCCTGATATCTAATTTGATTGCACTGTGGTCTGAGAGACTGTTTGTTATGATTTCCGTTCTTTTGCAGTTGCTGAGGAGTGATTTATTTCCATTTATGTAGACAATTTTAGAGTAAGTGTGATGTGCTTCTGAGAAAAATGTATATTCTGTGACTGGGGTGGAGAGTTCTGTAGGTGTCTATTAGGTCTGCTTGTTCCAGTTCTGTGTTCAAGTCCCGGATAACCTTGCTGACTTTCTGTCTCTTTGATCTGTCTAATGTTAACAGTGGAGTGTTAAAGTCTCCCACTATTATTGTGCAGGAGTCTAAGTCCCTTAGTAGGTCATTAAGAGCTTGCTTTATGTATCTGGGCACTCCTTTATTGGGTGCATATATATTTAGGATAGTTAGCTCTCCTTGTTTTATTGATCCTTTTACCATTACCATTATGTAGTGTCCTTCATTGTCCATTTTGATCTTTGTTGGTTTAAAGTTTATTTTATCAGAGACTAAAGTTGCAACTCTTGCTTTTTTTGCTTTCCGTTTGCTTGGTAGATCTTCCATCCCTTTATTTTGAGTCCATATGTGTCTTTGCGTGTGAGATGTGTCTCCTGAATACAGCACATCAATGGGTTTTGACTTTTTACTCAGTTTGCCAGTCTGTGTCTTTCGATTGGGGCATTTAGACCATTTACATTGGTCTAATATTGTTATGTGTGAATTTGATCCTGCCATTTTGTTACTGGTTATTTGTTTTGCCCATTGGTCCATGCAGTTTCCTCATTGTGCTGTTGGTCTTTACTATTTGGTTCATTTTTGTAGTGGCTGGTACTAGATGTTTTCTCCTGTGTTTAGTACTTCCTTTAGGAGCTCTTGTAGGGCAGGTCTGGTTGTGACAAAATCTCTCAGTAATTGCTTGTCTGTAAAGGATTTTATTTTTCCTTCACTTATGAAACTTGGTTTGGCTGGATATGAGATTCTGGGTTGAAAGTTCTTTTCTTTAAGGATGTTGGATATTGGCCCACACTCTCTTCTGCCTTGTAGGGTTTCTGCCGAAAAATCCACTGTGAGTCTGATGGGCTTTCCTTTGTGGGTGACCTGATCTTTCTCTCTGACTGCCCTTAGCAATTTTTCCTTCATTTCAATCCTGGTAAATCTGATGATTATGTGCCTTGAGGTTGCTCTTCTTGAGGAGTATCTCTGTAGTGTTCTTTGTATTTTCTGTATTTGAATGTTGGCCTATTTTGCTAGGTTGGGAAGTTCTCCTGGATAATATTTTGAAGAATGTTTTCCACCTTGGATTCATTTTCCCCATCCTCTTCAAGTATACCCATCAGGCCTAGATTAGGTCTTTTCAAGTAATTCCATATTTCTTGGAGGCTTTGTTCATTTCTTTTCACTCGTTTTTCTCTTTTCTTGCCTTCTCTTTTATTTCGTTGAGTTGATCTTCGATCTCCGATATCCTTTCTTATGCTTTATCGATTTGGCTATTGAAACTTGTGTATGCTTCAAAAATTTATCCCGCTGTGTTTTTCAACTCCATCAAGTCATTTATGTTCTTCTCTAGGCTGGTTATTCTAGCTAGCATTTCATCTAATCTTTTTTCAAGGTTTTTAGTTTCTTTGCGTTGGGTTAAAACATGTTCTTTTAGCTCAGGGAAGTTTGTTATTACCTATCGTCTGAAGCCTGCTTCTGTCAGTTCATCAAAATCGTTTTCTGACCTGCTTTGTTGCCAGGCTGGTGAATCATTGTGATCTCTCTGGGGAGGAGAGGCATTCTGGACTTTGCCGTTTTCGTCCTTTTTGCACTGGTTTCTTCCCATCTTCTCCGAATGAACGTCCTTTCTGTTAAAGTTGGGGTTATTTCTCCTGTATGAGGCTTTTTTCTTTTAAAACGCAGGTGTCAGTGTGCCACTTAAGACAGTGTGTCCATTGTCTGCCTGTGGAGGCACTCCTGGGCTGCCTCGGTCTCAGCCAGGCTGCTGTTTATTCTTTGCCTGGTTTCTGTACTGGTGGGGATAGCCCTGCTTTTTGAATGGCGGGCTCTCTCCCTCTGCCAAGCCTGCTACTCCCAGATGGAGGATGTGTTAACTGCGAAACTCTCCCAGGAGAGGGACTCTGGTTGCTGGATCCTGTCGGGGAGGGGCCTGCCTGGTTGTATTCCCTCCCCCACTTTCAACACTCTCTTCTGTGGGATGAGCAGTTCTTTTTTGCAAGCTTTCCTGATATTAGTCCAAATCTTTGCCCTGGTCTGCACTGAGAAGGCACTGGTCTGGCTGGGGCTGCTGGCCTGAACTGTCACCCAGGTCTGCAACTCCGGGCAGTTCTCAGCTAGATGGAGTTTTCCTGCTCTGTGTGCTGCCAAAGTCTCAGAGTGAATTGCTGTATCTGATTCAGAGAGCCAAGGAGGTGACGCCCCCCCAATCTTCCGTGCGTGATACGCTTTCCAGGTGGGGTAATGCCCCGCCTTGCCTCGGCTGGACTCCTTTGGACCGCTTTCACTGCCTTTTTTGGGAGTTAATCCCACTGTTTAACCAGTCCCTTTAAAGCAAAACTGGTACTTCACTCAGAGATGTGGATATTGTTCTAGTTTTGTGTCTCGCTTGGTGGTAGTTACACTCTGGAGAAGCTTCCCTTTGGCCATCTTCCCCGCTTCCCTATCTTTAACTTTAAAAAATTTTTATAATATTTTACTTAAAAATATATAAAATATGCAGTAGGTGAATATTTTATGAAATATGTGAGATATTTTAGCACAGGGATGCATTAATCACCTCATGGAAAATGGAGTATCCATCCCTTAAGATATTTATTCTTAGTTACTTAAAAATGTACAATTAAATTATTGACTATAGTTACTCCATTGTGCTATCAAATACTAGACCTTATTCATTTATTCAATTTTTTATACCAATCCCCATTCCCCCTCACCGACCACCCCCACCTTCCCAGACCTTCATAACCATCCTTCTACTCTCTGTGTCCATGAGTTCAATTGTTTTGATTTTTAAATTCCACAAATAAGTGAGAACATGCAATATTTATCTTCCTGTGCCTGGCTTATTTCACTTAACATAATGATGTCTAGTTCCATCATGCTGCAGATGACTGGATCTCTTTTATTTATTTATTTATTTTTTTGAGACAGAGTTTTGCTCTTGTTTCCCAGGCCAGAGTGCAATGTTGAGATCTTGGCTTACTGCAAATTTTACCTCCCAGGTTCAAGTGAATCTCCTGCCTCAGCCTCCCAAGTAGCTGGGATTGCAGGCATGTGCCACCATGCCTGGCTAATTTGTATTTTTAGTAGAGATAGGGTTTCTCCATGTTGCTCAAGCTGGTCTCAAACTCCTGACTTTAGAGGATCCACGCACCTCAGCCTCCCAAAGTGCTGGGATTATGGTTTTTTATAGCTGAATAGTACTCCAATGCATATATGTCCACATTTTCTTTGTCCATTCATCTGTTGATGGACACTTAGGGTGCTTTCAAATCTTAGCTATTGTGAATGGTGCTGCAACAAACATGGGAGTGCAGATTTCTATTTACTATACTGATTTCCTTTCTTTTGAGTATATACCCAGCAGTGAAATTGCTAGATGGTATGATAGTTGTAGTTTTAGTTTTCTGAGGAACATCCAAGCTGTTCTCCATAGTGGTCGTACTACTTTACATTCCCGCCAACATTGTACAAGGGATCCCCTTTCTCCACATTCTTGCTAGCATTTGTTTTTGCCTGTCTTTTGGATATAAGCCATTTTCACTGGGATAATATGATATCTCATTGTATTTTTGATTTGCATTTCTCTTATGATCAATGATGCTGAGTACTTTTTCATATGTTTCTTTGCCATTTTTATGTCTTCTTTTGAGAAATGTTCATTCTAATCCTTTGCCCATCTTTAAGTCAGCTTATCAGATTTTTTCCTATAGAGTTGTCTGAGTCCCTTATATATTCTAGTCTTTAATCCCTTGTTATATGAATAGATTGCAAATATTTCCTCCCATTCTGTTGGTTGTCTCTTCACTTTGTTGATTGTTTTATTTGCTGTTCAGAAATTTTTTAGCTGGAGGTGGCCCCATTTGTTCCTTTTTCCTTTGGTTTCCTATGCTTGTGGGGGAAGGGATTTCAAATTTTCCCTGTTCAGTATGGTACTCTCTGTGGGTCTGTCATACNAACCTCCGCCTCCTGGGTTCAGGCAATTCTCCTGCCTCAGCCTCCTGAGTAGCTGGGATTACAGGCACGTGCCACCATGCCCAGCTCATTTTTTGTATTTTTAGTAGAGACGGAGTTTCACATGTTGACCAGGATGGTCTCGATCTCTTGACCTCGTGATCCACCCGCCTCGGCCTCCCAAAGTGCTGGGATTACAGGCTTGAGCCACCACGCCCAGCCTGTGCCTAATTTTTAATAAAGTTATTTATCCATAAATCTCTTCATTGTGTATACAAGTTTAATTTTCATAATTCTGCCTGTAAGGACCATTGAATTTTTCTGAGAGTAAAGATTAATAAAAACAAATTATTTTGTTTTTTAGAGGAAATCAGATCTTATACTCCAACGTGGTACATGAGAAACCCAAAATTCATTTTTAGGGCTTATGAGTTTATATCACTTTTATATAGTACCCTGACAACATCAATTAATTACTTTAATTTCATTCTGACTTTGAGATAAAGATTTTAAAAGATAATTGAAATTCAGGTCAAATTTGGCCAAGAAAATCTTAATTCTTCTTTTTCTTTTATGTAGTCCTTTGTGGTAGCAGTTTAAATAATATCTTATGTGAGGTTACTTGGATGAGAAAAAATACTTTAGCATCACAGAAATTTTATATTAGGAATATAAATGTTTTTCCAGATCTCACAAATCTGCTGAGACATTTCTACTAATTCTTTTTTCTTTTTCTCCTTCAAGAATTAAAACTGTTATTTTTCTGGATGTTCCTCCAAAGCTTTAAATTTTGCAATAAATCATCTCTCTTCCTTTTTGTCTCTACTTTCTATTTTTTTTCCTCTTATTGTTGCATTTTACACTTCCATTGCTCTCTGCAATATTGACTAGAAATAAGAAGTAAACAAAAACTAATACAGCTTCTGGAGAAATGTATTGGTCTGCCGTCTGACTTTTCTGTTTGCTTTATTATCTCTTTCGTAAACGATCCTAATATTTTGTTCTTCCTTTTAGATTTAGCTAAGTCAATTTTTAAAAATTTTTCTGATCTCTGAAAGCTCTTTACTAGATTTCCGAGATTAGCAATTTTTACATATTCTACTAGAAAGTATTTCTTACTGACTACGTGATCTGTCTGTTTCAAATGCAGGTAACCTCACATTTGTCTTTATCACAGTAGAACTAGTCATATCTAGCCAGCCAAGGTACAATAAATGACAATGTCCTGGCAGATTTATGGTATATTTTTCATATTAAATATGATTTGACCTCTCTTAATCATCACAGTGGCACAGCCATCTTTAGCACTGTAATTATTCAAAAGAACTGGCACAGCAAGTCATGCCAGATTTCATTCCACTTTATCCTTATTCTTTCAGAAGAGCTTCTCTACAGGCATGGTGGCTCACAACTGTAAACCCAGGACTTTGGGAAGCTGAGGTGGGTTGATCACCTGAGGTCAGGAGTTCAAGACCAGCCTGGCCAACATGATGAAACTCCATCTCTACCAAAAATACAAAAAATTAGCCAGGCGTGGTGGCTCGCACCTGTAATCCCAGGTACTTAGGAGGCTGAGGCAGGAGAATAGTTTGAACTTGGGAGGTGAAGGTTGCCATGAACCAAGATCATGCCAATGCACTCCAACCTGGGTGACAAGAGTGAAACTCGTCTAAAAACAACAAACAATAAAATCAGAAGAGCTTCTGTACTAAAACAGAAAAGAAACGCATACTTGTGAACATGCACATAAATCAGACAATTTTATATGCAACCTAATTCTGTATTTCTATATTTTGTCACCAAAATACCAGAGGATCAGTCTAGGTCCCATTGTTCGAAGCACAGAAAGTCAATTACCGAGACAAGTATTGCCAAGGAAGAAGGCTTTTTATTTGGTTGACATCAGCCAGAGAGATGAAAGCCAAACCTCAAATCCACATCCCCCAACCTACTAAAACTGGGGGCTTAGATAGTAGGAAAGGAATGTAGCTACATGTAGGAAGGAATAAGGGAGAGGTAAGATAGCAATTACTAGCCTGGCATCTCATTGTCTGCACGAGGTGATCTGATGACTTTTAGTTCCTTACTGAGAGGGTGGTTTCCTGAAAAAGGAACTTACATAAGGCAAATATAAGTTTCAAGTTTTAAGACCAAGAAGGTGCTTGAGCCCAGGAGTTCAAGGCTGCAGTGACCTATGATCAAGCCTGGGCAACACAGAAAGACCCTCTCTCTAAAAAGAATTTAAAAAAGGAAAAGACCAGGGAGGGTCATTTTCTATGTTTATTCAAAAAACTGTAAATGTTAGTTATATGGGACAACTAGGCTTGTTTCACTTTCTTCATTTTCCAGATAACATTGCTGAAGTCAAGTGGTTATGGAATTTTCCCGAAGTCATTACACAGTGGATCTATGATTCAAGTCCTCATAGGTCTGCCTTTAATATACCATGATGTTTGTAATACAGCATGTATCTGTCCTCTTAAGGAGAAATATATTACCGCTATACAACCATTTAGGAGAAAGGTCTAAATACCTTTCTTTTCTTTTTTTTTTTTTTTTTTTTTTTTTTTTTTTTTTTTTTTTTTTTGAGACGGAGTTTCACTCATGTTACCCAGGTGTCCTTCATATTCTTGATATGATGTATTCTACCAATTTATTTGTGTATGTTAAACCATCCTTGCATCCCAGGAATAAATCCCACTTGATCATGATGAATGATTTATTTAATGCATTGTTGAATTCTGTTTGCTAATATTTTATTGAAGATTTTGCATCAATATTCATCAAGGGTATTGACCTGTAGTTTTCATTTTTGGATGTGTCTTTGTCTGGTTTAGGTATCAGGGTAATACTGGTCCCATAGAATGAGTTTGGAAGTATTCCCTTCTTCTCTATTTCTTGAAATTGTTTGAGTAGAATTAGTATTAATTCTTCTTTAAATGTTTGGTAGGATTCAGTAGTGAAGCCATCAGGTCCCAGGCTTTACTTTACTGGAAGACTTTTTATTATAGTTTATTTGTTATTAATATGTTCAGGTTTTGGATTTCTTCCTGGTTCAATCTTGGTAGGTTGTATATGTCTATGAATTTGTACATTTCTTCTAGATTTTCAAATTTGTTGGCATCGTAGTCACTAATGATCCTTTGAATTTTTGCATTATCAGTTGTAATATCTCCTTTTCCTTTTTCTTTTCTTTTTGTATTGCACTTTAAGTTTTGTGATACATGTGCAGAACTTGCATGTTTGTTACATAGGTATACATGTGCCATGGTGGTTTGCTGCACTCATCAATTCATCATCAACATTAGGCATTTCTCCTGATGCTATCTGTTCCCTAGCCCCACCCCAAGACAGCCCCTGGTGTGTGATGTTCCCCTCCTAGTGTCCATGTGTTCTCATTGTTCAACTCCCACTTATGAGTGAGAACATGTGGTGTTTGTATTTTCTGTTCTTATGTTAGTTTGCTGAGAATGATGTTTTCCAGCTTCACCCATGTCCCTGCAAAGGACATGAACTCATCCTTTTTCATGGCCTGTATAGCATTTTATGGTGTATATGTGCCACATTTTCTTTATCCAGTCTACTAGTAATGGGCATTTGGGTTGGTTCCAAGTCTTTGCTATTGTGAACAATGCCACAACAAATATACATGTGCATGTGCCTTTATAGTAGAATGCTTTATAATCCTTTGGGTATATACCCAGTAATGGGATTGCTGGGTGAAATTGTATTTCTGGTTCTAAATCCTTGCAGCATCACCACACTGTCTTCCACAATGGTTGAACTGATGTACATTCCCACCAGCAGTGTAAAAGCATTCCTGTTTCTTCACATTCTCTCCAGTATCTGTTGTTTCCTGACTTTTTAATGATTGCCATTCTAACTGGCATGAGATGGTATCTCATTGCGGTTTTGATTTGCATTTCTCTAATACCAGGGATGATGAGCTTTTTTTCATATGTTTGTTGGCCGCATAAATGTCTTCTTTTGAGAATTGTCTGTTCATATCCTTTGCCCACTTTTTGATGAGTTTTTTTTTCTTGTAAATTTATTTCAGTTTTTTTGTAGATTCTGGATATTAGCCCTTTGTCAGATGATAGATTGCCATAATTTCCTCCCATTCTGTAGGTTGCCTGTTCATGCTGATGAGGTTTCATTTGCTGTGCAGAAGCTCTTTACTTTAATTAGATCCCATTTGTTAATTTTCGCTGTTGTTGCCATTGCTTTTGGTGTTTTAATCATGAAGTCTTTGCCCACGCCAGTTTTTCATCTTCAATTTTATATATTTGAATCTTCTGTCTTTTTTTTTTTTTTTTTTTTTTTTTTTTTTTCTGTCTTTCAATTTTTTTTTTTTTTGCTCTTATCTTTATTATTTTTTCTTCTACTCATTTTGAGTTTGGTTGGCTCTTGCTTTTCCTATTCCTTTATATGCATTGTTAGGTTGTTTACTTAAATAATTTTTTTTCTTTTTTTGAGGTGGGCACTTATAGCTATGCACTTCCCTTTTAGTACTACTTTCATTCTGTCCCACAGGTTTTTGGTATGTCCTGTTTTTATTATAATTCGTTTCAAAAAATTTTTTTAACTTTCTTCTTAATTTCTTCATTGACTGACTATAATTCAATACCATATTGTTTAATTTCCATATATTAGTATAGTTTCAAAAGTTCCTCATTTTTTATTTCTAGATTTATTTTATTGTGGTCAGAGAATATGCTTTATATTATTTAATTTTTTTTTGAGTGGTAAAAGTTGTTTTGTGTCCTAACATGTGGTCTAGCCTTAGGAATGATCCATGTGCTTAGAGAAAGAATGAGTTTTCAGTAGCCATTTGATGAAATGTTCCCTAAATCTTTATTAGATCCATTTGTTCTCTAATACAGATTATGTCTGATGTTTCTTTGTTGATTTTCTGTCTAGAAGAGCTGACCAGTGCTGAAAATGGGATGTTGAAATCTTCAGCTATTATTGTATTGAAGTCTGTATCTCCCGTTAGCTCTAATAATATTTGCTTTATATACTTAGGTACTCCAGTGTTGGGTGCATATATATATCTAAAATTGTTATATTCTCTTGCTAAATTGACTCCTTTATCATATATAGTGGCCTTCTCTGTCTCTTCTTATGGTTCTTGTCTTGAAATCTATTTTGTCTGATATGAGCATAGCTACTCCTCCTTCTCTGGGTTTCCATTGTTGTGCAATATCTTTTTTCGTCCTTTCATCTTCAGTCTATGTGTGTCTTTATAGGTGAAGTGTAGTGTGTTTCTTGTAAGCAATAGATTAATACTTTTATTTTTTAAAGATAGAATCTTGTTCTGTTGTCAAGGTTGGAGTGCAGTGACACAATCTCAGCTCACTGCAACCTCTGCCTCCCAGGTTCAAGCGAGTCTCCTGCCTTAGCCTTCTGAGTAGCTGAGATTACAGGTGCCTGTCACCATGCCCAGCTAATTTTTGTATTTTTGGTAGAGATATGGTTTCACCATGTTGGCCAGACTTGTCTTGAACTCCTGACCTCAAGTGATCTGCCCACCTAGGTGTGAGCCACTGCACTAAGCCCACTCTCTATCTTTTGATTGGAGAGTTTATTTCTTTAAAATTCAATGTTATTATTGACAAGTAAGGACTTCCTCCTGCCATTTTGTTATTTTTGTTTTTCTGGTTGTTTTATAGTTTTGTCTTCTTTCTTTCTTTTCATTCTTGTCTTCCTTTCAGTGAAGGTGGTTTTCTCTGGAGATATAATTGTTTCCTGCTTTGTCTGTGTGTGTCTATCTATTGCATGTTTTGTGGTTTGAGGTTACCATGAGGTTTGTAAATACTATCTTGTAACCCTTTATTTTAAGCAGATAACAACTTAAAACTGTTGGCACGAGCAAACAAACAAGCAAGTAAAAAGAAAACTAATAAAGATTCTACACCTTCACTTCATTCTTCTGCTTTTTAATTCTTTGTTGTGACTATTTATATCTTATTGTACTATGTCTTGAAAACTTGTTGTAGTTGTTATTTTTTGACTGGTTTATAATTTAGTCTTTCTACTTAAGAATAGTTCATATATGGCTATTACAACATTATAATATTCTGTGCTTTTCTGTGTACTTACTATTTCCAGTGAGTTTTGTACTTTCAGGTGATTATTTATTTATTTCTCATTAACATCCTTTTCTTTATAATTGCAGTACTTCCTTTAGCATTTCCTATAGGACAGGTCTGGTATTGATGAAATCCCTAGGCTTTTGATTGTCTGGGATGGTCTTTATTTCTCCTTAATATTTGAATGATAGTTTCACCGAATATGCTATTTTATGGTAAAAGTTATGTTTTCCTTTAGTACTTTAAGTGGCCACTTTTTCCTTGCCTGTAAGATTTCCACTGAAAAGTCTGCTGCCAAACATATTGGAGCTCCATTGTATGTTATTTATTCCTTTTCTCTTGCTGCTTTTAGGATCCTTTCTTTAATTTTAACCTTTGAGAGTTTGATTATTAAATGCCTTGAGGAACATCTTTTTTGGGGGAGGCGGTAAGTCTGCTTGATGTTCTTTAACCTTCTTGCATTTAGATGTTAATATCTTTCTCTAGGTTTGAAAAGTTATTTGCTATTTTAATATTTTTGCTTTGAATAAACTTTCTACCCCAGTCTCATTCTCTACCTCCTCTTAAAGTTCAGTAACTCTTATTTGCCCTTTTGAGACTATTTTCTAGATCCTTTAGGGGTGCTCCATTGTTTTTGATCCTGTTTGCTTTTATCTTCTCTGACTGTATATTTTTAAATAGCCTGTCTTTAAGCTCACTAATTCTTTCTTCTGCTTAATTAATACTGCTATTAAATGCATTCTTCAGTATGCCAATTGCATTTTTCATTCCTAGAATTTCTATTTGATTATTTTTAATTATTTCAATCTCTTTGTTAAATTTGTCTAATAGAATTTTTATTTCCTTTCCTGTGTTATCTTGAATTTATTTGTGTTTCTTCAAAACATCTATTTTGAATTCTCTGTCTGAAAGGTCACATAGGTTTTTCCAGGATTGGTCTATTGTGCCTTATGCAGTTCATCTGGTGAAGTAATATTTTCTTGGATCATCTTGATATTTTTAGTCATTCATCTATGTCTGAGTATTGAAAAGTTAGGTATTTATTGTAGTCTTCATAGTCTGGGCTTGTTTGTACCCACTCTTCTTCAGAAGGGTTTCCTGATATTTGAAAGGACTTGGATCTTGTGATCTAAGCTATATCTGCTTTGGGGGGGCCCAAGCCCATTAACACTGTGGTTCTTACAGACTGATAGAGGTACCACCTTGATGGCCCTGGGTAAGCTCCAGAAGACTCTCTGGATTACCAGGAAGAGACTCTTGTTCTTTTCCCTTGCTTTTCCCCAAACAAATGGAGTTTCTCTCTCCCTCTGTTCTGAGCCAGCTGGAATTGTGGATGGGGTAACACAAGCACCCCTGTGGCCACCACCCTAGGACTGCACTGGGTCAGGCCTGAGGCCAGCACAGCACTGAGTCCTTAGACTGACTTTAAGGTTTATTTGTGGTCCCAGAGCTTTTAATCTATGGTGGTGAGACTTGTGGGAAATCAAGTTCTCACTGCTGGGATTGTAAATTTTCTTATGGTTAAGACTGGTTTAAATGCTCGCTCTGTGGGCAAGTATCAGCTTAATTTGGCTTGGTTTTTCTTTTGCTATAACAGGTCAGCATTAAGTTCAATGACTCACAATTGCTGTGCTCTCCCTCTCCCCACACAGAGAATTGCTCTCTGCACCATGACACTGCTGCCAAATGTTGGGAGAGGGGTGGCATTAGTGATTCAAGACTGTTTTTCCTACCTCTTCAGTGCCTCTCTCAGTGATATGAAGTTAAAACCAGGTAGCATGAGTGCTCATCTAATTTTTGGTTCTTATGAAGTTGCTTTGTTTGTGTAGATAGTTGTTAAGTCTGTGTTCTTGCAGTGGGGTACAGCCAGTAAAGTTTTCTATTCCGCCACCTTGCTCCACCCCTCTCCTGACTCCTATCTTTTACTTGAAAAGCTTTGTCTTCATCTGCCAACAGGAAAAATACCTACAACCTCATTCTTTTTCGTGGGATAGGAAAGAAAAGACTGTTCACAGAGGAACATCATAAACAAGGACATATGGGAAAGACAACACTTAAGTTTCTGCCATTCCAATGACAAGTGAAGGGAGGGTCTTGCTTATGTTCATTGTTACTTGCATGCTTTGATACTCACGTGATCAAGACATCATTTGGGCATGACTCTTGGGTAGGTATGAGAGATTCCAGCACTCTGAATCTATAATGACACTTGCTGCTGCTCCCTCACCCAGATGCTTCTTCTGTTAGGTTTTCCCACAGCTTTCAGATAGTCTTAAAAATGTGTATTTGCTGAGAGGTGCCACAATGTAGTGATTTCTCATTAACATGGGATGTTTTTTGAAAAATGGCAGCTGGTCATGTGTCTTGTATACTTTTAAACTGCTGCTGGTTCCATGAGGATAAATTCCAAAATAATTTAGTCATTAATTATCTAGCTTTTGTTAACCTCACCAGCATCACCTTCTACCTCTTCTCTCCATACAATTTAGGTTCCTGAAACTTTCTGAACTTTGAATCTCTGAACACATCAGGCCATGTCATATCTTTGTGCTTTTACACAGGTTTTTTTTTTGTCTGCCAAAAGTACTTTTTCCCCCATAATCACTTTAGAAGGCAATTATGCTTCTTACCAATATTTTTGATTCCTTTGCCTTTCCAGGAATATACAAGACTGTACTTCCCTATTCCCTTAAACTTAAGTATGGCCATGTGACTTGGCCAATATAGTGTGAGAAGTTCACTGTTTCCTTCTGCTTGGAAACAAGTAAGAGCCTGTGCATGAGTCTATATATGTTTTTTTTCACCTTGCTGAATCAACTGAAGAGGCCATGTGTTCAAGATGATGGAGCTACTGAGAGGTAAATCTTCCCTCAGCCATGGACCAGTGTGTAACCATAAAGGGAACAGTTGACCAGGTGGGTGACCAGACCATACTACAGTAGAATTTGCATAAGTGAGAAATAAATCTCTGTTCTGTTAAGGCCATAGGAGTTCGGAACAGTTTGTTGCCATAGCACAATCTACCCCATCTTGATTGATAACACATACCTAACTCCTCCAGGAAGATGTACCTGCTAACGCAGTATCCACACACAGCATTTTACTAAATAAACATAAGCATAAACATCTGTTTTGTGAATACCACATTATTATTAAATTCTTTGTACATCAGTTTTCGTAAGTAGTCTGTGACTTCCTCAATAATGAGGGCCATGTCTTATTAATTTCCATATCCCCCAAACTAAGCACAGTTTCTGGAATATAGATGCTCAATACATATTCATTGGGACTGAAATTCTAACCCTGGCTCTGTTGAGAAATTTATTTGATATTTATATGCTTTTAGCTCCCTCTTGTGAAAATGTAGATGAGAATGACCAGACGGTTCCTTCAAGGTCAAATAAATTAGTAAGAGTGAGAACACATTGAAAAGTAAAAGGATAGAAAACAATACATTATTGTTGTTATGAGCTAGGGCCAGAATTGCTTGGGAAAACCGCAGAACTGGAAACTGTCTGCAGGATATTTTGGGAGGATGACTTTGCATTTACATGCAATTGTCAATGTTTTTCTTTCTTTTGTGGGACATAGTTTTTACAATCACTGTAGAAGACAGAGGACAAGAAGGTAGCAATTTCCCAATCCCCCGATCCTTTGACGGAATTCCTACTCTTCCTTTTCTGTACTATCCAATCAGTGGCCTGCAGAAAATGATTTCCCCCAACTAGGAGCTGGACCCAGCCTATTTTGGAGATGCTACTGTTCCCAGCCCATCTCTCCCTTGTGTTTATGTGTCTATGCACAAGCACAACTTCTTACTGTGGCACCTCTGACTTTCTGCTGCAGGACTGGACTCAGTCTATATGAAATTCAGGTCCAAATTTCCTTGGTGCTAATATCCCTGGAGGCATCCCTCCACCAATAATAACATAGATGGTGGTGGGTAAGTACCCCAACTTCCTTGATTCTTAGATAGAAGAATGTTAAGCCATGTTTTACAAAATGGCTTAGAGGATTCCTTGCAATCAGAACCCTGGCTGCCCATACTGGTGCCTGCTCTTTAACCCATTCATATTGGTATCTTTCCTATCTCTCAGTTTTCTTTCCTGATTCTTTGCCAGTGATTACTAGAATTACCCTGCAAATAAACTATTTCCACTCAAATCCTTGTCTCTGACTCTGCCTATGGAGAGCCCAAATGTAAAATAATCTGCTTTCCCCAAAGTATTTCTTATATTTTAATATACAAATACATTAACACACTTTAGAAGTCCAAGACAGAAGGATTTCTGAAGGCCAGGAGTTCAAAACTAGTCTGGCCAATATAGCAACACCCAGTCTCTGTAAAAATATATATAATAAATAAATATATATCTATTAGTAACCATACAATAAATATCATAAGCACATAATTCAAAAAATATCAGCATGAAACAAATAAAATTAAATAATAGGAAATAAAAACTACTACTGATTGCTGCATGAATGGACATTCCTTGGATTTATAAAGATTATTTAGTGCAATATTTTATCAAAAGTACCAATGCATTAAACACTCCATTCCAAGTACTATTCACCATTGGAAAATTTTTTCAAAAGCATTCTTCCCCTGCTTCCAATGAGGCCCTGCAGTCATTAGGGAAATCCTTGAGAGGGTGTGGGATGGTGAAGGCCCTGGCTTTGATCTTCAAGAGGGTGCCAATTCGTAACACTTAAGTATGAGATTTATCACAAATGACACAGGTACCTTCGTCCTGAGCGCTGAAGCCTCATTCTGTTTCTTTGTTAGAGTTTCCTTTCAGTCACCGGGGAAACAAAGAAGAGGACCAGCCCCTTGTCTTCTTTCTTCTTCTAACTTTAAAAGGGCTGATTATGAAGAGAGGCTGCCTTTTATCAGCATTCTGACAGCTGTGGCAGAATTGTTCTTCAAACCTTATTACCTTTTGATTTCTAGCTTCTTCCCCAATATTGTTTTCTACATTTCAGAGAATAAATTAGATACCATTTTCACCGTGGCTTGTGAATGTCAGAGTTAAAGCTTCCCTGCTTACGAGTAAAGGAGGCCCAAGAGAAATAAGACATTACAGAAA
The DNA here is from genome assembly GCF_001604975.1 of Cebus imitator. Lineage (NCBI taxonomy): Eukaryota > Metazoa > Chordata > Mammalia > Primates > Cebidae > Cebus > Cebus imitator. The sequence continues at coordinate 523,067 of NW_016107622.1, forward strand.
TAAGCTAGCTCCAGAACTATGGCAAGGAGAGGAAAAAATGCCATGGAGAATATATTAGAAATTCGAAATATTGCACTTATTTTAGCAAGTGGAATAAGTTCTTTCACATGAAATATCTCAGATTATAATAAAGCCTAATTAATAAAAAAGAAGCTTTGAGAGGCACGTTGAGAGGGAAAATATATGCAAACTTGGGCCAAGCATGTGTGTATGTGTGTCCTGGACATTTTGGCCACTTTCCCAATCAGCACTGATGGCAGAGAGTAATTCACATTGATTGCTAAACTGCTGAAGTGATTGAGTCTCCTGCTGTGCAGCAGTCCAGGCATTTGGGGTGAGAGTGCACTTGCTGTGTACAATGACCATTGGCAGCCTTTCAGAAACTCTGGCTAAATTTGAAAATGGGTTTGGGAACAATATCAATTTATGCCAAGCCAATTCAGTAATTGGTGGAAAAACTAAAAAGGAGTCTGTTTTGGAAATAGAACATTTCCAAATTAGAGGGTTGACTTTCTTATATCATCCTCATTCCGGGATTCTTCTCCATTTGTGAATTGTTTATCTTATTGTATGCTGCTGCACAATTAGTAGAATCGTGGTAAATTGTTATTCAGGCATTTCACATTTAATATGTCCATTCATTTATTCTGTAACTCTTTATTAAGGACTTACTATGTTTAAAGGTAGTATCTAAAGTTTTCCTAAGTAAAATTATTGAGGACGTGGACTATGTCATGCGTAAAGTTATGACAAGCAATGGGCTGAACTGAGTAAGACTGGCAGGATCTGGGAAGCTGGGTGTATATCACATGTGCTTGTCTGCTCTCTGTCTGTCTCCTTCACATACAAATGTACATAAACATACACACAGACACACTTTCAGGATCCTGAGTCTTCAAGGTCAACGTGAAAGTAGCAAAATTATAACAGTAGAAAAATACCGCCATGATTTCTGCAGGTTAGGAGACCTAGGGGACTAAGCCTGATTGTGCCAGTGACTATCAATTTGACCTTCAGAAAATAAATTTACCTCTCTCCACCTCAATATCCTAGGAAGGCAAGGACTTTCTCAGTTAGTTTTACTTTATCCTCAGCTCCTAGAATACAGCCCAGCACTGCTACAGCTCAATAAATATCTCTTGAGAGAATAAATAAAATAATTTGATCTCAAATGGCTAAGGTCTGGGCTAGGCCACAAATGAACTGCAAAGATACATTGATTGCCTGAGCCTCTGGCCAACACTAAAAACAGCTTAGGGACATCCTTGTCCCTTCACCTTAGGCCCTACAGCTAATCAGATAGTCAAGCCTCTAGTCACTCTGTGATGAAGACTGGTGAGCACACAGGTGAAAAGAAGAGGCAGGAGGAGAATCTACCCCGAAGCTTAGCACAGAACTGGTCTGCATGTAGGGTTCAGGAAGGGTGAAGTGGGGTGGAGACAGCGAGATGATTTTGGTGGTGGACAAATATACAGATATGAGTCAAGCACCGAATCAAAAATCCAATAATCTCTTTTCTAATTACTTTGGGCAATCTGAAGTGTTGGTTTCTCTGTGATTCCATTGCGTCTCATACCTACCTCTTTTATTGCCAATGATGTAGTTCATTGTCAGTATTTGCTTACATATTACTCACAAAGTTCTGTGTTCATGGGGACTAGGATGCTCAGCACATAGCAGATGCTCAATAAATGTTTGTTTGAAGGATACACTGCCTTTCCTAGGCATGAACATTCACAGATGCTGAGTTCTTGCTTCACTTCATGAACATTTGAAAAATTTAGTTTTATATTTATTAACCTTTCTTGCCTGTCAGGAAATATTTTAATGCAACTTACTCTACAAAGTGGTGGGAGGGAAGATACTTTCCACAGCCCTCCTCTGAGGTCTGTCTCAATTTCATTTCTTCCACAGAAATAATTAATCATTTATCCTCTACCTTCTAGCAATTGATTCTTTAGGTCATCCACAAAATACACATCATGACCTTTTGAAAACCTTGATGTAAACTTGCCACAAGGACTCTCTTTCTCTTTTCCCAAAGGGAAATTGGATAGTGTTCTTTTCCACTGTGACAGTATGCCATTTGCAATAAATAAAATCAGAAGAAGGAAAGAAAACATTGTTTTTGTTACAAAGACAATTTCTACATAGTCAGGAAGTAGTGATGATAATGGTTCGTCAGAAAGTGCCACTGAACAAAATTTTTATGGGCAAGGAAACAAATCTGTCAAGCACTGTTACAACTGTCCATCTATCTGCCAGGCATCATAGAAATGGCCTTTTCGTACAGCACTTAAATTCACTGTACAATGAGCTTTATTTAAACACATTTAAATATGCTATTTGGCGTTATAAGCAGGGAAAGGATCCCCAAGAACAGCCTGTTTGCTCATTCATTTGGCAGTGTACACTGTTGCTAGGTGATAATCAGCTCTAGTGTTACTGGAATATTTGATGCATTAGGTTAAAATTTGAATTTTTTATACACAGATTCGATTTGATGGGGAAGCATGGACCTAGGTGAAAATGCAGGGGCTCTCTGCTTCCTTGACAAAGGGATAGGTCTCCTAACTCTGCCTGGTTTACTTCAGCTCACTGAAGATTCTCAAAATTAGTTTTTTTACCTTAGTTCTCTTGACTCATTCAGTTGGGAAGTGCTGACTCCCCGAGTTTCACTCTTGGCATCGCCAAGGGCAGCTCAGTAGGACTTCTCTCTGTAGTGGGCAATGACCTCGGCTGACAGAATACAGGGAGTCTTGAGTCCTAGGGCTTTGAACTTGATTAAAATAACAATAAAAGAATTTTTTTCAGGCTGGACATGGCCGGGTGGACCACTCCTTTACTTTGATTAAGTTGAATATTTTAGACCAAGCATGAATATCTTGTTTTACTTCTTTATGTGAATGGGATTTGTCAATTTAATGTAAACAGCCAAGAGTAGAATTAATGAGCTTAGATATTTAGAAATCTGATGAGAGACAGGAGTGATTTTTCTGTTTCTTGTAATTTTATTTTTGTAAAATTAGTAAAGGGGTAGTAATTAAAATGTTGGTAAAACGTTTGACTTATTCAACAAATTTGTATTGAAAGCCTAATATGAGCTAGATTCTGTGCTAGGCTCTTTCAATGCAAAGACCCTGTCCTGGGAGAACTCACGATATATTGGAGGAAATATCAACCAAAAAAATACAGTACAGAGTAAGAATTACTTTAGTAGAGTAGAGTGGGAGCATGAAAAGGGACCAACTCACCATCACCTGAGTTTCTAACCTGTGTCATGCTTTCCTGGATAGTTTACATATATCATCTCATTGCTGAAAGACCCTAACATACCCAAGAAATCATTGAGAATAACAATAACTATTTTTAAAATAATTAATGCCTAATAAAGACATTGTCTTGCACTCACAAGAAATATGCATAAATAATTTAGTAATGGGTGACTCAAGAATATATACTTGTTTTTTATCCGAGTGGTTAAAGAATAACCAAATGAGAAGGTGAGTAAAGTAATACGGAGAGCTAGAGGCAAAGAACTTGAGAAAGTGGCTACTAAAAACTCAGATTAATGTAAGAGTAACAGCGTTTCTATGTATCCATTTGTTCACTGGCCATGCATGTGTGGAGCCCCTGTATGATATCACTCATTTAAAAAGAAAGAGACTAAGCCAAAAGGAGGGTGGTCAGGAATTGCTTATTTTATATAAACATTTGGGAATTAGAATGAAGGAACTAGGTAAATTTGGGAGAACAACTTGTTCCAATGCTTACTGCCACAATCTACCATTTGTTGGGCACCACATCTGTGAGAGACACTACAGCTAGATGTGTCAAGTACGCTAACACGCCTCCCAGCCAGGCACTGTTAATTCTTCTCAAAAATAAGTGTGCTGGGCCTCCCAGCATTCAATGATTTGTTTAGATTGACCTTTGGTGGCAGAGCTGGAATACAAACCCAGGTCTGTCTGATTCCTCTAATTGTAGGTTCCCCCTAATTTAGCATTAGACAGGGGGTGTAAAAGAATTTTCTAAAGCCAGGAATATATGGGCTAACACTTAAAGATGCCCTGAAACAAGTGAGGAGCTGCATAAGTGAGGAGCTGAACAGTCATGCCCAAGTTGCTCGTGTCTGCCGGTTTGCCTTTGCCTGCTCATTTCTGGGTACAGAAAGTACAGAATGGTGGGTTCTGCATCTGTAGATTCAACAAACCATAGATGGGAAATGTTTGAAAAAATTGCTTTGGCACTAAATATGTGCAGACTTTTTTCTTATTATTCCCTAAACAATTCATTATAACAACTACTTCATATACTTTATATCATATTAATTATTATTAGTAATATAAAGATGATTTAAAGTATATGGGAGAATGTATGCAGGTTATATGTGAAAACTATGCATGTATAAATATATATTTACATCAGAGATTTGAGCATCTGTGGATTTTGATATCCATAGAAGGTCTTAAAGTTCTCCAGAGATACCGAGGGATGACTATATATATTTGATAATATGAAAACTATTCATACTATAATATAGAGTTAATGAGAATGAAATTTCAAAGTCTATAAACAATTAGATAGGTTTTGTTTAACAATAGCATGTGAAAATACATAAGAAATAAAACAGTGGCAAATGCTTAAACTAAGCTTTTATACTAAGCAAAAGAAATGTATTTAATGTTCTACTGATAATAGTCAATGTGTCCTTTATCAATAATTGTGTAAATTTTTTAAATGCCATTTTTTCCCTTTCTTATCTTACAATGATTTTATAATCTCTTGAGTTGCTAGTTTGTCTAATTGGCTGCTGAAATAATTAGTAAACTTAGACACACAGTGAAACTCTTTAAAATTAAGAACTCTTGTCTCTTAGCAATGATGCTATGCAGTTCAGTCTTACAAATTTTTCAAAATTCTTGGCATAGTAATAGTGTTTTTTGTAATCTTTATCAATAAAAGAGCTATTGGCTAATTTTTTTAAAATATTTGATGTCCTTGAAGACCAATTATTTGCTCTGTGGGATATTTGTGAGATCCCTGCATGATGTATAATTTTTGCTTTGTGTTGTATATTCTTTCATTTTTCCATTTGAAATGTAATTTTCTTACAGACAATCAAAAGTCTTGATCTTCAAGATTGTAGTGTAACTTAAGGGTATAGTTTGACTCACTGTGGTGATGCAGTGTCTGAGGAGAAAAATAGAAGAATAGAAATTTGCCTTCCTGTTTCAAGATTAGGACTTTTCAAACCTTAGGAAAATCCTTTTACTAGTTTGCTAAACTAGATAACTGGGCTTATTTTTTCAGATACCCTTGCCTTCAGATAATATGAATTATCAAAAAGATGGTTAGGATGGAGTCTTGCTGCCTAAATCAAACCTCTTTCTCCCTTTTTAGTTGGATTTATTTCAAAATGTCTTTCTCCCAGGATTCACTGTGTATATGATTTGCTAGGTACATACCATTGAGAGATTGCTTGGCATTCAGCTTAAATTGAGATAGGCCTGTGCTGTAACTACTCTCTGGAAGGCTTAGAAAATAATGTCAGTGGCCATTTAATAAATAACATGGGGAGACTGAAGGAAAGCAAGACTTTTGTTCAACCTCTGAACAAAGTAGGTGGAGAGGTTGGGGGATGGAACACCCAACATCACCCCACTCCTGGGAAAAAGGACGCTGGCTCTGGAGTGGCAGTTGAGATACAGTGAATGTCTGACCTTATCTATGGCCAGAAGAGCATTCCAGCCCCTACGGGGCCCTTTGATGTGGGCAAAGAGTTGGCAAGTCCTGAGGTGAACTGCAAGGTCACTGAGGTGGTTGAATAGTGAATATTTGGGGCAGCTTTCTGACATGAGAATTTCTTGAGCCATTAACTGAGTCCAAGAGCATCAGATGGCATCTTCTGTTCAGGTAGATCTCCAAGAAGTGCTCTGTGAGAACAGCTCATGCACTATATTGCTGTGTAAACTTCCAGGGACTCCAGTGGAGGTCATCATGGCATCCATTGCCACAGCTGTGAAGAAAACACTCAGGATGTATAAATCCTGCATTCAAGGATGGAAAGGTAATTCACTAAGGAATTAGAGATGTATGTATTAGAGATGAATGAGACAGAGATTCACTCCCGAGATATTGGAACCTTTAAAAAAAATTCTAACCACTTGCTTTTATAACATAAAACATAGGGGCTGAGTAAGAAATAGTAGTAGATATGTCACCAAAGAACCCAGCCTAAGACCAGTATCAAGAAGAGCGGTAGATGCCAATGGAGGCCACACTTAGCTCTGATTTCCCTGGGAATCAGGGGATGGAGAAATTGTGAGTGTGGTAACTCTATGTCAACCACAAGAGTAGAGACAACAAGAAAGCAAGCATAACAGTTTATTAAACATGAGTATGTTTCCAACACTTTAAAACACTTAATTCTGCAGTTGCGTAGTAACTTAAGCAGCTTTAATTTTCACACATGGCCATACAAGACATGAGGAAAACAATTTTTGAGATGCTCAAATAGGTGGGAACAGAGAGATTAAGAGTCATCTTGTTGAAAGCAGGGGACAGATTATGTTTCCCTTATCTAATTTCTAGCCACTTGACTTTGCAATATTGATAAAAACAATCAATACCTGTTTAATGACATAGTAATAAAATGAATTGTATTCTGAGTAATCAAATATGATGTCAATTAGAGGCTGTATATTTAACAATCAGAGCTCGTGATTTCTATATGAATATTTGTCAATGAATCATATGGACTATACCAACACAAACTGTATTTTACATGTTTGGAAAATAGGTGTGTGTGTGTGTGTGTGTGTGTGTGTGTGTGTGTATTTGTATGTATGTGTCTTTTTTGATATGAATCTTAGAAGACAAATAAATGAGTTTTTCAAAAGGCAGGTAGGAATAGATGAAAAAAAGAAAGATTGAATGGTATAACACTGTGAACCAGACTACTTTAAATTTTGATGCTAGTAAATATATTTGAAATATCTGGGAAACATGCCAGATGAGAAATATTGAATATATTTTTAAGTTTTTTTTAAAAGTTAGACTGAGGCATATAACAAAACATCCTGATAGAATGGGAAAAATCAATCAATCATATGTGTGTGGCACTTTCAGGATGCAAAGCATCTCGCTATGATTGAATGACTAATTTCCACACTTCTTCTTATCCTAACATTTTACCCAATATTTAGAATCATACAGATACAGCAGAACTGATCAGCTTTGTAGGATTTAAACATAAATAAATGAAAGAAGAGATAACGTCTGTGAAAACATACTGTGAGTTGCAAATGACCACATAGATATAAATTATTGTTTTTAATTAATGACTCTGTTAACACCATTAACTGTTAAGTGATAGGATAGAAGACAAATGGCAGTTTTCTTGGGAATTTTCTAATAGATTAGATTCCTTTCTTCTGTTCTTACCTGCTGGGTCCAGGCAAGTAGGGATGAGATGAGAAAGGACGCTGAAAATAAGATTCTGCGGCTATTTCTTTCCTTGGTGATCTCTGCATTTCTTCAATTGTATTTTTGGCTACAATATTTCCTTTGTGATAAGTTTGTTGAATAAATTTGAGCATAATAATTAAGAGCATAATTCAAGAGAATAAAATTTATTTATTTTATTCAGAAGTGAGATCTTGGGCAAACTGTGTAATCCCTCTAAGCCTTATTTCCTTACCTGTCAAATGTGGGATAAGTGTAGTTATTATAGTTTGTTTTCTGTAGGGTATATGCTAGTACTTTCTTACACTAATGCTTACTCTTCAGTATTTATTTTAAGCAGTATTCTATAACAGCCTTAGCATCTTGTCAGCACACAGAGTCCCTTTATCCATATAATCATGATTGCATTAAAAAATTAGAATCAATAGTTATATTCAGCACATTTGCTGTTCCTTAAAATACAGCAAGTCATGCAATATATAATCAATATATTTTTGTTCTACTTTCATGCTCATCTTTTCAATCTGTCAGATTGAACCACAGTACTGTAGAAGAAGTATTAAGTAAAGTGAGCAAAATCCATATGTCTAGTCCCTGAAGAGTGCCCACATGCAAGACAGCAAGACCTCAGTGTCTGGGAACTCTTTATATCTGTCATTCTGACCACATGCCACCTCTGCTGGCTGCCCTTTCATTCCTCAGTGCTCAGCCTCTTCACTTACACTGTTTCCATCCCATCTGCTTTCTCACCTCCTGCAGACTAGCTAGCTGCAGCTTGAAAATCACATCTCCCTCAACTATGCTTATTCTCTCTAAAAGAGGCCTTACATGACATCAGAAATTCTTAATGATATAGTCTGAGTCATACACGTTTGGATTACTGTACCCTCATTTTAGCCTCCCCAACAATACTTACTGAATATTCTCTTCATAATTATAAGACTTTGAGTGATTCTGGGCCCCTTCTAAAGAAAGAAGTCACGCTCTAACATAACTTGCCATCATAAATCTGCATCTAAGCTTTGCCATCACTTTTAATGCAAGTGTTTCAAGAAGGATGACAGGTAGACAAGTAGGCAGACAGAGAGATAGCTATAGACCCAGATCTGGACCTGTGCAGGCATAGATATATGGTACACATCCTAAATATAGTCCTGGTTAAAGACAGAGCTCTGGAGTATCTTCTGCCTCACCAGTCCCTGGCTACCAGGGGGGAAGAAGGCTGCTACATGAACCAAAGAAGGGCTGCAAGGGTGTTCCCTTTAACATGACACAGCAGTAGTAGTCTTCTGAACAGGTGCAGGAACTTATTTCCATCAGCTTAGACAGTTCTTTAGACTCACAAGGAACTGAGTTTATTGTTAAGAATGGTAACTTATTACTCTAATTGCAGCTAAACCTAGGAATGAGGGTGGATCAACCATGTGCAGAGGGCATATGAATGATCATATACAAGCTCATGATAAGAAAAACACCCAGAGAATATTTGCCATAAAAATACTTGCACCAAATCAATATAACCTGGGGTAATTTCCCTTTGTACTTTAAGGATACTTGTATCTAAAGGACATTTTGGTTCAACATGGGACAACTCTGATGATGGGTCATTGTAGCTGCAGGGCACCCAGTGCGGTGAGACAAGGTTGTCATTGCACCTGCATCACAGCTCAAGATTTTCTCCTGCTCCACCTGGCTCTCCCGTGAATGACAGCTTGCCCTTGTGTATTACATTTGCATTTCCTGTATACCTATCTTGGCTGCTCTATTCACCACCTATTTATACCTATGCATTCTTTTTTCTCATTTTTTTTCTGAAGTTTTGTTCATTTGAAGACTGTTTTTATTAAAATAAAGAATATCCAAATTCATCACTTAAAAAATCAATCTTTCTACAGGTTTCATCATGGAATTTTGAAATCTATTCTGATTGCACTAGTTATCCTTTAGTGAAACTATTTTTGTTTCACAGACTTTGAGTCTCTCGAACTTGGTATGCAAATCTGGGCAAAAACATTTGAATGTGTATTTTTCATTTTGATTCAGAAATGAGAGCACTTTGAAAATACATCCATGATGCTGGCTACCCGTAAGGAAAATGAACTAAATGTCAGTGGAACAGACAGAGAATCAGAAAACAAAAGAAAGTCAAGAGATTCATCCAAGGTCAGTGAGCACATTTGTTGTAGAGCTGAGAATAGATGTCACCTACTTCCTGGCCTGTGTCCTATCCAATAGATCCCTCTGGTCAATATTTCTTATCGTGCCATGAAGGGCAGTAGACAAACTTCTTTAGTATAACAAATGTGAGTCCTGGTGCCTTGGCTTTTTACCTGAATTTACTTCTATCCTTAAAATCTTCTATTCAATTCATTCTCAGGAGTACTGTAGTTTAAAGTTTTTTTTTTTTCTTCTATTTAAACATATATATATATATGTTTATTTAACTAGATTTATTTAAACATTATATATGTTTAAACATATTTAAATACTACATATATAAATATAAAGTTTAAGAAAACTGAGAGATAGTTATAATTTTACAGATTAGTTACATGTATTAACGTAAAAATTCATGCAATTTCTATCTTATCTCCAAGGTACATTCAAATACTGAACAATTTTTGTTATTCTTACTCCAACATACCAAAATTAATTATTCTGTCTCCTATAATCCCATATTTATTATTGTATTTATTTTAATTATCTGTGCCTTTATCTAGTTTCTTTGAATGCAGATAATTTTTCTTACCTGTATTTGAGTCTCTCGTCCTTAGTAGTTTCTGGCATGTAGTATGATTTTAATAAATGCTAAGAGAAAATATATATTTATATATACCTTCAGTGATTTTTTTCCCCCTAGTTTCCATTGTACTTTCAAGAAGCATCATAGCAGATATGATGGAGACCCAACAATGTAACCCATAATAAACACCACACTTAGGGCTTTTCCAATGTTCACTTTATATGGCATTTTGGTCTTGTAACTGTGCAGCAAGGAAATAAAAAATCCCCTGGCTCTGCCATCGGTGGAGTAGGGCGAATCAGGGAGCAGGCAGAGTGGAAGTGAAAAGCCTCTACGCCTTGACTGTTTCCTTATAACACATGGGTAGTATCACTGATTCATTTGAACTTCATTGTTACTGCTAGGAATGCAAGAAATCTGGTAGGGTTCAGAAAACAATATGGGAATGGATGAAGTAGAAAAGGTTCAGGTGATTATTAAAATTTCAGGATTAACATTTTCTAGAAGGAACAAAATGTGTTTGGGTTACTTCCAAGATTTGCAAGGTAAAGTCGAGCCATGAGAATACCATGGAGGGGTTCCTGGTGCTTCTGCAGATCTGAGTGCACTGCTAAACAGAGATAAATTGTGATTCATGCCTGATGAGGGAGCTGATCAGCTGTCAGTGACTAGATCTGAGGGCTGAATACATGACTGAGAAAGGAAGAAAATCAACAGGTCAAAACCAGATGGACAGCCCTGCTCATATGGATGAAAATAATTTAGAACTTAAGAGTGTGAACATGAACAAAGCTAGCTGCCTAATGTGTGTTGATGTGTGCATCTGTGTGGGCGTGGGCACACTTCATCAGGCTTAACATACATATGGGTGTATATGTTAGGAAGTTAACTACTGCAAGATTAGACATTTGTACTCTGAAAAGCATGTTGTCTTATGTGTTTTGTGTTTTCTTTGCACATTTAATTTGTTTGGGACTCCTTTGCTTTTTAAAATAAAATTCCTCTGGAAAAATTCTTCCCTCAATTATGCTAAGGGGAACAAGGACATAAAATTTTGACTTGGAGAGTTTCAAACTGGTGTCATTGATTGATTGATCACTTGATATATTGCTGGATCCCACAAATTTAAAAAGGGAAAGAGCAAAGTCTGATAAAGTTAATCACTGTTGAGCTACTGAGGAGGTAGTGTTGCAGATGGCCACATATCTTCCCAAAGTGAGACTTCATTGCAGTTTGCAAGCCTTCAGATTCCCCACCTTTTACTGAAAACACAGGCAGGTCCACTTGCAGGGCTAAAATATCAGTTTCATCGGTCTATTCTGTTCTGAATTCTTAAAAGGTTTTTGGAAAATTTCCAGAGTCACGGATCACAGCACATCTTCAAAGTGCTTGAACCCATCAGCCAATTATTGTCTAGCCTGTGTGTCCTGACAACTGGCTAAGTCTAGTTAAGTCACCCTGAATCACTACCGCAGCACAGAGAGCCCATGCTCTGAGGCCTCCTTTTTTCTCCCACTCTTACTCACAGTGCCCCATCTCAGGACACCCTCTCAGGGTTTCATTCTTTGGGGGACATCAGTCTCAATTGATGAGATACCCTTTCCTGTTTGGGGCTTCTTTCATTTATCTCTGGAAACTTCCCATTTGAAAACAGGGTAGGACAGCCAGGAGCAGGGTTTTAAAGGAGGGTAGTGTGCTCTCCTAGGTCCTGGCTTGAGGGTGGAAGAGGAAATATCAGAGAAACCCCTAGGGAGCCTCGCTAGGAGCTTGCCCCCCTGCCGGAGATATTCCTCTTATAGCCCTTCTTCACTTGAACTTTAAAAGGTATTCCCTTTGTTTGTTTGATTGCTTTAACATGGAATGCTTTCCCCTCATAAAATTCTATTTTATAGAAATTAAAAGTTACCTTAGATTAAAAACAATTGCCTTGGACTTTATGCTTTCATTAAAATTCACCAAACTTTTGGCCATGTCTGGCTTGAAAATGATGATGAAGTTGGAATTTTCCTCTTCTTTTCTTGGAAATCACACAAATAATATAAGGAGGATATGAAACAAAAGCACAAATTTCAAATGAAACCTGGAACTAAAAACTAAGTAAAGAGACTGCCAAAACAAGTGGAAATTGAGCAGGGAATGTGTGGGGAGAGAAACAGAGAGAGGACTCCTATCTTAGAAAGCGCTGGTTCATTACATCTCTCTGAGGGAAAGAACACAGAGCAAACGCCAGGTCTGCAACAGCAGGAACGGGTAGTCTGCTGTGGGAGCTCCCCCAAGAAGAAGAGGTATTTTCATGAAGAAGAAACCCTGTAGCTGTGGAGGAGAAGAGAGATGTAAACACATTCCCACAGCAGTGTATCTTCATTAATTTCTAAACAAGTTTACCTACAAATGCTGGGTGTTGAAGGGGTCTCCACGGCTTCTCCTTGACTTGATCCAGAACACTCTCTTCTGTGCATCTCCTATTGATCCTGCCCTCCCAAATTTATCAAATAGTTAAATTTTATTTCTTTTGAAGGCTCTTCTTCCTTTTATTGTTTTTAAATGTTTAAACAGGATTAGATAGGATGGTGTCTAGCCTCCCTTTCTTTACTTTTGTCTTTCCCTGTGGTCTCCCTCTTTCAAAATGATTCAATTCATTAGAGGTTATCCGTTGGTTTTATTGTCACCTGTTGCCCTTAACTTAATCTAATTTGGCTTAATTTTTGCTCAACCGTAGTAGTTTCTGGCCTTAAAAATCAGTCCTGCCAGGGACAGTGGCTCAGGCCTATAATATCATCACTTTGTTTGGCTGAAGTGGGTAGATCACTTGAGCCTATGAGTTCGAGACCACCCTGAGGAACATGGTGAAATTCTGTCTCTACAAAAAATACAGAAATTAGCTGGGTGTGGTGGTGCACACCTGTAGTCCTAGCTACTTGGGAGGCTGAGGTGGGAGGATTGATTGAGCCCAAAAGGGTCAAGGCCTCAGTGAGCTATGACTGCCATTGCACTCTAGCCTGGGTGACAGAGTGAGACCCTATCTCAAAAAAAAAAATCAGTCTTACATCTCAACCAAAAGCAGATCAATTCCTTAAAAACAATTCCCGAAGCATCCACTGGTTGAATGACAACTGTTTGAATATACAAAAATAACTTTATATAACATTTTAAAAGAGAAGAATTTTCTTAAATGTATACAATGGATAGGAATATATCCTTATGAATGTGTTAATGAATACATTTTATTGAATATATTCAATGAGCATATTATAGGAACACATTATATTTAGCAATATTTTAAGGAATTTTTAATTTGTTAAAAGCTAAGGGTAGTTTAGCCTTATTATGTATATAGTCTTCCTTTAAATATATTCATGAAGCTATTTTTGAATATGTTAAACATATTCTTAAGGAAACGTCCCAACTTTTAGCTTGGGATGTCAAACATTGCCAAGTAAACATTTCCAATTTTGTTTTGAAGTTTTCAGTTTCAACCTATTCTTTTTCAAAATTCTTTTGAAATCACTTTTTGTCTTATAAGTATTTTGTCATTTCTAGGGTTTAGGTTTTGGTGTGTGTGTAATGATCAAACTTCTCAAATTAATAGAAAATAGTTTTTTTTAACTCTTTAGGAAGTTTATAACAATTAGTATGACATGCAATATTTGTAATATTTTTCATGGATTTCTATATTTTTATTGCATATTGAAGTATAACATGATCACAGCAAAATGCATAAATGCTAAGGATATACTCAATGGATTTTAACATATATATGTATGCCTGTTGAACCATATCAAGATCTAGAATATTTTCAGCATCTGAAGACCCCCTCCCTTTCCAAACCTTAACTATCTCAGACCTCTATCTGACCTCTGTCTTTCTAGAGTAGTTTGGTCTGCTCATAATGACTTTTTAAAGAATGTTCAATTTGCATCTGTTCAGACTCCCTGCTGCCTCAGTTATTGGAAACTGGGCAAAGCAAAGAAACTTCCTGCTGGTGAAAAGATGGAGGCTGCCTGTTGCAAGAAAAGAGGAGCCTTAGAGCAGAGGAGGGCTGAGGCAGAGATGCATTGTGAGGGCTATAAAACCCTGGAGCCATGGCTTCCCACAATTCTCCTAGACCCTGCCAATATAATTAATATTAAATATTCTAAGCAGTGTAAATAATTAAAATGGCCGGTCACAGTGGCTCATTCCTGTAATTTCAGCACTTTGGAGGCCGAGGAGGGCGGATCACCTGAGGTCAGGAGTTCAAGACCAGCCTGGCCAACATGGTGAAATGCTTTCTCTACTAAAAATACAAAAAATTGGCCAGGGATGGTGACAGATGCCTGTAATCCCAGCTACTCAGGAGGCTGAAGCAGGAGAATCTCTTGAACCCAGACGGTGAAGGTTGCAGTGAGCCAAGATCATGCCACTGTCCTCCAGCCTGAGCAACAAGAGCAAAACTCTGTCTCAAAAATAATAATAATAATAATCTACTGATTAGTAAATGTGGAAGATTGATTTTTTTAATAAATTGATCTTTGACTGCATTGCAGCTCAGTGAATTATTTATTGGATGCAGCTTCGGGGTGAGACAGTGTAGCTTCTCTTTCTTAAAACAGCCAAACTATCATACTGACTAAAGACTAATTTGAGAATTAGGAAGGAAGGAATGAGTTAAATGAACAGGCTTGAAGGACTACAAGTCAGTACAGTTCTCGGTTTAATTTCTTCATCCCTCCAGAGAGAACAGCAGCAGAAACAGACTCAGGGTCTTCAATGGAGAGAGAAACATATTAGCTCCTGACCTACAAGGAAGTTGGGCAGGACTTCCCTGACAGACTTGGTCCTAAAAGCTGTCCCAAGACAGTAACGTGAGGATGGCCTCGCATGACTCCAGATAAAAAGTTACAGTCTGGCATCAGAACCCAGTTGCCACGATGATTCTTACTGTCGTCCCTGTGTAGACTTGACCAAACCTAATCATAGATTGCTTCTGTGTGAGTGAGAGTGGGAAGGTGGGAACCAAGGTGAGGAAGAAAGCAAGAACAACACTGAGTTCTCAGGCTCGATTGACTGGGTGCAAGATAGTGACATTTGCTAATTGGGAAAAGCAAAGATTTGCCGGCAAAATGGAGACCTCAGTTTTTATGAGGTCATATTTTATTTTCTTACGATGTGGCAAACAGGCAGTTGGATTTACAGGCCTGGAGCTGAGAGGAGAGATAAATTTAGGAATCTTCAGCCTATAGAAGTTATTTAAAATCATGAGAAAACAGTGTTTTTAGAACTGTGAGTCACAATCCATTAGTGATATTACATCATTTGAATGAGTTAAGACTAAAATTTTTGAAAAGTGAGTAGAAGTGAATATAGTATAGTGGAATAGAAAATATCAAAAAGAATTATATAGACACATCATTATTGTGTGAAGCTGCTATATGTGTTTATACTATGTGAATTTCACACTGAATATGTGATTTTCAGTATACATATATACTGAAATTAGCAACTTCATACAATAATAGTTGATGAGTCTATATAATTCTTTTTGATATTTTCTATTCTACTATATGTATATATTTATAATTTCAGTATATGTTCATATACTAAAATTTCATTATATAGATAATGTAAGCTATGTGTTTCCAAGCATGTATATGTGTTTGCATGCACTCACATGTATACATATACATATACATCTGTCATACACATGTTAGGGAGAGGGTGAATAAGAGAAGAGGGCCCAGGACAATGAAAGAAAAGTAAAGACTTGAAATGCCAGTTCACTATGCCAGAAGAAAAACATCAAGCTGAAAGCTGAGTCATGCAAGAAGTTGCCTTCCTTTTGTTCCTAGCTACAGATTAAAGGGAATTATCTCTACTAAGTTCACCTTATCTTATGTAAAGTGCTGACTTACTGAGCATGAGATGAATACATAATTGTCTATTCGTTTACCTGCTCCTTTGCTCTTGCAGCATGTGGGTTACCATTCCCTCCCTCTTTCCCTTCCAGCCCGCTTTTTCCCATTAAACACTGAAGCCCTCATAATTACCTTTGGAGAACGGCACACACTAAAGACTGTTTCTGTGACTCTGCATTTATTTCTTCTGGGTAGCTTTGGCAAAATAAACTTTTAAAGTGATCGAGACCTGTCTCAAGTACTTTTTGGTTTGTAGGACTAAGCTCTGAGTGATACTAACACCCATACATGAGGAGCTGGTAACTTGAGTTGGAGTAGCTGGAGTGGTGTGATGACTAAATCTATGTGTCAACTTAACTGGGCCACAGGATACCAAGATAGTTGGTTAAACATTATTTTGGGTGTGTCTGTGTGGGTGTTTCTGGGTGAGATTAAATTTAAACCAGTACACTTAATAACACAGATTGTCATCTCCAGTGTAGGTGGGCCTCATCCAATTTGTTGGAGCCCTGAATAGAACAAAAGGCTGAGCAAGAGACAAGTCATTCTCTCTGCCTGGCTGTCTTCAAGCAAACACATTTGTCTTCTCCTGCCTTTGAACTCAGACTAGAATTTATATCACTGTCTCCCCTGATTCTCAGGCTCTCAGACACAGACTAGAATTGTACCATGGGCTCTCCTTGGTTTCCTGCTTGCAGATCTTGAGACTTCTCAGTCTCCACAATCATGTGAACCAATTTCTAATAATGAATCCCTGTGACTCTCAATGTATGTATATAAATCCTACTGGTTCTCTTTCTCTGCAGAACTCCGACTAATACACCTGGTATAAGGAAACCTGGAAACAGATGTGTCACAGAAGTCAAAAGAAACTGTTTCAAGTAGTAGAGAATGGTCAACTCATAGGAGAGATGAGGCCAGAATTCTGTCTATTGGATTCAGCTCCTTGGAGATTATTGGTGGACCTTGCCAAAAATCCACTGTGTGGTTTAGTGGAGAAGAAGCTAGACTGGTGTGGGTTGATGAGAGAATGGGAGGGAACAAAGTGGACACAGGTTGTATCTATACATTTCTTACAAGAAGCTTGACTGTGGAAGGGCTAAAACTGAAGCAGGCAGGATAGTGCAAGTTGGTTATATTTTAAGTAGAATAATAATTTAGATAAAGTTATTTTTTATGAATGACAGAATGTGGAATATATTTGCGCCTCTACTCTGTTACTTGTAGCTCTGGTATTGGTTTATTGGCTTGGATAAGGGATGGCAGCCTAGGTTGACTGGGAGTGACTGCCTGGATACCTGTGCTGAGAAGGATCGTGAGGCTGTGTTTGGTAGCAAAATTGGTACCCTTATCTTGGATGGAAGCATTGGAAAACAGGTAAATGAAAAAGTGATTTTAAAATAATAGTATTTAGTGGTTAGATTTTGCCCAATTAGCTTTAAAAAAGAAAAGTTACATTCACTGAACAAAAATATGTTGAATAACTGTATGTCCAAGAAAATGGTAGGCACTGTAAGAAGCAAAATAAAAGATGATATTATGTTATCAAGAAACTTATAATGCAGTTAGAAAGTTAAGGCATATACACACAACCAAATAACAATTTAATGACTAAATGACTGGCATAGGATAGCTACAAACTGAATATTATGTCCCCCTCCAAATTCTTTTGCCCAATGTGATGGTATTCAAAGGTGAGGCCTTTGGGAAATGATTAGGTCAGGAGGGTGGAGCTCTCATGAATGGAATTAGTGCCCTTATAAAATAAGTCCAAGGGAGCTTACTCACTCTTTCACCTTGTGAGAATACAGTGAGAAGATGGCCACCTATGAACCAGGAAGAGGGCCTACCCCAGACCCCAAATCTACCATCACCTTGATCTTGAACTTCTCATACTCCAGAACTGTGAGAAATTAATTTCTGTTGTTTTTAAGTGACCCAGACTACAGTATTTCATTATAGAAGTTGAAGTGGACTAAGATAAAGCAAATATGGAGCATTGGTCATCACAAAGTATATTGGACAGATCTATATAATGCTTCCTTGTGGAGAACTTTCTTTTGAGATACTAGCTGAGCATGCATGCCTTTCATACTCAGAGGTATTTTTAACAGTAAGTCTGATAAAAATTATTTCATGTTTACTAGAAAAGCCCATATAATCTCAAATCATTCTCTGATCAGCCTATTACATTCCTACAATTAGTTTTCATTGCTTGGGCTTAAGCCCTTAATATAGCCAAATAAATTCCAAATACTCAAATAAAAGAGGAATAAGAAAACTATCATGATATTTTAAATGTTATTTTTTAGACACATCAAAAATGAAAGAGTATGGCTCTTTTTAGAGAAGTGTCTGATATGATTTGGCTATGTTCCCACTCAAATGTCATCTTGAATTGTAGTTCCCATAATCCCCATGAGTCATAGGATGGACCTGGTGGGAGGTAATTGAATCATGGGGGTGGTTACCTCTATGCTGTTCTCGTGACAATGAGTGAGTTCTCACAAGATCTGATGATTTCATAACGGACTTTTCCTCCTTCTGCTCATTGTTCTCCTTGCTGCTGCCATGTGAAGAAGGACATGTTTGCTTCCTTTTCCACCATGACTATAAGTTTCCTAAGGTCTTCCCAGCCATGTGAACTGTGAAACAGTTAGACATCTCTCCTTTATATATTACCCAGTCTCAGGTATGTCACTATTAGCATCATGAGAATGAACTAATATAGTAAATTGGTATCGGAAGTGGGGTGCTACTGTAAAGATAACAAAAAATATGGAGCTGACTTTGAAACTGGGTAACAGGCAGAGGTTAGAAGAGTTTAGAGTGATCAGAAGTCAGGAAAATGTGAGAAAGTTTGGAAATTCATAGAGACTTGTTGAATGGCCTTGACAAAAATCCTCATAGTGATACAGATGATAAAGTTCAGGCTGAGGTGGTCTCAAATGGAGATGAGGAACTTGTTGGGAACTAGAGTAAAGGTCACTCTTGGTATGCAAAGGGACTGGCACCATTTTGCCCCTGTCCTAGAGATCTGTGGAACTTTGAACTTCAAAGAGATGATTTAGGGATCTGGCGAAAGAAACTTCTAAGTGGAAAAGTATTCAGAGGTGACAGAGCATAAAAGCTTGGACAATTTGCAGCCTTACAATGAAGTAGCAAAACAAAACCCATTTTCTGAGGAAAAATTCAAGCTGGCTGCAGAAATTTTCATAAGTAATGATGAGCCAAGTGTTACTCTCCAAGGCAATGGGGAAAATGCTGCCTGGACATATCAAAGACCTTCATAGGAGGTTTTCCCATGACAGGCCCAGAGGCCCAAGATGAAAAAAATGGTTTCATTGGTCAGTTCCAGGGCCCTCCTGCTGTGTGCAGCCTTGGGACCTGGCGCCCTGCATCTGAACAACTCCAGCAATGGCTAAAAGTATCCAAAGTACAGCTCAGGACATGGCTTCAAAGTGTGCAAGCCTCAAGCCTTGGCAACTTCCATGTGGTGTTGGTTCTGTGGGTGCACAGAAGATAAGAATTAAGGTTTGGGAATCTCTGTCTAGATTTTAGAGGATGTATGAAAATGACTGGATGTCTAGACATAGGTGTGCTGCAGGTGGGCATCATGGAGAACCTCTGCTAGGGCAGTGTTGAAGGGAAATGTGAAGTCAGAGTCCCTACACAGAGCCCCCACTGGGGAATTGCCTAGTGGAGCTGTGAGAATAAGGCATTGTTTTCCAGACCTCAGAATGGTAGCTCCACTGACAGCTTGCGCTGTGCTACTGGAAAAGCCACAGGCACTCAATGCCAGCCCACAAACGCAGCCAGGAGCAGGGCTGCACCCTGCAAAGCCATCTTGGTAGAGCTGCCTAGGCCATATGGGCTCATCTATTCCATCAGCATTACCTGAATGTGAGATACGGAGTCAAAGTAAATCATTTCAGAGCTTCAAGATTTGACTGCCTTGATGGATTTCAGACTTGCATGGGGCCTGTAGCCCCTTTGTTTTGGACAATTTATCCCATTTGGAACTAGTGTATTTACCCAATGCTTATACCCCTATTGTACCTAGGAAGTAACCTAATGATCACCTAATGATTTTACAAGCTCCCAGGCAGAAAATACTTGCTTTGTCTCAGATGAGACTTTGGACTTGGACATTTCAGTTAATGCTGGACTGAGTTAAGACTTTGGGGGACTGTTGGGAAGGCATGATTGTGTTTTGAAATGTGAGAACATAAAATTTGGGAGGAGCTTGGAGCAGGCTGATATGGTTTGGCTGTTTCCCCACCTAAATCTCATCTTGAATTATAGTTCCCATAATCCTCACAAGTCGTAGAAGGGACCTGGTAGGAGGCAATTGGATCATGGGGTCAGTTACCTCCATGTTGTTCTTATGATAGTGAGTGAGTTTTCCTGAGATATGATGGTTTTATAAGGGGCTTTCCACACTTTTGTTTATTCTTCTTCTTGATGCCATCATGTGAAGCAGTATGTGTTTGTTTCCCCTTCCACCATGATTGTAAGTTTCCTGAGGCCTCTCCAGCCATGCTGAAGTATGAATCAATTAAACTTCTTTCCCTTATAAATTACCAAGTCTTGGCTATGTCTTTATTAACAGTGTGAGAATGGACTAATACAGTCTCCTAAGAACCAACTTTAAGCATCTGTAGCAAGTAGAGTTAATAAAATATGAAATGTAATTAAACAAAATTGTTTTCAAATTAGTTTGCAATTCTATAGAAGGAAAATGGGACAACAAAACAGCCAACATCTTGGAAGGAAAATGAACGGTTCCAAAGCCTAAATTTCTGATCAACAACTGGTTTAGAATAGAGGAAAGTGTTTATATACATTCATTCATTTAATCCTGTGAAGTAGCTTTTTGTTGTTTGTTTTTGTTTTATAGCAGAGGAAAGGGTGTATGAAGGGGTTCACTATAATTTGTTCAACATCATGTAGCTAGTAAACACTCAGATCTTTTGACTAATTACAGTGTTCTTCTCATGTGCTTTAGCCACTTCTCTATGGAAACACAGGCATCTCAGGCATTTACTGGTTGAATGATGAACTGGACCAATCAATTGAATTTTGATTAATAAGCTATTATGGCTTAAGGGTATTCTCTTTTTACCATAGCTTGAAGGTGGGTGGCACTCAAATTTTGGTGTATGATCAACACTTGAGCAAAGTGGTAAAATTCAAGCATTTTATCCTATTAGTCTTGTCTGAATTTTACCAAATTAGTCCTGTCTAAAATTACTGTGGAACAGCAATCAGATTGTGTTTGTTATTATCACCTAACAAGATATACTTTATGTTTAGGAATTCCCCCATCTTTGCAGGCTGACCTCTTCCTACCCCACCAAATACCTTCAATCTCAAACCACCAAACATACTTCAAAATATAGAAAAACCACATCCTTGGGGCACCAGAAATTTGGGCCACTTGGTGGCGTGTTAAAACACCCTCACACTGCATAGCACCACACCACGGGGAATATGAGCAAAGCTGAGAACTAATGAAGCTGACATGTATGCCAACTTTGGGATTTTTTTTTTTTTATAGATTTTCAGGCAACATGATTTCAGATTCTTAATGAGTTAGGTTGCTGCCAGAAAAATATTTCGCTTCATTTTATATGGGGATACGCTTCGGCTCATATGTAGATGATGTCATCTCACATGAGAGTTCTCTAATTATTAATACATATGTTCTCCCCATTTGTAAGCACTAATGGTGTGATAGTAAAAATCCTGCCAAAATTTTATTATGGCCATGAGTAACTTTCCTTCCCAGGTGTATTATGCATGGCAATATGTTGGAAATTAATATTTCTGGTAGGTTTCAGCAATAAGAAGCCTGGATTTCTTTCCTGGGAGGTTGGGTAAAGAACACTGCATAACTGGAATGTCTTAGGAGTAATGCTTCCTGGATCTAAAAGAAACTGGATGAGGCAAGGAGGAGAAATTTTTTCCTTTTAAAAAATTGTTTCTACAACCCTATATCTTTAGTATCTATACCCAGGAGTTACCCAAAGTCAAAATCTTCTGCAAATTGGAAAAAAGACATTGAATATTTTATGCAGTTAGACTCAGAATTAGGTAGCATTGTGGGTGTTAGTTGTAGATTTCATAGTAGTGTATGATGTGAAATAGTGTTTTCTCAGTGCAGGGTGTTACATTCTCATCAAGATATTTTTAAACCATCAACCATTCCACTTCTGGCAGATTTTGTAGTTTATGTGTCTGCTTACCAGAGATAAAAATGTCAATAAGGGGATTTCTGTGTCAATGATATGGCCTTTCCCGTCATGTCAAATGAAACTAGTTTCTTCTCAATGTTTATACCCCCATGTCAGTGTCTGGGAAGTTGCTTATTTATTGGTTCCAGGCAGAGAAAAAATTGAAAATTGTTCTGATGACATAGAATAATTCTTCCCTGGGACCACCAATCTCAGGAGATGCTTTTAATTTCTATTGATTGAGAGATTTGAGACTCTCTAACTTAGCTTCTTTGCTTCCCATCCTAGTCGACTTGAAATGCCCAGTTTTAACAGTGACAACCATTCTTTCTCTTCTCCTTCTCAAGTTAGGCTTGGTTCCTTTTCTCTAAGGGTCTGTAATACAGCTTCCTCTTGGCTGGGTCTCTCTCACTCCCTAATTTCTCTGGGTCATTCTCTTCTAACACATATTAATGGAGCATTTCCCTGCAGCTTTTTCTTTGATTCTCTTCTCTCTTTTCTTACCCTTTCTAAGGATCTCTTATCTCTTGGTTTATCTCTTTACCTCACTTATGTTCAGGTGGCTTCCATAGGTATTTCTTTTGTTCAAGATATTCCTCATTCCTCTACATTTCCTTAAATAAAACCTGCTTAATAGAAAATTTCATGTATATATAAAGAATAATACCATGAATCTTCACATTCCTATCACCTAGACTGTCAATATTTTGCCAGTTTTGTTTTACATATGCAAGATGCAAGTTCAACTATATTGGGAACGAATATATCTATATTGAACACTACCCATAGGTAGTGCTGTGTATTTTCTAATGAGTCACATAATTAGGCACATAACTTGTGGTGTTATGTTATTAATGCTAATATTGATCATTGGGTTCTGTTTACATCAATTTGATTTATTCATTGTCAATTCCACCATCAACCTAATGATTTTGGCATTCTAATAATCTTTATTAAAATCCACTATTTCATTAGGGGTTAAAAACCCTTCTTATATTATTTCATCTTTATTTACTTGGAATTTTATAAAAATTTTCCTTGATCAACCATTTATTTACCATAAAATACAGTTGATACAAGAAAGACAGTATACATATTTGATTTGTTTCCTTTATTTATGAATCTTGAGAATAATTAGTTGATGCCTTAGCAAACTTCAATACTAATGAGCAAATTTTTAAATTTTGTTTTATTTTCTAAAAGGGTCCATGTCATTACATTCTCATAATTCTTAAAATATACAGCCATAAAAAACAACGAGTTTGTGTCCTTTGAAGAGACATGGATGACTCTAGAAACCATCATTCTCAGCAAATTGACACAAAACAGAAAACCCAACACCACATGTTTTCACTCATAGGCAAGTGATGAACAATGAGAACACTTGAGCACAGGGAAGAGAATAACACTCCCTGGGCTAGGTGGGGCAGTGGGGGGGAGGGGAGAGGAGGGACAGCGATGGGAGGGTGGGAAGGATGGGGAGGGATAACACCAGGAGAAATGCCTGATGTAGGCGATGGGGGTGAGGGGGAATGGAGACAGCAAACCACCATGACATGTATGTACCTATGCAACAATCCTGCAGGATGCAGGATGTGCACATTACCCCAGAGCCCAAAGTACAATAAAAAAAAATCTCAAAAGAAATATATATCTGATATCCTTCATTTCTTTTCAGTCATTCTTTTTTTGTTTGGTTTGTTTTTGTTTTTTTTTTGAGATGGAGTCTTACTGTTGCCCAGGCTGGAGTACAGTGGCATGATCACTGCTCATTGTCGCTTCTATCTCCTGGGCTCAAGCAATCTTCCCACTTCAGTCTCCTGAGTAGCTGAGACTACAGACATGCACCGCCATGCCTGGGTAATTTTTGTATTTTTTGAAGGTAAGATTTTTTTCCCATGTTTCCCAGGCTGGTTTCGAATTCTTAATATCAATATTTATGCTGTTCATATTGTTGCAGATCAGGCTGTGGGAACCGCTTAAAATGGGCTTTTGTGCACCTTTGGTATGATCACATCTCTTTTTGCTAGCTTTGTAGCATGATGATATATGCTGAAAAAGTTCTGTATATTTCCTGGTCATACATGGAAGCAGTATTTATCAAGGAGTCCTGGTTTCTTTGAGAGAGAATTGGTATTTAGAGACCATAATGTGAGCTTTAGGAATGATTCTACTGGGTCATTACTTATGACTTTTCAATGAAAAGAGCTAGAAAATATCCTCCTTTTTTAAAAAGAGAATAAAATATAAGTTATGCTATTTCCAATTTAAATATAAGATTACATGATTGCTACTCAAATTTTTGGATTTTATGCTTTAATCTCTTATTCTAAACATCCTGAACCCTAATAAAATAAATATCATTATTTTCTTTATCATGAAAAGTGTCCATAATGATTTGAAAATAATTTCAAAATTTTGTTAACAAGTCCATAAAATCTTTCAAATTTTGTTGCAGTTCTTTGGTTCTTGGAATATATTCTATTAGAGATTTGCTGTTAAGGTACTATGTTTTAAAAACTCATGAAGTCATTTATTTATTTATTCATTTATTTGAGACAGAGTCTCACTCTGTTGCCCAGGCTGGAGTGCAGTGGTGGTGTGATATCTGCTCACTGCAGCCTCTGTTTCCCAGGTTCAAGCAATTCTGCCTCAGCCTCCCTACTAGCTGAGACTACAGAGGCATGTGCCATGCCTGGATAATTTTTTTGTGTGTAATTTTAGTAGAGAAGAGGTTTTACCTTCTTGGCCAGGATGGTCTTGATCTCCCCCCATAATCTACCTGCCTTGGCATCCCAAAGTGCTAGCATTACAGGTGTGAGCTACCATGCCCAACTGAAGTAGTTTATTTCTCTGTTTGTGCTGCTAAGGTCATATGCAGTACGTTCATTTTCTTTGGTTTGCTTTTGATTTTTAGAAATCACTTTTAAATTATTATTTAAATTGCATAAATTAAAAATGTATATGACTCCAAAGTCAGAATTATGTGTATAAATTCAGAAAAGTTTGCTTTACTTTTGCCTTATCCTCTTTTCATTGATAAACATATCTTAGGTTTATTCTTTCATTAAATCATTGTAAAAATATTAAAAATTATGTATGAAAATTCGATTCTCTCTTTTTTTATACAAAAGTTAGCAAACCATTAATATTGTTCTTCACTTGCATTTTTCATTTAACAACATATTCTAGGAATTACCAGCATATAGATATCTTCCTTATCCCTTTTCACAGTTGCATAGTACTCCCTTGAGTGAATGTAAATGCCATAATTAATTTAACAAGATTGCTGTAAGACTCCTATTGTTGGACATTTGGCTCTTTCTTGTCTTTTGCTATGATGAACAATGCTTTTATGCATAGCTTACATATATAACATTTTCCCCCACTTAATCTTTGACATAGAGACCTAGAAGAGGGAATACTAGGTCAATGGAAAATAAATACACATGTAACCTGGCTATATTTTCTCAAATTTTCCTCCACCTGTGTTATATAATTTTGCATTTTATCAATAATACCTGGCAATACTTGTTTATCCAGTCTTATCAATAAAAATTATGGATTTTTTGCTAATTTGATCAGTGGAAAGTAGTTTCTTCATGAGTCAACATTTGTGTCTGTCTTATCATGAGTGAGGCTAAATATTTTTTTCCTATGTTTAAAGTCCAGTTGAATTAATTTTTCTGTAAATTGTCCATTTATATTTTAAATCATGCTTCTAGTGTTGCTTTTTAAAAAGAAGTTATCTATTTTTAAAAGTTCTGCATGAATTAAATGATATTAGTCTTTTATCTGTAAGTTGCCAAAATATTATATTCAATCTTCCATTTGTCATGAGACTTTGTTTATGGTGTTTCTTGTCAATTAAAAGTCTTCATGTTTAGGTTGTCAGATTTATTACTATTTTAAGTTGCTCCTGGATTTTTAATTAACTATATTCCTTACCAGTATTGGTTTCATTTTGCTTTACATTGAGATCTCTGATTTCTTTCACTTCTGCATTTCTAATTCAAAATCAATATGCCAAAAATATAATTTCTTCTCTTTCCCTTCTCTCTAGACTTACTTTCTTCTCTTTACTTCCTTATTTTTATTAATAGTTCCACCTGATCTTGTCATGTGGGTCTAAAATCTCCAAGTCATTCTTGGTTTCTTGCATGCCTTTTTCATTCTCAAACAGATTTCTTAAAATTCTGTTTGTAATTGTCTCATCAGGTAGAGGAGAATTCCATTCAACATTGTTAAGATTATAGGAAAAAAAGGATAAGATGCAGACTGAATTGGCATTACATGTTGAGTCTATTTTGGCTTAAAAGTACAACAAATCAAATACAGTAATTATTAGTCAGTGATACCAATATATCCTGGAAGAATATTTTGATTTTTCTTAAGTTTTATAAATTAATTGAACCAATAATTATTATACTTCAAATTCTCTGAGTGAGTCTTAGAAAAAAATAAATCAATGGGAAATAACCATCTTTTTAAAAACCAGCTTTAAGTAAGATGGTTAACTCCTGACTGTGCCTGCTTCCTATGAGCGGTTAACTCCAAATGGGGCAACTGAGCAGTTATGTCTTGTTTGTGATAAGGCCAAACATCCCTCAGAAAAATGATTCAACAGTTACCAAATCACAGTTCAGAGAAGTCATCAGCAGGAAATTGCTTAATAGATACATAATTATTGCAGAAGAACACCACTATCTTACACCAAGAATAAGTAAACAGAGGCTTGCTGATTGATGCTGCTTCCATATTTTTCTCAGTGTCACCCAATAGATAGCCTTATTCTAAAAATTTGTTTGATATTTTGAAGTCCAATGTGGGAGGCCTATGGCCCATCACATATGCTATTGCTTAGTTTCTAAATGAAATCTGGGTATTCAATGTCATTTGGTAACTTTAATTTTCAAGGCAAAATAAAGCTTGCAGAGAACAGATATTAGGATACTGTAAGTGGTTCCTGTATATGATAAAATTTGTTGTCAACAAAACCAGAATTTCACTTTCATGAGTATTCAAGGTAATTCGCACAGTTCTAGGGTTACTGATGCACTAAAAATTATGAGCAGACTTACCAGTGGGTTATAAAGGGAGTGTTAATTTTTTTTTTTTCATTTTGAAAGAGCAACCTAAAAAGAGTTTTAAATTTTAGTTTAGCATCTTCACAGTTAAAAGAAATCCTTTAACAGTTGTCAGCAGTGGCTGAAAATGAAGGTGGGTTTAAAGAATGTAAAAACAAAATTTTAAAAAAGAATTGTACTAATAAGATCAGATAGCAAACTCCTTGATCAGTGATGTGTAGAAATAAAGTTAAAAAATTTTAGATTATAAAACTTTGTAATTTAAACTGACCATTGATTCAGAAAACTTATAAAATAAAAAGATTATTTGTGTAATTTCACAAGTAATATTAAAAAATAAATACCCAAAAATAAAAGGACATAATGCTTTGTTTTGTTATATTTCAGTTTTACTTTCAGTTCTGGGACACATGTGGAGAACATACAGGTTTGTTACATAGGTATACATGTGCAGTGGTGGTTTGCCGCGCCCGTCAATCTGCCGTCTACATTAGGTATTTCTCCTAATTCTATCCCTCCCCTGGCTCCCCACCATCTGACAGGCCCCAGTGTGTGATAATCCCCTCTTTGCATCCATGTGCTCTCATTTTTCAACTCCCACTTATGAGTGAGAACACGCAGTTTTTGGTTTTCCGTTCCTGTGTTAGTTTGCTGAGAATGATGGTTTCCAGCATCATCCATATCCCTGCAAAGGACATGAACTCATCCTTTTTTATGGCTGCATAATATTACATGGTGTATATGTGTTTTCTTTATCCAGTCTATCATTGATGGGCATTTGGGTTGGTTCCAAGTGTTTGCTATCGTGAACAGTGCTGCAATAAACACATGTGTGCATGTATCTTTGTAGTAGAATGATTTACGATCCTTTGGATATATTCCCAGTAATGGGACTGTTGGATCAAATGGTATTTCTGGTTCTAGATCTTTGAGGCATCACCACACTGTCTTCCACAATGGTGAACTATTTATACTCTCATCAACAGTGTAAAAGTTTACCTATTTCTCCACATCCTCTCCAGCATCTGTTGTTTCCTGACTTTTTAATGATTGCCATTCTAACTGATGTGAGATGGTATCTCAATGTGGTCTTGATTTGCATTTCTCTAATGACCAGTGATGATGAACTTTTTTTCATATGTTTGTTGGCTACATAACTATCTTCTTTTGGGAAGTGTCTGTTCATATCCTTTGCCCACTTTTTGAAGGGGTTGTTTGTTTTTTGCTTGTAAACTTGTATAAGTTCTACAAGGACATAAAGTTAACCAAATTATGCAAGCACACTATTGATGGCATCTGCCTAGCATTGCTTAACTCTCAATTTCTATCCAATACTTTTTGGCCAGTCAGTGCTATAGTAATTTGCACATAATTTGGGGTTGCCAAACAAGTGATGTCCATAGAATCAATGTTAGACCTGGTAGTACACTTGATTGATGAAGAATAAGTGATGCGGTTTTTTTCAGTTAGATACAGGGCTTTTTTTTAGTTAGCTATATTTTTCACTTTGTGTGTTATTGTATATCAGACATCAGTTATACACATTATGCAATACAAATAAAACCAGAGTGGGATATTCATGAGTTATATTATTCAAACTTACATAACAAAGCTTGTGAAACTTTCCCAATGACACAAAAACAGAGTCTAAAAATAAAACTAAAGCATTTTTGTTCCCAGAAATTTCTTTTTCCATCAATATAGCTAATTAGATACCTTGATGACTCTCCTGACTAAAACAAGTGCAATTCTGGATAAAATATGTTTTGGAAAGATTTTTAAGCATACTGATGAAAAGGAAGAAAGATGGAGAGGCAAAAAAAGTTAAACAGAAATTCTGGGGGCCAAGCAAATGTTAATGCTGGCATTTACTCTGGGGTTACCTGCATTAAGACCTTGAACTTTCCTTTTGAAGGCTGTACAAACGTGGGGATGGATATGAAGGCTCAAGAGTATATATGGTGGAGAATCTAATAGCAGACTCATTTGAAGCTGATATCCCAGAGAATTACAGTCTTTACCTTCTTAGTAGGGGAAAGCAAAAAGACTTAACTATTTTTACTCTGATGTGAGCTGGAGGAGAAAATAATTTCACCTGAGAATTTATAACTAAATTTAGATTTCATGAAGATTCATTATCTTGAATCATTCTATCTATGTGGTCTAAAAAACTTCAAGCAGCAAATTTAGTGTGGTCCATGTTTGAAAGTGACCCCAAGGCAGCGACACAAGCAAATATAAAACCCCTCTGGAGAAACTCAAATTCAACCCAGGCCTCAAAGTGTTTTCACAGAAAGAATTCAAAGGAAAATGAAGAGGCTCATGGTAGAAAATCACAAAGCACACAAGGTCCTGTGAGAATAAGTGAGACAAGACACCAAAACAGACTGCAAGTACTTCTGGTATCATCAGAAATGGAATTGTAAATGAAATATGAAATATGGAACTATAGAATATGCCTAAACAAATTGAGAATCAGCATGCACATTTGGGCAAACAGAGATAATGAAAAATAACCTAACAAGTTGGAAAAAATAAACAAATAGAACTTTCAAAAATGTACTAACAGAATTTAAAATTTTATGGATGAATTAAATAGCAGATTATATACACTGAGGAGAAGCTCAGTGAACTGGAATATAGGTCTGAAAAAAATTAGTATACAGATCAAAAAAGGCAAGATGAAAGAAATGAAGGCAGATTAACTCCTATGCTTATGGAGGATAGGAGTTGCTCATATATTCTACATATGAATCTATGTAAAATACATAAATATATATGTATCTATCCATCTATCTATTTATCTATCATCTATCTATCTATCTATCATCCAGAAGTAATTACAAGAAATAAAATGGAGGCGGCAATATGTAGGAGATAGTGAATGATAATTTACCAACATTGTTGAAAAGTACAAAGGTACAATTCTCCAAATGTAGGGAACCCAATGAATTACTAACAGAAACAAGAAATCAACACATAGACACACCATCATGAAATAGCTGAAAAAAAAATATGTATCTTTAAAGCAGACAGGGAAAACTACAGACCTCCTACAGAGGAACAAAAATTACTCTGATTTCTGACTTCTCAAAGGCAACAATGGAAGCCAGAAAAAAGCAGAATAACATCTTCAACATTGCAAGAGAAAAATCACTGCCAATTTAGTATTATATCCCCAGGAAAGCTTGCTTTCATTAATGAGGATAAAATAAGGACTTTTCAGAGCCAAGCAAAAGCTGGTGAATTTATCATCAGAGGACACCAGAGGAAATTCTAAAGGATGACTTCAACAAGAAGGAAGGCATTTCTAGGCTGAGTGTTTAAAATAAATGTATGAAAGATGAATAAATATATTAATGCATATGTGGGTAAGTATAAACCAACATGAAATAAAATGTATAATAGCAATGATAGTATTGATATTTAATGTGTAAAATACTGGGCCATAATAACATAAGTTCTTTGTATATCTAAAATTATTTTAAATAAAAAGCTTATTTAAAACAATAACTAGGAGAGGTATAGCAAGATGGTCAAATAGAACCCTCTGGTGATCAGCCCACACCCACAGAAACACCAAATTTAACAACTATCCACACAAGAAAGCATCTTCATAAGAACCCAGAATCAGGTAAGCAATCACAGTATCTGGTTTTAACTTTATATCAAGGGATGAGGAACTGAAGAGGGCAGGAAAGACAGTCCTGAATTGCTGACACCACCCCTCCCTCATCCCCTGGCAATGCAATGTGGCATAGAGAGAGAATCTGTGTGCTTGGGGAAGGGAAAGCAAAGTTACCATGAGACTTTGCAGTGGAACTCAGTGCTGCTCTGTCACAGCGCACATCAACACAGGGCAGAATATGGCCTGTGTCCATGGAGGAGGCATTTAGACCAGTCCTAGTCAGAAGGGAATCATCCATCCCTGTGGTTGGAACCTAAATTCTGGCTAGCCTCAATACTAAGGGCTAAAGCACTGTAAGGTCCTAAATTAAACGCAATGGCAGTCTAGCCACAAGGACTGAAATTCTTAAACTAGTCCCAGTGCTGTGTTGTATTCAGAGCCAGTGGACTTGGGGTACATGCAAGCCAGTGAGACACTAGCTGGGGTGGCCAAGGGAGTACTTACGTCACCCCTCCCCCAGCTCCAGACAGCACAGCTCTGGGAGGAGAGGGAACGGTAAAAAGGACTTTGTCTTGCCACTTGGATACCTGCTCAGCCACCATAAAAGTACCAAGCAGAATCTTGAAGCCCCCATTCCAGGTCAGAGCTCCCAGATGATATTTCTAGACCCACCCTTGGCCAGACGGGAACCCACTGCACTGAAGGGAAGAACCTAGTCCCTGACAGAATTCACCAACTGCTGACTAAAGAGCACTTAGGCCTTGAATAAGCATCAGCAGTACCCAGGCGGCAGTGGCCATGGGCAACTGTGTAAGACCCAGTACCATGCTGGCTTCAGGTGTGACCCAGCACATTCCCAGGTGTGATGGCCATGGGGAGAGACTCTTTCTGCTTGAAGAAAGGAGAGGAAAAAGAAAAGAGGAGTTTGTCTTGCAATATGGATACCATTTTAACCCCAGTAAAATAAAGCAACAAGTAGATTCCTAAAGCCTGCAGTGCCAGGCCCTAGCTCCTGGATGGCATTTCTAGATACACCCTGGACCAGAAGGGAACCTGCCGCACTAAAGGGAAAGACCAGTCCTGGCAGGATTCATCAACTGCTGACTAAGAAGCCTTTGGGCCTTGAATTAACATCAGCAATAGCCAGGAAATAGTTGCCACTGGCCTTGGGTGAGAACCAATACTGTGCTGGCTTCAGATGTGACCCAATACATGCTAGCAGTGATAGTCATGGGAGTGCTTGTGTATCTTTCCACCAACTCCAGGCAGCTCAGCACAGAAAGAGAGATTTCAGCCAGTTGCAGTGA
Source organism: Cebus imitator (assembly GCF_001604975.1). NCBI lineage: Eukaryota > Metazoa > Chordata > Mammalia > Primates > Cebidae > Cebus > Cebus imitator. Next base: position 555,429 of record NW_016107622.1, read on the forward strand.
CCCACACCTGTAATCCCAGAACTTCAGAAGGCCGAGGCAGGTGGATCACCTGAGGTCAGGAGTTCGAAACCAGCATGACCAGCATGGAGAAACCCCATCTCTACAAAAATACAAAAATTACCTGGGCGTGGTGGCATGTGCCTGTAATCTCAGCTACTTGGGAGGCTGAGGCAGGCAAATCGCTTGAATCCGGGAGGCAGAGGTTGCGGTGAGCCAAGATTGCACCATTGCACTCCAGCCTGGACAACAAGAGCGAAACTCTATTTCAAAAAAAAAAAAAAAGAAGAAAGAAAAGAAATAGAGATCCCATTTGATCGGGGGAAACGTGAGGAAAGCGAACAAGAGGCTCTGACTGATGATCCAGGGAATTCACCCAGATCTTACCCAAGAGCACTAAGGCAGTACCTATATGAGTGTGCAAGAGCCACAGTGTTACTGGGCTTGGGGTGACCTCTAATACTGATAAGACTTCAGTGACCAAAAACTTAGACCACACAACACTCAATTCCTTTTGAATACCTGGAAAGTCTTCTCAAGATTGGTGGGTACAAACAAACCCAGACTGCAAAGATTAGAATAAATAACTCTTCAATGACCAGACATAGATGAGCATCCACATGCATCAGTATCATCCAAGAAACTTGACCTCAAAGCACAAACTGAATAAGGCATCACGACCATCTCTGAAGTGACAGAGCTATGCGGCCTTTCAGACAAATAGTTCAAAATAGCTGTTTTGAGGAAATGCAGCAAAATCCAAGATAACACAGAGAAGAGCTTCAAAATCCTAAGAGATAAATTTAACAAAGAGATTAAAATAATTTTCAAAAATCAAGCAGAAATTTTGGAGCTGAAAAATTTGATTGGCAAACTGAAGAATGAATGCATCAGAGTCTCTCAACAGCAGAACTTGTGATCAAGCAGAAGAAACAACTAATGAGCTTCAAGACAGGCTATTTAAAAATATACAGTCTCAGCCAGCCATAATGACTCACACGTGTAATCCTAGCACTTTGGGAGGCTGAGGTGGGCAGATCACCTGAGGTCAGGAGTTGGAAACCAGCCTGACCAACATAGAGAAACACCATTTCTACTAAAAATACAAACAATTAGCCGGGCATGGTGGCACATCCCTATAATCCCAGCTACTCGGGAGGCTGAGGCAGAAAAATTGATTGAACCTGGGAGGAGGAGGTTGCAGTGAGCTGAGATTGTGCCATTGCACTCCAGCCTGGGCAACAAGAGTGAAACTCCATCTCAAAGAAAGTCTTAAGAGTCAAAAGAATAAAAGAATGAAGAATAAAAAATAATGAATCATGCAAGATCCAGAAAATAGCCTCAAAGGGGCAAATCTAAGAGTTATTGGTCTTTAAGATGAGGTGGAGAAAGAGATTGAGTTAGAAAGTTTATTAAAAGGGGTAAAACAGAGAACTTTCCAAACCTAGAGTAAATTGTCAATATTTAAGCACAAACAAATTTAACCCAGTTAAGACTACCTGTAGACACGTAGTAATCAAGCTCCCAAAGGTGGAGGATGAAGAAAAGATCCTAAAAAGCAGCAAGAGAAAATAAACAAATAATATACAATGAAGCTCCAACACAAATGGCAGCAGACTTCTCAGTGGAAACCTTACATGCCAGGAGAGAGTGACTTGACATATTTAAAGCACTGAAGGGAAAAAAAGTAAACCCTAGAGTAGCATATCTGGTGAAAATACCCTTCAAACATGAAGGAGAAATAAAGACTTCTCAGACAAACAAAAGCTGAGGGTTGTCACCAATACCAGACTTGACCTATGAGAAATACTAAAGGAAGTCCTTCAGTCTAAAAAAAATAATAAATCCCGATGAGCAATAAGAAATTATCTAAAGATACAAAATTCAGTGGTAACAGTAAGTGCACAGACAAATACAGAGGTAATAACATTGTAATTGTGGTGTGTAAACTACTCATATCTTGACTAGGAAGACTAAAAGACAAGCTTATCAAAAATAAAAACTACAACAGCTTTTTCAGACATGAACAGTATACCAAGATATAAATAGAAACAACAAAAAGGTTAAAAGCAGGGATGGAGATGATGTTACATTATAGAGTTTTTATTAGCTTTGTCTTTCCTTGTTCTGCATGCAGAATTACGTAAGTTGTCATGAGTTTTAAAAAAATGAGTTATGTTGTTTGCGAGCCTCATGATATTCTCTAATAAAGAAAAAAACCTGTAACAGATACACAAAAATATAAAGCAAGAAATTAAAACATACCACCAGAGAAAGTCACTTTCAGAAAAAGGAAGAAAGGAAAATAGAAAGAAAGAAAGAGAAGACCACAAAACAACCAGAGAAAATCGGTAACAAAATGGCAGAAGTTAAGTCCTTGCTTATTAATAACAACATTGAATGCAAGTGGATTAAACTTTCTGACAGAAGACATTGGCTGAATGGATTTAAGAAGCTGGACTCAATTGTCTGATGCCTACGAAAAACACACTTCACTTATAAAAACACGCATATAATGAAAATAAAGGAGTTGAAAAGGACATTTTATGCAATCAGAAATAAAAAATGAGCAGTACTAATGTATATACCTCATAGAACAGATTTTAAGACAAAAATAATGAGGCAAATAATTTCACTATATAATGATAAAGTGATCAATTTAGCAAAAAGATGTAAAAATTTTAAATATATATGCACCCAACACTGGAGTCCCCAGACATATAAAGCAAATATTATTAGCACTAAAGAGGGAGATAAGACCCCAATACAAATATACTTGGAGATGTCAGCACTTCATTTTCAGCATTGAATAGATTATCCAGACAGAAAACTAACAAAGAAATATTGGACATAATATGTACAATAGTTGAAATGGACCTAATAAATAGTTACAGAACATTTTATCCAATGGCTACAGAATACATATTCTTCTCTTCAACAGGAGAATAATGAATCATTCTCAAGGACAGACTATATGTTAGGCCTTAAAAAAGATATTAAAAATCTCAAAACAATTGAAATAATATTAGGTATCCTCTCTGACTGCAATGGAATAAAACTAGAAATCAATAACAATAATAATTTCAGAAACTATACAAACATATGGAAATTAAACAATATGCTCCTAAATTACCAGTAGGCCAATGAATAAATTAAAAAGGAAATATAAATATTTCTTGAAACAAATGAAAATGGAAATACAACATGCCCAAACATATGGGATTCAGCAAAAGCAGTTATAAGAGGAAAGTTTATGCCAATAAGTGCCTACATCAAAAACATACAAAATGTCACCTAATAATACATTTTAAAGAACTAGAAAAACAGTATTAGGTCAGTGAAGAAATTAAGAAGGCAATTGGAAAATTTCTTCAAACAAATGGTAATGCAAACACAACATGCGAAAACTTATGAGATACAGCAAAACCTGTACTAAGAAAGAATTTCATAGCTATAAGTACCTATATCCAAAAAAAAAAAAAAAAAGAAAAAACTAAACTAAATAATCTAAAGATTGATCCTTCCTTCCTTGCTTCCTTCCTTCCTTCCTTCTTCCTTTCTTTCTTTTTGATGAGCTGGGGTGCAATGGCATGATCTTGGCTCACCACAACCTCTGCCTCCCGGGATCAAGTGATTCTCTTACCTCAGCCTCCCAAGTAGCTGGGATTACAGGCATGTGCCACCATGCCCAGCTAATTTTGTGTTTTTAGTAGAGATAGTGTTTCTCCATGTTGGTTAGGCTGGTGTCGAACTCTCGACCTTAGTTGATCCTCCTGCCTCTGCCTCTCAAAGTGCTGGGATTACAGGCATGAACTACCAAGCCTGGCCAGATGCTTCTTAAAAAACTAGAAAACAGCAAACCAAATCCAAAATTAGTACAGTAAATAAATAAAATTCAACATCCCTTCACAATAAAAACCCTTGAAAACTGAGTATAGAAAGAATATGCTTCAATAAAAGCTATATAAGACAGACCAACAGCTGGTATCACACTGAACAAGGAAAAACTTATAGCCTTTCCTCTGAGATCTGGAACATGACAAGAATGCTGGCTTTCCACACTGTTACTCAATATAGTACCGGAAATCCTAGCTAGAACAACCAGACAAGAGAAAAAAATAAAGGGCATTCGAAGTGGAAAGGAAGAAATCAAATTATTCTTGTTTTCAGATGATATAGTCTCCTGTTTGGAAAAACCTAAAGACTCTACAAAAAAGCTATTATAACTAATAAACAAATTTAGTCAAAGTGCAGAATACAAAATGAACATACAAAAATCAGTAGCATTTCTGCATTCCAACAGTGAGCAATTCAAGAAAGACATTTAAAAGTAATCCCGTTTGCAATAGTCACATATAAAATTAAATACCTAGGAATTAACTTAGCAAAAGAAGTGAAAGATTTCTATAATAAACATGATAAAACACTGATGAAAAACACTAAAGAAGACACAAAAAAATGAAAATATTCTATGTTCACAGATTGGAACAATTAATATTGTTAAAATGTCTGTTCTACCCAGAGCAACCTACAGATTCAATGCAAGCCCTATTAAAATATCAATGAAATTCTTCACAGAAATAGAATAAACACTCCTAAAATTTATATGGAACCACAAAAGACAAAGAATATCCAGAGGTAACCTGAAGAAAAAGAACTAAACTGTAGGAATCACATTATCTGACTTAAAATTATACTACAGAACCATAGTAAAAAAAAAACAGTGTGATACTAGCCCAAAAACAGACACATAGACCAATAGAACAGAACAGAGAACCCAGAAAAAAATCCACACACTTACATTGAACTCATTTTTTATGAAGGTGCCAAGGACATACACTGAGGAAAAAATGATCTCTTCAATAAACGATGCTGGGAAAATTAAGTATCCACATGCAGAAGAATGAAACTAGACCCCTATCTCTCACCATTTGCAAAAATCAAATTAAAATGGATTAAAGACTTAAATCTAAGACCTTGAACTATGAAACTACTACAAGAAAACATTGAGGAAATTCTCTAGGACATTGCCCTGGGCACAAATTTTTTGAGCAATACCCCACAAGCACATAAAATCAAAGCAAAAACAGACAAATGGGATTACATCAAGTTAAAAAGCTTCTGAACAGCAAAGGAAACAGTTGACAAAGTGAAGAGGCAACTCATGAAATGGGAGAAAATATTTGCACACTACCCCTCTGACAAATGATTCATAATCAGAGTATATAAGGAACTCAAACAACTGTAAAGGAAAAACTAATAATCCAATTAAAAACTGGGCAAAAAATTTAAACATATTTCTCAAAAGAAGACATACAATTAAATGACAGTCATATGAAAAGTGCCTGACATCTCTGATAATCAGAGAAATGCAAATCAAAACTATAATGAAATATCATCTCACCCTAGTTAAAATGGCTCATATCCAAAGATATACAATAACAAATGCTGACAAGGATGTGGAGAAAGGGAATCCTTGTACACTGTAGGTGGGAATGTAAGTTAGTACAACTATCATAGAGAACAGTTTGGAGGTTCCTCCAAAAACTAAAACTAGAGCTACCATAAGATCCAGCAATTTCACTGATGGGCATTTACCCCAAAGAGTGAAAATCAGTATATCAAAAAGATATCTGCACTCTTATGTTTGTTGCATCACTGCTCACAATAATTATGATTTGGAAGCACCCTACATGACCATGAACAGATGAATGGATAAAGAAAATGTGGTACATATATATAGTGTGCTACTATTCAGCCATGGAAAAGAATGAGATTCTGTCATTTGCAAAAGCATGAATAGAATTAGAGATCATTATATTAAGTGAAATAAGCCAGGCACAGAAAAAATGAACATCACATATTCTCATTTATTTATGGAAACTAAAAATCAAAACAAGTGAACTCATGAAAATAGAAAATAGAAGGATCGAGACGAGAAGCTGTGTAGGATAGTGGGAGGTGGGGATAGTTAATGGGTATGAAAAAGTAGTTAGAGAGGGGTGGCTGGCAAGATGGCTGAATAGGAAAAATTTCAGTCTGCAGCTCTCAGCAAGATCAACACGGAATGTGGTGATTTTTGCATTTCCAACTAAGGTAGACAGCTCATGTCTTTGGGACTGGTTAGACAGTAGGTACAGCCCATAGACGGTGAGTTGAAGCAGGGTGGGGTGTCCCCTCACCCAGGAAGCATAAGGGGTTGGGATACTCCCTCCCTCAGCCAAAGGAAGATGTGAGGGACTGTGCCATGAGGAACAGTGCATTCTGGCCCAGATACTATGCTTTTCCCATGGTCTTCACAACCCACAGACCAAGAGATTCTCTTGGGGGCCTACACCACCATGGCCCTGTGTTCCAAGCACAAAACTAGGGGGCCATTTGGGCAGACACGAAGCTAGCTGCATTTCTTTTTTCATACTCCAGTGTCATGTGGAATGCCAGTGAAACAGAACCCTTCACTCCATGGAAAGGAAACTGAAGCCAGGGAGGCAAGTGGTCTAGCTCAACAGATCCCATCCCCATGAGGCCCATCAAGTTAAGATCCACTGGATTGAAATTCTTGCTGCCAGCACAGCAGTCTGAAGTTGACCTGGGATGCTTGAGCTTGGTAGGGGAAAGGGCATCCAGCATTACTGAAGCTTCAGTTGGCAGTTTTCCCCTCACAGTGTAAACAAAGCCACCAGGAAGTTTGAACTGGGCTGAGCCCACCACAGCTTGGCAAAGCTGTTGTAGCCAGACTGCATCTCTAGATTCCTCCTCTCTGGGGAGGGCATCTCTGAAAGCAAGGCAGCAGCCCCAGTCAGGGGCTTATAGATAAAACACCCATCTCCCTGGGACAGAGGACCTGGGGGAAGGGGTGGCTGTGGGCGCAGCTTCAGCAGACTTGAATATTCCTGCTGGCCAGCTCTGAAGAGAGCAGCAGATCTCCCAGCACAGCACACAATACAGGAGCAGCCAGATACATAAAGCAAGCTAAGAGCTAATTCTACAAAGAGACTTAGACTCCCACACAATAATAGTGGGAGATTTTAACACCCCACTGTCAATATTAGACAGATCAATGAGAGAAAATTAACAAGGATAGTCAGGACTTGAACTCAGCTCTGGACCAAGCAGGCCTAATAGACATCTACAGAACTCTCCACCCAAGATCAACAGAGTATGAATTCTTCTCAGCACCACATCACATTTATTCTAAAATTGACCACATAATTGTAAGTAAAACACTCCTCAGGAAATGCAAAAGAATGGAATTCATAGCAATCAGTCTCTCAGACCACAGTGCAATCAAATTAGAACTCAGGATCAAGAAACTCACTCAAAACCAAACAACTACATGGAAACTGAACAACCTGCTCCTGAGTGACTACTGGATTAATAATGAAATTAAGGCAGAAATAAATAAGTTCTTTGAAATCAATGAGAACAAAGATGCAATGTACCAGAATCTCTGGGACACAGATAAAGCAGTGTTTAGAGGGAAATTTATAGCCCTAAATGTCCACAGAAGAAAGTGGGAAAGATCTAAAATTGACACCCAAACATCACAAGAAAAGAACTAAAGAAGCAAGAGCAAATAAATTCAAAAGCTAGCAGAAGACAAGAAAAAAACTAAAATCAGAGCAGAACTGAAGGAGACAGAGACACAAAAAAACCTTCAAAACATCAATGAATGCAGGAGCTGTTTAAAAAAAAAAAATTAACAAAATAGACCATGAGCCAAACTAATAAAGAAGAAAAGAGAGAAGAATCAAATTGATTCAATAAAAAATGATAACAGGCATATCACCACTGATACCACAGAAATGCAAACTACCCTTAGAGAATACAGGTATTGATCAACTTACGACCTATGCAACTTACGACCATTCGATTTTACGACCACAATCGCTAGCCCCGACTGCTCCGCGTCTGGCAGCGCAAACGTTGCCCAGCTGGGCCTACGACAGTGCGGACCAGCTTCCGGCAGCACTAGCATCTCCGCATGCACCATTTCAACTGTTATCCCAGACTTGGTACAGCAATTTGTGTTTTGTGTCTTGGATATTTTTCATCAAACCCCTCCCAATAAACTTCTTATACATTTCGAAGCAATGGACCCAAACATCGAACAATTTGTAAGGATTGAATGGATGGCACACAATGTGTTTCATCCGTATCATTAAATTTATGAAAAAAAAAAGAAACATACAATTCAGACAAAGCTCACCATGTTTATGAAAAAACCAACTACGGTAACCACTACTGCTGCCTCAGATGACGACATCAACTATCCGCAGCCAAGCACCAGCGGCCAATAAAATGTTTCGTACATGTTTATATATTTTGATATGCTTTGCAATTGGGAAAATGTTTCCTATGGTATTTTTTACACCTGTATTTTGTATTTTTGTATGCACCTGTATTTTGTAATTTTGTATGTTTTGCAAATATTAAACCAGTTGTACTGGTAATGCAGTGTTTTAATTAAACCTGACGAATGTAAAAATAAGAAACAAAATGGTGTAGAGATGATACAAATGGCATAAAATGAACAAAGAAAATTATGATATATAACAATAATGAAAGAAAAATAATGAAAGATAAAATATGACTTAAAGATTTTTATAACATCATTTCACAGTACTGTACATATAGCCTACCCAACTTATGACCAAATCGTGTTATGACCAGTCTGTCAGAACCAATCGTGGTTGTAAGTCTAGCACTAGCTGTACTATAAACACCTCTACACAAATAAACTAGAAAATCAATAAGACATGAATAAATTCCTGGACACTTATACCCTCCTAAGACTAAACCACTAAGAAGTCAAATCCCTGAAAAGATCAATAACAAGGTCTGAAATTGAGGCAGTAATTAATAGCCTACCAACCAAAAAAAGCCCAGGAGCAGACATATTCAGAGCCAAATTCTACCAGAGGTGCAAAGAGGAGCTGGTGCCATTTCTTCTAAAACTATTCCAAATGATAGAAAAAGAGGGACTCCTCCCTAATTCGTTTTATGAGGCCAACATCATCCTGATACCAAAACCTGGCAGAGACATAGCAAAAAAAGAAAATTTCAGGCCAATATCCCTAATGAACATCAATGCGGAAATCCTCAATAAAATACTGGCAAACCAAATCCAGCAGCACATCAAAAAGCTTATCCACCACTATCAAGTTGGCTTCATCCCTGGGATGCAAGGCTGGTTCAGCATACTCAAATCAATAAATGTAATCCATCAAAGAAACAGAACCAATGACAAAAAACGTGATTAAATCAATAGATGGAGAAAAGGCCTTCGATAAAATCCAACACCCTTCATGCTAAAAACTCTCAATAAATTAGGTATTGATGGAAGGTATCTCAAAATAATAAGAGCTATTTATGACAAACCCACAACCAATATCATACTGAATGGGCAAAAGCTGGAAGCATTCTGTTTGAAAACCAGCCAAGGAAAGGATGCCCTCCTTTACCACTCCTATTCAACATAGTATTGGAAATTCTGGTCAGGGCAATCATGCAAGAGAAAGAAAAAAAGGATATTCAAATAGGAAATGAGGAAATTAAATTGTCTCTGTTTACAGGTGACATGATTAGATATTTAGAAAACCTCATCATCTCAGTCCAAAATCTCCTTAAGCTGATAAGCAACTTCAGAAAAGTCTCAGGATACAAAATCAATGTGCAAAAATTACAAGCATTCCTATACAACAATAAAAGACAAACAGAGAGCCAAATCATGGGTAAATTCCCATTCACAATTACTACAAAAAGAATAAAATACCTGGGAATAAAAATTACAAGGGCTGTGAAGGACCTCTTCCAGGAGAACTACAAACCACTGCTCAAGGAAATAAGACAAGGCACAAACAAATGGAAAAACATTCCATGCTATGGATAGGAAGAATCAAAATAATGAAAATGGCCATACTGCCCAAAATAATTTATAGATTCAATGCTATCCCCATCAAGCAACCATTGACTTTCTTCACAGAATTAGAAAAAGTACTTTAAATTTCATATAGAACCAAAAAACAGCCTGTATAGCAAAGACAAATCTTAAGCCGAAAGAAGAAAACTGGAGGCATCATGCTACCTGACTTCAAACTACACTACAAGGCTGCAATAATCAAAACAGCATAGCACTGTTACCAAAACAGATATATAGACCAGTGGAAGCCTCAGAAATATCGCAACACATCTACAACCATCTGATCTTTGACAAACCTGACAAAATCAAGCAATGGGGAAAGGATTCCCTATTTAATAAATGGTGTTGGGAAAAGTGGCTAGCCATATGCAGAAAACTAAAACTGGACCTCTTCCTTACACCTTATGCAAAAGTTAACTCAAGATGGACTAAAGACTTAAATGTAAAACCTAAACCCATAAAAACCCTAGGAGAAAACCTAGGCAATACCATGAAGGAGATAGACATGGGCAAAGACTTCTTGACACCAAAAGCAATGGCAACAAAAGCTAAAATAGACAAATGGGATCTAATTAAACTAAAGAGCTTCTGCACAGCAAAATAATCTGTCATCAGAGTGAACAAGCAACCAACAAAATGTGAGAAAATTTTTGCAATCTATCCATCTGACCAGATCAAACACCGCATGTTCTCACTCATAGGCAGGTGTTGAACGATGAGAGCACATGGACAAAGGGAGGGGAGCACTACACACTGGGGTCGGTTGGGGGGAAATAGGGGAGGGACGGTGGGGGGTGGGGAGCTGGGGGGGGATAGCAGGGGGAGAAATGCCACATGTAGGTGATGGGGAGGAAGGCAGCAAATCACACTGCCATGTGTGTTCCTATGCAACAATTTTGCATGTTCTTCACATGTACCCCCAAACCTAAAATACAATAAAATAAATAAATGGGAAAAATAAAAATAAAAAATAAAAAATAAAAAAAAGTCAGAAAACAATGGATGCTGGAGAGGATATGGAGAAATAGGAATGCATTTACACTGTTGGTGGGAGTGTAAATTAGTTCAACCATTGTGGAAGACAATGTGGCAATTCCTCAAGGATCTAGAACCAGAAATATAATTTCACCCAGCAATCCCATTACTGGGTATATACTCAAAGGACTATAAATCATTGTACTATAAAAACACATGCACACGTATGTTTATTGCAGCACTGTTCACAATAGCAAAGACTTGGAACTAACCCAAATGCCCATCAATGATAGACTGGATAAAGAAAATATGGCACGTATACATCATGGAATTCTATGCAGCCATTAAAAAGGATGAGTTCATGTCCTTTGCAGGGACATGGATGAAGCTGGAAACCATCATTCTCAGGAAACTAACACAGGAACAGAAAACCAAACACCTCATGTTCTCACTTATAAGTGGGAGCTGAGCAATGAGAACACATGGACACAGGAAGGGAACATCACACACTGGAGCCTGTCTAGGGGCAGGGGCTAGGGAACAGATAGCATTAGGAGAAATACCTAATGTAAATGATGGGTTGATGAGTGCAGCAAACCATTGTGGCACGTGTATACCTATGTAACAAACCTGCATGTTCTGCAGATGTATCCCAAAACTTAAAGTATATTAAAAAGAAAGATTGTTAGAAAGAATGAATAAGACCTACTATTTGATAGAACAACGGGGAGACTCTAGTCAATAATAACTTAATTGTATATTATGAAATAACTAAAAGAGTGTAATTGGTTTGTTTGTAACATGAAGGATAAATTTTTAAGGGGAAGGATACCCCATTCTCCATGATATGATTATTTCACATAGCATGCCTGCACTACAACATTTCATGTAACCCATAAATATATACACCTACTATATGCTAAAAATTTTTTTAAAAACTAGAAAAGAGCAAACTAAACACAAAGGTAGTAGCAGGACAGAAATAATAAAGGTCAGAGCATAAATACATGAAATTGAAATAAAAAAATATATAAAATATCAACAAAACAGAAGTTGGCTTTTTGAAAAGATAAACAAGGCAACAAACCTTTAGCCAGATTAAGAAAAAAGAGAGACATCTCAAGTAAATAAAAATCCCAGATGAAAAAGGAGATATTACAACTGATACCATCAAATTTCAAGGAATCATTAGAGACTAACATGAGTAGTATGCCAACAAATAGAAACACTTAGAGAAATGGATATATCCTGGACACCTACAACCTACAAAGATTGAACTATGGAAAAATTTAAAATCTGAATAGACCAATGACCAGTAATGAGATTGAAGCTGTAATAAAAATGCTTCCAGCAAACAAAAGCCTAAGACCCAATGTCTTTACGTTGAATTCTATCAAACATTTAAATAAGTAATACCAATCTGACTTAAACTATTCTGGAAAAAAAAAAGGAGGGAATACTTCCAAACTCATTCTACAAAGTCAGTATTGCTCTGATACTAAAACCAGACAAAGACACATCTAACAAAGAAAACTACAGGCCAAACATTGATGCAAAAACTGTCAACAAAATACTAGCAAACTGAATTTAACTACACATTCAAAAGATCATTCATCATGACCAAGTGGGATTCATTCCAGATATGCAAAGATAGTTCAACAAACACAAATCAATCCATTTGATACATCATATCAAGAGAATGTAGGACAAAAGTCATATGATCATTTCAATTGATGCTGAAAAAGCGTTTGATAAAATTTAATATCCCTTCATAAAAATCCTTAAAAAATTGATATGGATGAAGCATATCCCAACTCAATAAAAGCCAAATGTAACAGACACACAGCTAGTATCATACTGAACAGGGCAAACCTGAAAGCTTTTCTTTTAAGATGTAGAAGAAGGCAAGGATGCCCACTTTTATCACTGTTATTTGACATAGTACTAGAAATCCTAGCTAGAACAACCAGAAAAGTGAAAGATATAAAGGGTATCCACATTGGAAAGGAATAAGTCCAATTATTCCTGTTTGCAGATGATATAATCTTATATTTAGAGAAACTTAAAAGACTCCACAAAAAACTGTTTGAACTGATAAACCATTTCAGTAAAGTTGTAGGATACAAAATAAACATACAAAATAAGTAGCATTTCTATGTGCCAATAGCAAACAATCTGAAAAAGACACTAAAAAAGTAATTCCATTTACAATAGCTACAAATAAAATTAAGTATCTAGGAAATAACTCAATAAAAGAAGTGAAAGATCTATACAATTAAAGTTATGAAACATTAATGAAAGATATTAAAGAGGACACAAAAAATGAAAAGATATTCCACATTAATGGATCAGAAATCAATACTGTTAAAATCCTTCTTCTATTCAAAGCAATCTAAAGATTCAATGTAATTCCTATCAAAATACCAATGACATTCTTCATGTAAATAGGAAAAAATTAATCTAAAATTTATATGGAACCACAAAAGATCAAGAATATCCAAAACCACCCTGAGCAAAAACTGGAACAATCACATTACTGGATTTCAAATTATAGTACAGAGTTATAATAACCAAAACAACATGGTCTTAGCATTAAATACAAATGCATAGAACAGTGGAACAAAACAAAGAAGTCAGACATAAATCTATACATCTAATATGAATGCATTTTTGACAAATGTACCAACAACATTCATTGGGGGAAATGTCTCTTCAATGAATGGTGCCAGGAAAACTGGATATCCATATGCGTAAGAATGAAACTAGACTTCCACCTCTCGTAATGTATAAAAATAAAATGAAAATGGATTAAATACTTAAATCTAAGATCACAAACTATAAAACTACTAAAAGAAAACATTAGGAAAACTCTACAGGGCATTGGCCTGGTTGAATATTTCTTGAGTAATGCCCTGACAGCACAGACAATCAAAGCAAAAAATGGACAAATGGGCACCTCAAATTAAAAAGCTTCCAAATAGCAGAGGAAACAATTAATAAAATGAAGAGATAGCCCACAGAATAGAAGAAAATATTTGCAACCTATCCACTGGAAAAGATTAATAACCATAATAGTTAAGGAGCTAAAACAAGTCTATCGGAAAAAATCCAATCCGATTTAAAAATGGGCAAAATATTTGAATAGACATTTCTAAAAGAAGATATACAAATGGAAAACAGGCATATGAAAAGGTGCTTAACATCGTTGATCATCAGAGAAATGCAAATCAAAACTACAATAACATATCATCTTACCCTAGTTAAAATGTCTTTTATCCAAAAGCCTTGTAATTGAGAATGTTGGCAAGGATGTGGAGAAAGAGGAATACTCATAGGATGTTGGTAAAAATGTAAATTAGCACAGCTGCTATGGAGAACACTATGGAGGTTGCTTTAAAAATCTAAAAATGGAACTGCCATATGATCCAGCAATCTTCCTACTGGATATACACCCAAAAGAAAGGAAATCAATATGTCAAAGAAATATCTGCATTCTCATGTTTACTGTGGCACTATTCACAATAGCCAAGATTTGGAAGCAACCTAAGTGTCTATCAGCAGATGAATGGATAAAGAGACAGTATTTCATTGTGCTACATATACACAAAAGAATACTGTTCAGCCATTAAAAAATAAGATCTTGTCATTTGCAACAACATGGATGAAACTGGAGGACGTTAGGTTAACTGAAATAAGTCAGGCACAGAAAGACAAACTTTGCATGTTCTCACTTATTTGTGGAGCTAAAAATCAGAACAATTGAACTCATGGAAATTGACAGTAGAATGATGGGTACCAAAGCCTTGAAGGAGTAGTTGCAGGGGAGGATATGGAAAATAGGGATGGTTAATAGCTATAAAAATATACTTAGATATAATGAATAAAATCTAGTATCTGATAGCACAACAAGTTGAATACAGTCAGAGGTAATTTGTTGTACATTTTAGAATCACTGAAGTAGTAAAATTGGAATGTTTGTAGCACAAAGAAATAATAATTGCTTGAAGTGATTGAAACCCCATTTACCCTGATGTGATTATTATACACTGTATGCCTATATAAAAATATCTCATGTATCCTATAAATACATATATATAAACATACTGTGTGCTGATAAAGTTTTAAAATTTTTAACAAAAAAATTAAAACTAACCAAGATAGCTACTAAAACAAAAACAAACAAAAAAGCACATTCAAACAGATAGGAAAAAGGTCGAATCAGAAATAGAAAAAAAAAGTCCATTGAACCAGAAGAAGGCACAAAACACACACAAACATGAATGCACATACACACAGGGGGAAAACATATTAATACCACAAAATGAATTTCTAAAAATAAATCCAAATATACTATAATCACAATAAGTGTAAATGGCCTTAATTCTCTAGTTAAAGTGACAAAGAATATCAAGTGGATATAAAAATATACTCAACAACATGAATTTAAAATGTATTCTTCTTATGTATCCTATAAATATATCTCATGCATCCTATATATATACTGTGCTGATAAAATTAAAAAAAAAAATTTAACAAAAAAATTAAAAATAACTGATAGCTACTAAAAGAAAAACAAAAAGCAAAGCACATTCAAACAAATAGTTAGGAAAAGGGTAGAACCAGAAATAGAAAAAAAAGTCCATTGAACCAGAATAATGCACAAAACACACACAAACACGCATGCATACATTATGTAAGCATGACCGACTACATCAGTGCATGCATACATTATGTAAGCATGACTGACTACATCAGTGGCTACTGGTGATTACTTTAGCCTCCAGCTTCTCTTCTTTCCCCAGATGTTGAAAAGTGAGGCTGAAAATATCAAACTTTTCTTCACAAGGTTGGCTCCCCTGACAAGTCTTCATCAGGAGGCTATCCAGGAGCTCCCAGCTAGTCCCCCAGGATCTAATTTGTATATGGAAAGACACTAATCACTTCAGAGATTCCCAGGGCTTTAGGGGCTGTGTGTGAAAAGAAGGGGGGGTGTAGAAATCAAATATATTTTTCTTATTATATATTATAATATCACATATATTTCTTATTATATATCACAAAGTTTTATAGGGTTCATTTCAAACTTTTAACCTCAAGAATTTTAAGACAACAAATCTGTTTTAAGATACTACATTTGTGGTAATTAGAGAAGCAATAGGGAACTGAAGCAGGTGTTTTATTACTTATAGCTGATAAACAACATGATGCTCAAGCTTATTAAGAAAAATTAAACTAAAATTATAATATGATGCTATTTCATTATCATCAGTTTAGGCAAAAGTGAAAAATTAATAATGCCAGATTCATGGAGAGCATGTGGATTTATCAGAATTCTCACCCACTTTAGATGGTGTAGGGGCTGGGCACAGTGGCTCACACCTGTAATCCCAGTACTTTGGGAGGCAGAGGCTGGTGGTTGACCTGAGGTCAGGAGTTTAAGACCAGCCTGACCAACATGATGAAACCCTATTTCTACTTAATGAAAAAATTAGCTATTTGTAGTGGTATATGCATGTAATCCCAGCTACTTGGGAGGCTGAGGCAGGAGAATCACTTGAAGGGATTCTTTACTTGGGTGGCGGAGGTTGCAGTGAGCTGAGATTAAGCCACTTCACTCCAGCCTGGGTAACAAGAGCAAAATTCCATCTCAAAACATAAATAAATAAATAAATTTTAGGAAAATAGGTATTACCTGATATGTGAGTACATACATAACCTATGACCTAACTATGCCTAAGAATATAGTTGAAAAAAACACCATTTCTCTACACACACGATACTTCTGATAGCAAAACCGTGCTTTTCTTTCACATGAAGCAGTTTTATATCTCTCTGGCTACCAGCTGCGTGTCTCACAATTTAATCCAATTCTGACACTATTTACCTAGACTTAGCATCAGGTCACACAAGTTAAATGTTTCAGTCCCACAAGACTGACTCTGCTTTCAGTGCTAATTGCCAATCTGAGTCTCATGGACCTTTGACTGACTGGCTATAAATCAGAGGCTTCTACCACCCCCTCCTTGGGTTTGATAATTTGCTAGAATAGCTCACAGAACTTGGGAAAACACTTTATTTCTATTCTATAGTTTGTTGTAAAAGACACAGCTGAGGAACAGCAATATGGATATATGTTTCATAATATAAACATTTTAAAAATGATTTTATTTCAATGGAGAATAAATGTGAAAAAAGTTGTTTTTTTGGTCAAATTATAAATTAAAATATTAATGTTGTAGTACTTTTAGTAAAAATATATTTTGTGGTTCTTAAATTTGTAATTTAGAAAAATATATCTTTAAAAAACAATCAAAACTTTCTCATTCATTTGCTCTATGAATGGATATTTATTGATGCCTGTCTATCAAGTACTACAATTTTATTTGACTAAAAGATAAAATCTTTGCTTTAGCTAACCAAGTGCAATATTTTAAAAAGATTGTATGAATATGCATTGCCACAGATGCCTACATTTCTACCACAGATAATCAGAGAAAGACCAATTTGTTTGCAAAACAGGTCTAGTCTCATGAAACTTGGCCTGATTATTTACATAAGCGTAGCAAGAACAGTGATCAACCATATAGGCCCCTTTAAGTCTGCTTTTAAAAAGGAATCTCTGATTAGACTTTTAAAAGTGTTCTCCATGCTAGGAAGCCAAAGACTTGCCATCATAATTTGCCTGTAATACCTACAAATTTAGGGAAATTCTTCCATTCTTAAGAACCCTGAAATATTTTTGAGGTTCTTGGTCCTTCTTTCATGAGGTTTGGGAACCTTTAAAGCCAGATGTCCGGCCAATTATTTTCAAGGGCCTTTACTGGCTCCATAAAGTCAACCTTAGTTTTTTAAAACTGTCTGATCCTATCTGATTCTATGCACATTCTCAAATATAGCATTCCAGTCAAAGCCTTAATAATACTGTATAACCAAAGTTTCCAATTGTCTCCTATTACAAGGCAAGCAGATTCTTACTGAACTTATGCAAATAATGATATTGCCATAAAGTAAGGATACTCACAGATAGCTTTTAAATTCTAGAGGGATCAGGTAAAAAGAAAAAGTAATTGTTTCATCTTTTTTCACAGAGGCATACTTTAAGTTATAGATAGCTTAAGGGAAGAGAAAAAGGTTCCCTTAAATCTGAAAAAGTAAAACATTAAAGAGCCGGCAATGTTTCAAAAAAAAAAAAGGCCATAACATTAATCATCTGTTTGTTCCGTCCCATGTAATTAATTCTTGTTCTGCTTGATGCTGGGTTAGCAGTTTTAAGAACCAATGATTTCCTTCATTAGAGCCCCGGAAATTCTTTACCTAGTTCAATGGTGTGATCTTAAAGTTAGAAACTTGTATTTGTCAGAGTCTTTTTCATGAACTTTCTTGAAGAGGAAAGATTTTAGAAGTACAGATGCTTGCAAAAGCTTTCAGAACATCAGAGTAAAACAATTAACCATCTATGGGCAACAATGCTTAAAATGGCAATGGTTAAAGATCTGATGAGAGAGTTCATTATATAAATGATGAAATTGACCAGGAAATTTAAATATTTCTATGGCATACAACATATTTTAACACTATACCCAAATTATGCCTCATAAACTGTCAGGACACATCAAATTTTTAGAAATTTCAGGCCGGGCACTGTGGCTCATGCCTGTAATCCCAGCACTTTGGGAGGCTGAGGCGGGTGGATCATGAGGTCAAGAGACGGAAACCATTCTGGCCAACATGGTGAAACCCTGTCTCTACTAAAATATAAACAACTAGCCAGGCATGGTGATGCGAGCCTGTTATCCCAGCTACTCAGGAGGCTGAGGCAGGAGAATCACTTAACCCAGGAGGTGGAGGTTGCAGCAGTCACCTGTCACTCCAGCCAGGTGACAGATCAAGACTCTGTCTCAAAAAACAAACAAACAAAAAAAAAAAAACACAAAAAAAACAAGAAATTTCATATAATTTCTATGACATTCATATTCATATAATTCAAAGGTTAAACATCATTTTTTATTTGACAATGTTTCCCGTGCAAATTTAACATATCAAATAAGTCTAATTAGTGTGATACCTTTCCTTTTATAAAGAGAGAAAAAAATTATTTTTATATATTCCAGAAATTCCTGGAAAGTCCCCAAATTAGCTCAAGGTCAAAAATATTTAATTTAGAATGCAATTTTGAAGTTTGCAAAAAAATATCAAAGGTTTAAAACATTTTATTAAAAGAAAATCACAGGTCACTTTGAAACAATAGTCATTCATTTAACCAGAGTGATAATTAAAAGACTTAAAACATAAATACAGAAAGTTACATAGTTTTAGAGAAAAATATCCCTTAGCTGTTTTAATAAAGATGACTCTGTTTTCTTAAGTGACTGAAGACCGGAACATGAAGCACCGGAAATTATTTTGATAAAACACAGAGTATTTCTCCTAAGTGAGTTATTTAAAAGGCGAAGGAAAAACTTTCACAATTAGTTTAAAAGAGAAGATCAAATTCTGGTTGTAATTCAGTGAACTTTTGATATTAAGGCTCATTATTTTTAAAAATAACTTATAAACTAATTCATTCCGATCTTAGCCGCCTTGACCACAGATAAAATTTCTTTCCTAAGGTTACTCTTCCACAAACCTACAACTTTCTTATATCCATTCAGTTTTGTCCTTTTCTTTTTCAATGAGGAAGAGTACACGTTTACTAATAGACCCAAATATCTTTTTTTTCTCCTGTAATAAGAAGCCAAGTGTAGAAAAACTTATGTTCCACAAATAATGTTTCAGTATTTATCTGATGTGGAAAGTAATTTAGGCATTCAATAAATATTCATTATTTAACTGAGTAAAATTCCAAGGGAACAAGTTACCAAAGAAATTTGTAAAACTGTTTTCAAATAGACATAACATCAAACAAACTAGCCATCATCAAATTACTTCCCTATAGCTATTTTCACTGTATGTGCATGTTAGGCAGTCACCACGAAAGCAAGAATCCTAAAAAGTTAACTATATTTTTTTTGTTTGTGTTGGAAATACATTTAGTAATGTATACTGCACATCATTTACACATTTCCTTTATAATATTAAATATCTAGTAGAGATAAATGTATTTGACTAGGAAACCCAGGTAAAATAAAAATATTAAGCTCATATTATACCTGAAACTGATAACTCAGAAGTTGCAGCTATTGTTTTGTTTTGTTTTTTGTTTGTTTGTTTTTGTTTTTTTAAGCCGGAGTCCAGGCTGGAGTGCAGTGGTGCGATCTTGGCTCACTGCAACCTCTGCCTCCTGGGTTCAAATGATTCTCCTGCCTCAGCCTCCCAAGTAGCTGGGATTACAGGTGCACACCACCATGCCTGGCTAATTTTTGTATTTTTAGTAGAGACAGGGTTTCACCGTGTTGGCCGGGCTGGTCTCAAACTCCTGACCTAAAGCTATCGGCCTGCCTCAGCCTCTCAAAGTGCTGGGTTTACAGGCAGTGAGGCATCGTGCCCAGCCGCAGCTCTTCTGAATAAATGAACAATATTAAACTAATCTTATTTACCAAAGATTTACCATGTTCCAAATTCTCATGAATTTGTTTCAAATTCATGAGAATTTGAAACATTTTATGGGTTAGTTTCTATAATTCCAAGAGTTTAAAGAAAAGTATTAGTGTGCTGCAAAATGACATTTCAGTAAATGAGGGACAGTGTATAATAAGCAGTCTTATAAGATTATAATGAAGCTGAAAAAGTCCTGTTGCTTAATGGCTTTGTAGCATAATTTGTAGTGCAATGCATTACTGACACGCTTATACTGGTTACATTTGCACAGTGACAAAATCATCTAATGGCTCATTTCTCAGACGGTATCATATGCTCATTGTTAAGCAACACATGACTGTACTTAATTTATATAAGCTTTTAGTTTTCCTTAAGCCAATTAAATAAAGCTCTTTCATAATTTTGTCAAAACCATCTGGAGGTAGAGGATACCACATATAGATTACATACATACATAGATGTGTATAAGCACATAAACATAAATAAATACAGATCATATAACTTCTGTATTCATCTGTTCTCAGTGTTATAAAGAACTACCCAAAACTAGGTAATTTATAAAGAAAAGAGGTTTGGCTGGGTGTGGTGGCTCATGTCTGTAATCCCAGCACTTTGGGAAGTCAAGCCAGGTGGATTACTTGAGGTTAGGAACTCGAGACCAGCCTGCCCAAGAAGGTGAAACCCTGTCTCTACTAAAAATACAAAAATTAGCTGGGCGCGCTGGTGGATAACTGTAATCCCAGTTACCAGGGAGACTAAGGCAGGACAATCGTTTGAACCCAGGAGGCAGAGGTTGTAGTGAGCTGATATTGCACTACTGCACTCCAGCCTGGTCAACAGAGTGAGTATCCGTCTGAAAAAAAAAAAAAAAAAAAAAAAAAAAAAAAAAAAAAAAAAAAAAAAAAAAAAAAAAAAAAAAAAAAAAAAAAAAAAAAAAAGAGATTTAATTGGCTCATGGTTCTACAGGCTGTCCAGAAAGCATGGCTGCAGAGGACTCAGGAAACCTATAATCATGGTGGAAGGCAAAGGGGAAATGGGTACATTCCACATGCCTGGAGCAGGAGGATGAGAACAAAGAGGAAGGTGCTACACACTTTTAAATAACCATATCTCATGAGAACTCACTCACTATCACAAGAACAGGAAGTGGGAAATCAGCCCCCATGATCCAACAGCTTCCTTCCAGGCCCCTCCTCCAACATCAGGGATTATAATTAGACATGAGATTTGAGTGGGGACACAAATTCAAAGCATATTATGTCTCATGTCTAATTATAATCTTCTGCTTTAAATTTTGAGTCATGTACCATGTACAATAATAAAACACTCATTAGCAGTTTGTAAAATAATATATGAATCAGAATTTTATTCTGGCCAATGAATAAAACTTTCTTCATTGATAGCTATAACTTTTTGCTACTATTTGTAAAAAGAACTTTTAAGATTTTTTATTTGCCAGTTTCCAAATACAGTTGACCTTTGAACAACACAGATTTGAATGGTGGAGGTCCACATATACACCAATATTTTTTCAAACAAATGCAAATAAAAAATACAGTATTCCTAGGATGCAAAACCCATGCCTATGGAGGGCTGACTTTTTGTACATGTGAGTTCCAGGTGTGGCTCTTAGGTAAGGCAAGGCAAAAAAATTACATCTCAAATGAACAGAGTTTAAACCTGTGCTTTAATAACATCATTTTCAGAAGCAAAGAATGGTACAGGTCAAGGCCCACTTAAGATAAGATGGCCAAAAGAAGTAACTTAAACAAAGGTAACGTTTGTTCTATAGATTGAAGCTGAGACCTCACCAGCGTAAGAGGTTCTAATGATTTGGCCTTTCTTTCCTTTCTTGTGAGAAAGAGATCCACACTTACAAATGGAGATTTTCTTTACAGATTGATTTTTTTTCTAACAAAAGGATCTCACAATAACTAGCTGAAATAGTCCTTATGCCAGAAAGGCATATTTTGGAGACTAATTCAGGTACACAGGCTGCTTCTTAATCCAGTCTGTGTTTCTTTAACTACATGACTGAGTTCAAGGTGGAGCTCATTAATAAGCAGGGCAAACAGAGCATTTTCTATGCTTAACTCAGCATGGATAGACTAGAATATTTTATAAATAATACTTCTAACCTTTACTTATAGTCAGAAACAGATTCATCCTTTTTCTTTTCACAAGATTGAATGGCCAATCCGTTAGGGTTTGTTTAGTTTTTTAGAAGTATTTTAGGTTTTAAGAGGTTGTTATTTTCTTAACCGTTTTCTTTGTCTATCTTGGAAGATTAAGTAATTGAATCTTTGATATATTTCTCAGTAGCTCCCATTTGGTTTCAGCCATCCAGTTTTAGGGTTTACCAGGTCCCAGTATCATGTAAATATAAATTGCCAAAAATCATAGTCTCAGATTCTATATTCCAAAGAGAATTCTGAACTTCTTGGCAATTTTATGGAGGTTTCCTTTGGGACAGGAAAACCATTTCTCTTTTTCTCTGTGCTCAAGATTCTGATCAACATGAACAGGTGGTTAAAGAAGCACACTGAGGTGGGCGGATCACAAGGTCAACAGATAGAGACCATCCTGGCCAACATAATGAAACCCCATCTCTACTAAAAATACAAAAATTAGCTGGGCATGGTGGCCCATGCCTGTGGTCCCAGCTACACAGGAGGCTGAGGCAGGAGAATCACTTGATCCTGGGAGGCAGAGGTTGCAGTGAGCCAAGATCAGGCCACTGTACTCCAGCCTGGTGACAGAGCAAGATTCTATCTCCAAAAA
>NW_016107622.1:578650-630189 GCF_001604975.1 Cebus imitator
TCCAAAAAAAAAAAAAAAAGAAGCATACCTGATTGTTCTGACGGCCTAACTTTGTAAGGTACTTGTTTTATTTTTATCTTCAGGGTGAGAAGGTAACTAAGCTAAAAGGTTAGTAGATTCAGAGTAGGCAGAGAAGAATAGAAAGAGAGAAAGTGTAGTTGGAAATAAGTCAGTCCATATACTGTTATTTCTAATCAATTAATTGCTTACACTTTAGCCTTTTGTAAGCATTTTAGAGAATATATATATTCTCATTTAGCCTTTTAGAAGCTCTGCATGCCAAACATACATTCTCCATTGTTTCTATGCCGTTCGTAGTCCCTTTTTTTATTCTATCAAACCTTACAAGTAAACAATTTGATCTAGTTTAAAACTTTCATGCCCTGGTGAATGTGGCTCTAAGTTACCTTCAGTAAATTTCACCAATTTCTCTAGAAAAGCACATATTCTTGTTCTATAGTTCTTATATATGAAATTGGCTGGTGTTCCATTTGGAGGAGTTCTGGACTTCTTGGATCCAGGTGAATCCATGATTCCCCATCTTCTTGTAATCTTATCTCTCGGAAGCCTCCCTACTGCACCCAGCCAGTTTCTGCCTGACACAGTATGACATCTGAGCCCTCTCTGATAGACCCAGTTTAGTTTCTGTTGCATCTTACACACCTATTCCAGGAAAAATATGCTCAGATAAACTTGGAGTAATAGACATAAATTTTGGGGCTAGTTTCTAAGAGAGACCTACTGGTGGTGGTTACCTTCAAATGTGCAGCAAGTGGTGAGTGAAAGGAGATCAGCAGTGTACCTATGCCCATTTCCTTGTTGCTCCTAGATGTTATCTCTTGGAGGAGGTCTTCCTTGGATCCCACTTCTTTCACCAGAACTTTTTATTTTATTTTATTTTATTTTTATTTTTGAGATGGAGTTCTGCTCTGTCACCCAGTCTGGAGCGCAGTGGCCAATCTTGGCTCACTGCAACCTCCACATCCCAGGTTCAAGCAATTCTCTTGCCTCAGCCTCCTGAGTATCTGGGATTACAGGCACACACCACCATTCCCAGTTAATGTTTTTGTATTTTTAGTAGAGACAGGGTTTCATCACGTTGGCCAGGGTGGTCTTGAACTCCTAAACTCAGGTGATCTGCCTGCCTTGGCCTCTCAAAGTGCTGGGATTACAGGCATGAGCCACTGCACTTGGCCTCTGCCATCAGAACTTTTAAAAGAAAAACTATAGAGAAAATAAGTTTAATAGAGTTTAAGCAAACAATTATTCATGAATCGGGCAGCACTCAGAACCAAAAGAGGTTCAGAGAATTCTACTGCAGCAATATTGGCAGCAAACTTTTTAGTCTGAAACAGAAGTAAGACAAATAAAATGTATTTGTTTGCTTAGAGTGAGGGGACCCTAGGCAGAGGTTACTTTGTAGTTTCTGACTGGTAAGGTCTCTACTTTTATGTTACTGTTATGTTGGGCTTTAGTCTGCTTATACAGAAACTTAAATCTCTAGAGTCATCCCAGCCTAGTGATCTCCCAATTAAAAAAAAAAACCTTTTAACATTGGGAAGTGATTATTTAATATATGTTTACCTTTTACATCTGTGCTTATTACTCACTTTATTATTTTCCAAGTTATAAGCACAATTAGAACAAAGTAAGGCCTGGGCGATGGAGCGAGACTCCATCTCAGAACAACAACAACAACAACAACAAACTTCAAAACATAAGTTTAAACTGACATTTTTCTCTGAGAGTCCTGGTCAGTAAGTGAGGAAGAAAGATACTGAGTTAAAACTCAATATATTTTATTAGCAATTCTCCAGTGCATGGGAATGTATTTTGTTTTAATTTGTTCATCTATTGTCTGGATAAAAAAGGCAGAACAGAAATTAAAAGCAAACCAAAGCTCATAAAAGAAAAGAATTGAATAAACACATAACAAAACAAGATCGAGTATTTCAATGTTAGATTTTTCTACTTCTGCCATTTGGAGAAACCAGGGTATTGTAGAAATTAATAAGGCGGCACTTCATGGATTGACTTGTTTTAGTAAAGAGAGACCTCTCCAACTCTTTTGTTTTACAGAAGCAATGTAAACTAAGATCCAAACTCTGTATCACACTACAAATAGCTATTCTAATCTGCATGTCAGAATAAATTCTACAAATTCATAATAATTAGACCACATGGATATTTAACAGAACATTTAAAAGACATTTTTATAGGCACTTTCTCTGAATAAGAAAGAGCTCCTGTGTTTCAGCTGCCTTCTCCATATAGCTGAACTTATCTGTTAACAGGATTAATTTTAATAAGCAATTTCTAAGATCTAAAAATTTATTTTAAAGTAGTCATTGTTTTTCACACTAAATCTAGTAGGAAAAGAATGTTTCCCAAATTTTATATACAGAAAACTTAAGTACAGAGAGAAATAATGTGCCCATCAATATTATTATAGATGAAGCTGGTAAGGCAAGATGCATAAGCAGTTTGTCAGCTCTTGGTATTTTTATAGCAGTTTAGGTTTGTTCTTGGTAGCTCCTCTGCCTGTGTGGAATTCACCTAAATTTTAGAGGGTTACAGGCCATGGAGGAGAGGATTCAAGAGAAGCCCACGAAGTAGATAGAACTATCCACAGGCAGGTGTTCCCCAAGGAAATGAATTGGCTTCTAGGATCCACACCTCTTTGCCAATTAGTAGAAACCATCCTTGAATATGGTAAATAGGTAATGAATGGACTTCTGCTAGGAAGTTACTTGCACTTTATTTTCTTACCTAATGAAAGGGTCTCACAATAACTGGCTGAAAATAGTCCTCATGCCAGAAAGACGTATTTTGGAGACTAATTCAGCTATACAGGCTATTTCTCAACCCAGTCCGTGTTGAGAAGACTAAGTTTGTGAGTATGTAATCACCTACACACACACAGGCCATTTAACTTGAGGGCACTGTGTTGTGTGCCCTAAATGGTCTGTGTGTGTAGATGATTAGCTTGAGTCAGAATTACCCCTTATTACAGAGAAACTTAAGGTATATAGAGAATGTATCCACACTTGTTTCCACAGTAACAGGATTTTCCCCACGAGCTTAATTCCCCTAAATGTCAATTTGATGGTTTCACTCTAAATTTTAAAATCTTATCTTAGCTAAATCTAATACCATTTATAACATTTCAGAATTCTGGCAGATATAAATAACTTCAGACCTCATTATAGAAAAAATAAATAATTAGCACTTCTAAGTCCATTTTGTAAGATGTAATAACAGTAAAAATAAAGAGTTTAACGACATTTTACTGTTGTTTTTCCTTTTAAATCTGCTTTTATTTTCTCAGAGGTGTAACAGGGCATTTAAATAAAAACATGACAGGGTAGTATTGTGCCTGAAACAGTACAATAATGAAGACTTTTTTTTGTGTTAGTAACTTACTAATTCTTGATGACTTTGGATCCAGTAACACAACTTTTTTGGATGTGTAATTTCTAGTAAAATCTCAACTCTAATTCTGTACTGTGTCAAAACTCCCTAAAAATACAAGTGTTAAAACAATCCCCCTTATTTAAAATTCATACTTGATACATTTTTAAATATTGAATTTTGGCCACACACTGTGCAGATAAGTTTTTCATAGTTGTTTTCCGGGAATTTTGCTGTCATCTATACTTGATATTTACAACTTAAAAAAGTTTCTTTTAAACTTTACAAGATAATGGTAGTAAGGTGACAATATCTGTTACACTAATGTCCTCTTGAGTCTCCAGAGAAGAACTGTAAGAATCTTGAAAAGCAAGACAAAAAAGATATGCCACCCTTAATTGTACAAATACAGTCGTTTAACAGCGTAATGACATTTTGGTCAGCGATGGAACGCACATACATCAGTGGTTTCGTAAGTGATAATATTGTATTTTTACTGTACCTGTTTTGGGTTTAAATAGATTTTGATAGACAAATGCTTACCATTGTGTTTCAATTGCCTACACCCTTCAGTACACAACATGTGCAGATTTGTAGCTGAGCAGTAATAGGCTCTGCTGTGTAGCCTAGGTATGTAGTAGGCTATGCCATCTAGGTTTGTTTAAGTTACTCGATGAAGTACACTCTATAAGTACACTTTATAATGTTTACATAAGGATGAAATCACCTAATGATGCATTTCTCAGTGTGCAATCTTGTCACTAAGCAACACATGACTGTACCAAACCGTCAAGGAAAGGGCCATATACAGTCTATACCTCTCCATAGGAATTTTTGTAAACACTGGAAATGCTAGACTATTGAGGCCTGCAGCTATGGAAACACTATGTAGCTAATGGCTCCATTTAAAGGAATTGTCACTTCTCTATTGTCCTTTTCATTAGTCACTGTCACTTTTCTGTTTTGCCAGTTTCATTTTTCCTCCATGCAAACATCCTGTAAGGCATTAAAAAGAAGGGTGGGAGACTAATTAGTGTGTCAAGGGGAACTAGAGGTATGGTGAGAAATACAGAATCTCATTTTCCTTTCCCCTCTTAAAATTGATTTTGCTGTCAGCATTTAAAAAATAACAAATGGAAGTGCTTCTGTTATTTGATGGAGATAAAGTGCTTTTTCCTCTCCAAGTATAATTTGCTGAAAATTCTATTAACCAAAAATATATTTCAGAATAAAAATTATTAAAAATTTTGAATGTCTTAAATAGTCTAAGTATCTGTGACTATAAAATGGATTGATTGGTATTTGTTTATAAATGTAATTAGGACAAATCCAAATAGAAGTGAAATAAAAGATATATAATTACATTAGAGTGCTTGCCAGAAAAGTGATGATTTTTTTAAAAAGCTATGTAGCTGGGAAAAATTTTGCAATCTGTTATTACAAGTATTATATTTACATAGTCTGTTTAGTTGCAGATTGAATGAGAGGTAAGATTTCATTGTTGCATTTTTCTTTTAAGCCACCTCTAGTTTTCTTTGCTTCTAGGTAGAAAGTCCTGTTTTGTAGTGTGGTTTGGGAATGTTGGCAGGAAGGTGTCACAGGTTAACTCTTGCCAATGCTTTTCTTTTCTTTTTTGAGGAAAGGAGTGGGCAGGCACCAGTTCTGTCTATAAACTCCTTTTGTTTCACACGGAGAAGTAGGCAGGATTTGATTGTTTCACATTGTTATCTTGTTTTGATTGATATTCTCATCCTTCCAGTTTGGGCATTTGTGATATGGAAAAGTTAGACTCTTTTGCCAGGGGTGTCATTTGTCTGAGTTATTAGGTATTGATGACCTGAATGCTAACCCTACACTGCAGTTCCACTAATTTGTAAGCTTTTCTGGTTTCTGCTCCTTCCTCTTGACCTGTTTTCCAAGTGCTCAATTTCTGTTAGGTTTGTTTGTTTCCAACTGGATCGCTTTTTTATACAGTTTGATTTAAAGATATCGATTGATTTCCCCTGTCCTTCCTCTGGAATGGTACCCCTACTTGTTTTATTTTATTATTTTATGTTTATTTATTTACTATAGTAATTTCATATCTTCTGTGTTCTGCCCTCAACCCCCCGACAGCTGTCATGTTTTTAGTGATAAATTGTTTGTGCAAATTGTCTAAGTGATAATACACTGTGGTTGGTTAACAAAAAACTTGCAGCGTACATAGAAGGAAGTGTTCTAGTTTTCTTTGTGTGGGGAATGTAGTCCCTCCCTCCTTTCCTTTCCCTTCCTTCCTCCGTCCCTCCCTCCCTCCCTCCTTCTCTTCCTTCCTTCCTTCCATTTCCCAGCTTTGCTACAGGAAACCATATTTCCGTTCTTTATAATAGGGCCAGGGAAGGTGCCAGAAGGTGAGAGAGCATTGGGTTAGGATGTAGGGTGAATCCCCACACCCATAAACCTCAAAATGATCAGATAGGCATAAAGAAAATAAAAAAAATTGTCCTTTAAGGAATGGGTATAATTTTCTCTGACTTCTTTCAAGGTCTTGTTTTCATTATCATTTGCAGAAAGGTGGACGTGTTCTTCTCAGTGGGCTTTCGACAACTTGGTTAGAAACTAATAAACTTTTTTTTTTTTTTCTTGAGATAAGAGTCTTGCTCTGTTGGCAGGCTGGAGTTCAGTGGTGCGATCTTGGCTCACTGCAATCTTCGACTCCCTGGTTCAAGAAATTCTCCTTCCCCAGCCTTCCAAGTAGCTGGGATTACAAAGACACGCCACCATGCCCAACTGATTTTTGTATTTTTAGTAGAGATTGAGCTCCACCATGTTGGCCAGGATGGTCTCAATCTCTTGACCTGGTGATCCTTCCACCTCAGCCTCCTAAAGTGCTGGGATTATAAGTGTGAGCTACCACACCTGGCCTAAACTTTTATCAGTTAAAAAATAATCACTTTCTCCTAGAGGAGAAGTTAAGGGCAGTTGTTAGGAGTTAGAAGAAAGATTGGGGAAGTACTAAATGAGGAACGAGGGTACACTGAAGAGGAGAGGCCACGTGGCTGAGTCCTGGTAGGAAGCTCAGGGCTTTGCCATTGGGTCAGCTTCATCTGTTGCCTTATCCTCGCCGCACTACTTGGAGCACATTTCCCAACCTTTCTGACCCCTAGTTTCTTCATTTGTGAATGAAAAAATAATACCTATTCCCCAGAGTTGTTGTAAGGATTAAAGAAGATAACATTACCTCTGAACTATGTCTTCTTGAAGGCTGAGATTTTGTCATTTGCACCTTTCTATGCCTCAGAGTCTAATACAGTGCCTGGCACACAGTAGGTGCTCAGTAAACATCTAGTTGACTGAAAGAGAGGACAAGGAATCTAACAGAGCCAGACATTAAAGCAGTAGCTCAGGAAGATAAGCAGGAAAACAGGAAGTAAAATGGAAAGATGAAGCATGGAGGGCTATTTGGACCTCCAGGTTAAAATTGATACCGCCTGGAGCTGTAGCCTCCCCTTCTCATGTCTCCCAGGGAGGGCTCTGTTACTGTCTTTTTCTAAAACCATCAAAGTGTCAATTGGAAATACAGGATAAAAGTAGGTAGTGGCCGATCGCAGTGGCTCACGCCTGTAATCCCAGCACTTTGGGAGGCCAAGATGGGCGGATCATGAGGTCAAGAGATCGAGACCATCCTGGCCTACATGGTGAAACCCTGTCTCTACTAAAAATACAAAAATTAGCTGCGTGTGGTAGTGCGCTCCTGTAATCCCAGCTACTCAGGAGGCTGAGGCAGGAGAATCCCTTAATAAAACCTGGGAGGCGGAGGTTGCAATGAGCCAAGATCGCACCACTTCCCTCCAGCCTGGCGATAGAGCGAGACTCTGTCCCAAAACAAAACAACAACAACAAAAAGGTAGTGATAGCACACTGAAGGGAATATTTCTTTTTAAATGGGTGTATAAGCCAGACCCCACTTCCTCACCTTGTCTAATGCTCATGGTAATTCGTTCAAGTATTCCCATTTCAACTCATAGATTCATGAGAACTGCAAGGTCACTACCACTGCTCATACTGATTCACTTGTGGCCTCTGAAATTGTCCAGTATATCACTGTTTTATTTAGGCTAGCAAACATGGAGGAGTAGTGGTTAGTCTTGTTCCTTATTTTCTCAGTGATTTTTATTAGTCTTCATTTGACACTCTGAGAAATGTGTGTGGGTTGTAGACGGCCAGTTTAGAAAGGTCATCTAATGTCAGCTCAGCCTGTGGTGCATTGTGAATGAATGCTGACTACAGTGCAGTGGCATTTTGGTGCTTTATTTATCATAAGTTTTGAATAGTTATCTCACACTTCACCCCTACAAATTATATCATGTCACTGTGGCTTTTGGAGAACACTCTTCTCTATTAACATCAAGATCAGAACTTGATCTTATCACGAAATGTTCTATGAAAATCTATTTTTGAAGTTTATTTGTGCCTCAAAACTTAAAATAATAAACTATATATACTGATAAGAGAAAGAAGGCATGGAGATGGTCATTTCATTAAATCATCAATATAAGAGATGGCACCGAATTAAAACACAACTAAACAACAAAATAGCAAATTTCTTGAAACAAAATCCAGGTACAGGCTGGGCATGGTAGCTCATGCCTGTTCTCTCAGCACTTCAGGAGGGCAGGGAAGGCGGATCGCTTGAGCCCAAGAGTTCAAGACCAGCCTGGGCATCATAGCAAGACCTCATCCCTACAAATTAAAAAAAAAATAGCAAAGCATGGTGGTACACATCTTTGGTCCCAGTTACTTGGTGAGCTGAGGTGGGAGAATTGTTTGAGCCCCAGCAGCCGAAGCTGCAGTGAGCCTTGAACATGCCGCTCCACTCCAGCCTGCGCAACAGAGTGAGATCCTGTCTGCATTCGTGTCCTTCATAGGGACATGGATGAATCTGGAAAGCATCATTCTCAGCAAACTGACACAAGAACAGAAAACAAAACACAGCATGTTATCACTCATAGGCGGGTGTTGAACAATTAGAACATGTAGACACAGGGAGGGGAGCCTCACACACTGTGGACAGTTGGGGGGACTAGGTGATGGACAGTGGAGGGGGGAGGGATAACGAGGGGAGAAATACCAGATATGGGTGATGGGGGGATGAAGGCAGCAAACCACCTTGCCATGTGTGTACCTGTGCAACAATCCTGCATGATCTGCACATGTACCCCAGAACCTAAAGTACAATAAAAAAAAAAAAAAACAGAAAATTTCACAATATAAAAAAAGAAAAGAAAAATAACAAAGTGTATATATTTTTAAAGCCAGTGTTTTGAACTATCTGAAAGATGTGTGCATTTTTTCAGAAGTGCATCGTTAACCAAGAAAAGAAGCTTTACATCTCGCCCAGAGGCACTTGCTACTTCTCTCTTTTGGGGTCATGATCACAGCAGACTCTCAGCCCTCACGGAGTGCTGGATGGTCAGGAACTGTGACCTCAGAGCTCTGAGAAGCGAGGGAAGCTACACTGTTTTCCTGGTTGTTCTTTTAGATCCATGGAGTAGCTCTTCCATATAAGGTGGAAGCAACAGAGTGATGATGTAATCCAGTTTGCAGCTCTGCTTTCCACAACACAGATCATGTCTAGGTTCAAATATGTCAGCTTCATGGCCTTTGTACGTATTAGATTCTCAGCTTTCTAGCATGTACATTTTTTTTGAATGAGCAGCAAAATCTGATCCTTCAGAGTGGATATTCAACACAAAAAAGAAGGCTAAAAAGAGTGGCAGAAGACAGGTTTGGTATCAGTGAGTTTTAATTGAACACATACTATGTTCCAGCACTGTTCTGGGCATTTTCAACCAGAACAGGGAAATGGTAGCTACAGAGGGTTGATACATAGCTCTGTATCTTGGTTATTCTCAAGGGGAAAGTGAGTTAGTCTTACAGTAGATTATGTTGACATGGCACCTCAGACAGTGGGGCCTTTCTTACTTGTTTTCTGTCTTGTGCATTTTGTAGCCTCCCGCAAATGCCAGTGTGATGGTCTGTCTTGTGGAATAATTCACTTAGTCCATTAGAGTGATTAGTGGTATGCCTCTGCTAAAGCAGAGAGAGCACATGGTGCCATTGAAAATAAAACGTCCTTGGCTTCTCTCATTACTCATATACTTGTGACACTGTGTTTCTTTGCCTTATAAAATGGCCTTTCCTCATGTTGCTGTAAGGGCTGAAAGGTCATATAGCCTTTGGCTTATTGTTTAAAGCTCTCGAAGAAGAACTTATTATTTTTTAACTGCATTTCCTTTCTACTACATTAGAAGCATGTCAAATTGGAAAAATCAGGCTGGGATGGACTAAGGTGATTCTTATTTTATTTATTTTTTTCTTTTTTTAGACAGAGTCTTGTTCTTTCTCCAGGCGCCAGGCTGGAGTGCAGTGGCGCAATTTCAGCTCACTGCAACCTCCGTTTCCCAGGTTCAAGCAATTCTCCTGCCTCAGCCTCCTGAGTAGCTGGGACTACAGGCCCACACCACCATGCCCAGCTAATTTTTGTATTTTAGTAGAGACGGGGTTTCATTATGTTGGCCAGGATGGTCTCAATCTCTTGCCCTTGTGATCTGCCCACCTTGGCCTCCCAAAGTGCTAGGATTACAAGCGTAAGCCACCACACCCGGCCAAGGTGCTTCTTTTACCTGTGATGGGTACTACATTTTTTATACTAAAAATCTTGCAAAACTTGGTTTTTTACTCTTCAGAGTAAAACGTTTACTCTGAAGGACACTGTGTTCTCAAATATCCTTCTATTTGTCTTCACAACAGCCCTGAGAGGTAGGATAATGGAATAAATATTACTGTCATGATCATATAAATGTGGCAACTGAGGCTCAAAAAGAGTACCTGTCTTATTTAAGGTAATTTAAGGATATACTTGATCAGTCTGTAAATATTTGTTAGTCATAGAGTAATTGAAAGGGGCAAAAACACAACTTGATTTTTTAGCTCCATGTCTTCCCACTACATTAGTTTTTCACTAACATAAACAACCAGATTCAACATGTTAATCTAACAAAATCATGATTGTGTGGGATATTAAACGCAAAAGTTATAAAGTGGAAGAGAATCATCCCGGATTCAGAAATTATCAGACATTGAAAGCCTGAGCCAGGGAAGACGTAGCCTCTTGCTTTGGAAACCCACTAAAATAAATTTTTGCAGCGATAGCTATTGCTTCTCACATATGGAAATTAACAATAAAATGATAATATACGCCTGGCTTATAACAAACCTTTGTTCTTTTTCCCCCGTTATTCCAGGTCTTTATTTCATCAGTCTTAGAGAGCTTTTCCTCTCAAGCTTTGTAGATGTCAGCTCATTACTTGTGACAGCAAGTGACTGGCTGACTAATCTCAACCTTGGTTCAACAGCAAAGCAAACTTTCTCACTGAAGATGGCCATTCTTGAAAAGGCATATCTGGGTCAGTGAGTGCAGGTAGGTGTGCTGTGTTCAATTAACGCAATGGCAGCATACCAAACTGAAATCCTTTTCCTCTCGTCTCCGATGCAAGCACCTGTTCATTAAATCTGTTCATTTCCCCTCACTTTTGGAAGTCAGCACAAGTGACTAGTAACAGAATGACTTCATATTCATTTCAAGAACACTCCTGTTCGTGACCATGTTTAAAAATGTTGTTTGCTTTAAGGTTTCAATCATCTTGCTCTAGAGAGGACATTATTTTAGTAACTGTGCTCCTTTTGGCACCCTAATAGATGCTTCTATCCTGTGTGGACTGAGGGAGAGTGAGTAAAGGGAAAGGGAATTGACCAGGAGAGACAGAAGTAAAAAAATTCAAACACAGGAGATTTCAAGCAGTCAGTAAACATTTCTGTTGTCTTTTCAAGTAAGTAGAAACTCATATTTGCATATTTACATAAGAAATTCTCATTTAGGAAAGATATTATTATTCTAATATGATTCCCTTTTTATTGATGGGATAACTGAGACTTGTCAATACGTAAACTGTCCTGATTCACGCAGCAGGTAAGTAGTGCATAGAGCCTCCACCTAGTTCTCTCTTCAGAGCCACGCTTTCCTCCACCCTCCTTGCCCCTTCAATTACCATTGGAGGCTCTTCAGGGCAAGGGCTGCATCTTCAATATTGCGACCTCCCTCCAGGCATATTTGACAGTCTTTGCACACAGTGGTAAATCAGTAAGTGCTGTCATCTGTCTGGTGGGTAATAGTCTTTTGTGAATTAGCAAAATGGTGTTTTTCTTTCTCAATGTAGCGTAGCTGAGCGACCTCATCTGCTATCTCCGCTGCTTGCTGTCATCACAGCACTAGCCCCTGGCTATGGGGCCAATTTTGTTCAGAGCCGTCTTTCAGTCTCCCAGATACTTGTAGCTCTCAACAGAATTGCTGACTTTCAAGCATTTTAGAGGAAGGCAAGATTTCATGTCTACAAAAACAAGACAGCAAGTACTCTGGCAAACGGACGTCGTAATCTCGCTAAGTTTAGTCTTTATGATGAATCATCTAGAGGCTGTTACTTGCTCTGGGTCTTTGGCTGTTTTACTTTTAGAAAATCTGAACTTCAGTGAAATCCATTTGCTGGTACATAATCGGAGTGGATCCAGTCCAAACGAGGAAATTATGGGTCAGCTGGAGGTGATTATCTGCATCCAGGAGACAGCCCCAAGCTAGGAAGCTCTATGCAGGACTTTTAAAACATTTTCTTCCTTGTGACCAATTTTGTAGTTATGAAGCTTTTTAGGGGCTCTTCTTGCGTCATCTTAACATGGTTTGTTATCTTTCTGCATTTTCTTGGAAAAAATAAATCTCACCAAAATTTTATCTGAAACAGTGAGAAAAAACAGAATGTGATTGTGCTGAACTGATACTCACAGGCGTGTCTGCTGTAGTCAGGACACCTTCATTGTGGATGTCCTTTTCTGAGATCATTTTACAAAGTTTTCCAGGGCAACGTCAACCCAACCTCCATGATGAGAGAAGAGATTTCACAGGGTTCTCTTTCTTTTTTAATTTGGTAGCTCTTAAATTTCCAAAGAAAGATTGGCAATGCACTTTGCTTTATAGCTGTTAACAGG
Source organism: Cebus imitator (assembly GCF_001604975.1). Classification (NCBI taxonomy): domain Eukaryota; kingdom Metazoa; phylum Chordata; class Mammalia; order Primates; family Cebidae; genus Cebus; species Cebus imitator. The sequence continues at coordinate 591,137 of NW_016107622.1, forward strand.
AGAAAGTAAATGCAACCATTTAAAATGGGTTCCGTCTGCTGGGCTGGTTTTGTCTCTAATGGGTGGGAGGATGCTTTGTGCAGCAATTAGAATTCCATGGTTCCCAGCCTGTGCTTTTCCCAGTGTGTCAGTTGTTTTTCTACTGATGAACAGTCAGCATCTCCCTCATCTTGTTGTCTCTAAATTGGACTTCGGCTTCCCCTTCATCTTGCCTTGCTGCCTTGAGATGGACTCCAAGAGGCCCTAATAAATGTGTCACTAACATCACATGCTTAGATCTTCCAGTTTTCACCACTCACTTGGGGTCTTAGCAAGAAAAAACAGAAATGTCTATTATTTAGACTGTGTTGGAAATAAATCCAACTTTTCCCAGTAGGGATTGTATACTATTTCAGAAAAAAAATTTTGAAAACCCTCTTGATGACCAGTTTCAGCTCATCACTCTCCTCCCCCGATCACTGGCTGCAAACAATTTCTGGAAATACAGCTTTCATGTTCTCTTCTTCTATCTTCCACTCTTGCATCCAAATTTCAGTAAATGGCATATGTTTGTGCTATGAAAACCATCATCCTTTTGTGAAACAAGGTGATTTTGTTAGGTTAAAAGAATAGGTTTCAACAAATAGAAGAACTGTCCATTGATTGAGTAATGTGGACATTTTAATTGCATCTTTCTGAGTCTCAGTTTCTTTATTTAGGTAATGAGATGATAATATGTACTCCACAAGATCATGGAAATCATCAGATATGGCTTATAAACCAAGAAATATGCTCGAGTTAATAACTATTAGTCTACTTTCAATTTATGCATTCATATGGTCTATATATATAGGACAAAATTCGGCATTTTTTATTGGTATATGTCTTAGAGTTCCTAGGGTCTCTGAGCACAACATATGTGACCATTTCCAATATTAGCAAAGTAAAAGCAGATAGCAATTTGATATATACCATCCAAGCATGGAGTGGATGAACTAATAACTGAGAAAAAGTAAACTAAATTAAAAGGAAAGCAAATTCATGACTTTCTAGAATCATATATCTGGAAAGAACCCTAAAGATGATGTAATGTTGATTGATTGGTAAAAAAGTAAGACCCAAGAACAATACCGATATGGACAGATAGAAAACATTATGATATCTGCCCAATCTCCCAGGCTATTTAGTTACTGACCTCAGCCTGGTCCCAAGCTTCTTGACCTGACCCCGCAGCCCTCATCCTGTCCTGCACATTGCCGTTGTAAATGCTCTTTCTAAGCTCTACATGTAAGCACATGGAACAAATATAAAAGATTTCCAACTGGAAGAGAGGAATAACCTAGAATCCAAGGTATTTTTATCATATCAACAATACATAACAATGGAATTTATAGTGCCCGTCATTTCTGTCCTGCCCCTACCTCCCCACAATGAGAGAGGTTGGTTAGCTCACATGGCTTCTCTAATCTCTGCCTCTGTCTTTCTGAGATTTCAGATACATTCTTGATTCTGTGAGATGGAAATAAATATTGGCGATTTCCCATTCCAGTGGGAAATGTATAACACTCAGATTTATAGTTCTGATATTTATTCTAAATATCTTGAACTCTGGTTTTTAAAATATACCTACACTTGACTTGATAAACTAGAATGAACAGTCAATAAAGAGAGGACCAAATAACCTTCAGGACTAAAGTCAAATGGTTGACTTATTTATTAATAAGGATCAAGTCTATTTTGTTGTAACCAAATCTACTCTCCCTTAGAGAGACAGAACATTTCCCAAGGTCTAAACCAATTCCCAAAACTTATTTTGGAGAGAAAAACAGGTGCTGGCAAGTAAACAAATAGTCTTTTGAAGCCTCAATTTCCTCAGAAAAACAGGGACGATAATCTACGAGCAGTGCTAAAGGAAGGAGCCAATGAGGTCGTGCATTTAGTATACATAGCACACTGCCTAACACATGGTAAATACTTAAAACAAATCTGTTATTTTTATTTTTAAGACTGGCAGAATTTGAAGACGGGGAAAAAATCTCACTTGGTAGTAAGAGAAAGAGGGTCAGTATTTGAAGATTATATTTGACAGGGTGCAGGCATGAGTGTATTAACTATTTTGATTCTCTCTGTCAGAGGATATAGAGAATGAGAAGAGTTCAGCTCACCTGTCCACCTCAAACTTGTGGGGCATTAACTCTAGATGTCTGGCCTATTCCAAACAGGAAGCAAGCTGCTCATGTAGATCATGTTTCATAGGTGTGAATATTATTCAAAACATTTTTGATTCATTCAGTTTTTACTTTAAGAAATTTCTAAACTGATATTTAAATTCAGGTAATACAGCCTGAATCCAAATGCCTCTACCTCCTGTTCCTCGAGTAGCTAAGGTTCTTCTTCCTGAATGATTGTTAAGTGACTTCTGGGATGGTCTACTCAGTGTAGTATTGGCATTGGGCAATGGCAAAAAGAACAAATATAAAAAGTCTAGACAGATACTCCCTTTCATTTGTTAGCATGTGTCCTACTCTTGTTTCAATTTTGACAAATAAGGTATAGATCTATAAATATAACTGATTATATTGAATGGACATTTGAAAAGAACAAGTTGGAAATGACCCACATTTTCATTATTTGTCAAATTTTTATAAACAGACTTTTCAAATTCATTATTTTATTCACATCATTATTTGACTTTTCAAATTCATTAAGTCACATTTTGTCTGACTTATTTTAAATTGGCAGGTGTATTATTTAGAAACAAAAACCAAGACTCAATTAAGGAATCTGAATTCATAGTTCTCTGAAAATAGTATAGAAATGAAAATACAATTTTAATGTAAAAAGAGTTACATAGACTTATAGTACCTCAAAAGATGAGCATTCTTTTAAGGTTATTTTAATTTGACCAGAGGGGAAAGAGATGTGATAACTTTGAACTTTTTAAATAGCCTGAAAAAATTAAGAAATTGATTTATTTCTTTCTTCTTCTTCCATGCTATGGCTCCTCTTTCTCTCATGCAGGATCTCGTTTTGCTGAAAATGCTCATTTCATGTTTTAAAATATTCCCTCCAATTTCTGTTCTATTAATAAACAGCTGAATTTTTATGTTGGCTAATCATCTTGTCCAAGTATTTTATTCCTCATTTAAATTATAAATAATAGATAATCATCCATTTACTTACTCAGAAAAAAGTATTAAGTTCTTGCTGTTTCCCTGCATTTTGAAGATATAAACTGGAGGGGGATCTATCCCTGCCTTCGAGGAGCTCACTTACCTCTAATCATTCGTTCTCTTCCAAGTCATTGGACACATCCCCCAGCACATTCAGAACGTCCCAATAATCACAATTTACAGCTTTGATAACTGTTAATATTCTTTTGTCTTCATCACTAGGATCCTTGACTCTTACTGGTGACATTTTGGTGCCTTCTATCTAGTTACTTGACTCAACATTAAATACTAAATAAGCCAGAGTTTTTAAAAACAAAGATTACACTCACTCACTAAGAATATGACAGGCATTATTTATCCAGAGATCCAGCTATGGGCACCTAACAGTTTCTCTTTGTTCTGCCATTAATTCTTTGTATAATCCCATCAATTTATCCCACTGCAAAATTCTACTTATAAGTCTGTTCAGAGCTGTTTGCCAAAACTAAGATCAGCCATAAAATTTTCATTTCCTTCAAATCATTGATAACAAAAACCTGATTTTGCAAAAATTGAATAAATCACTCATTCATTAACAAATGAAATGCAAAAATATCTCATTTTTACATTATGGACTATTTTGATTTTTATTTATATGTCTCCAGTTGCAAATCATTTATTTTCATTGTCATACACAGAGAATATGCTTCTCGAAGGACAGACACAATATGACAACGTTCCACCAGCACATGGTATATGACGTATTAATAAGCATTTGATTTTATTTGCTTTAAAAATAGACAATTTAAATGTTTTACCTTTTTTCCAAGTACAAACTATGTTTATGTAATTCTCCTATGATATCTTTTCAGTAAGGAAGTCAAATGGCTAAACGATTGAAATGAAATTTGCAAACTCGTTTAGCACGGGGCATATGCCTAAACAGAATGCAGAATTCCCTCAACCTGGGGAGCCCCCACTGACTCTGGCTCTGAATATTTAAGCAGTCAATCTGGTTATGCCATTGCTTCATTTACTAGACAACACTAATTATAGTAAAGCCACTGGAGATGTGATTTAATCAGTTTGTCCATAGCAAATGTTCTAGAAAGAATGTGTCATTTCTTAAAAATCACTAAACTTCCAGAATTAGATTATTTAGTTAAACCTTCTACAAGGATCCTTTTCAAATTAACTGTGAAAGATGGTCATCCAGCTACTGCTTGAGTATGTCAAGGAATGAGTGACCACAACTAGCTCATGGAACATTCCATTCCAATGTTGGGTAGTGCAGTCTCTCACAAGCCTGCTTCCTCTTTCTCAATGCTGCCATTTCAACCCCTATATTTAGAGAGAGCTATAGGGGTGGAACCAAGCTTCTGGCTTATTACTGTCTTCCTCTAGACTTTTTCAATATTTGGACCAGTGGTTCAGAAATGCCAACTAAGAAAGTTTAAATGACTTGGAGGTTTTCAGTCCAGTTTACAATGAGTTAAAGGCTAGATGGAAGGCAAGAACTTTTGTAGCAGATCTGGTTGGTCATTTTGAAAGCAGGTAACTGGTCAAAGGTAGAAAGGCATGTGCCTAATAGAAGAGAGAATCTGGGAAGCAGCAGATTAACACAGCAGAGCCGGAAAGCCCTGGCAGTAGCTGCTTCTGCAGCTCCCTGAATGTCCTGAGCCTTGACAAAGCACTGCTGTGGATTTCACAGGCTCTATAAGAGAAAAGAAGTTAGTGATAAACTGTGTTGGTGCTTTCCTCTAGATGTTTATGTCCCTCCAAATTCATATCTTGAATTCTTCATCCTCAAGTTGATGTGATTAGGAGATGGGGCCTTTGGGAGGTGATTAAGTCATGAGGTCAGAGACTTCATGAATGGGATTTGTGCCCCTATATAAAAGAAGCCTGAGAGAGACCCCTTGTCTCTTATGCTAAGTGAGGTTAGAGTGAGAAAATGGCTATATATGAGAAAGCAAGCCCTCATCACCAGACACCAAACCCTCTGATGCCTTTATCTTAAACTTCCCAGTTCCAGATCTGTGAGAAATAAATTTATATTGTTTATAAGCCATCCAGTCTATGCTATTTTTTTTAATAACAGCTTGATCAACTGAGATAATTGGGGAAATTCTGGGCTAAGGAATAAAAAACTAGTTTCTTTATAGCAGGCCCTACCAGTCTATAACATACTGTGGTAGAATGTCATTCCAATCGAAGGGTGCAGTATGCAGTGTTGCAAAACATCTTTAAACTTGAAATCCTTTTTTTGCAAGCAAAAAACCAATAGACCCTCAAATTGGATCTATTCATTAATCTTCATTCTGAATGGCCAGCTCCTCTGTGCTTAAGCGTCCTCAATGATTTCTCAAATAATTAAAATCATCTTTGCTTGAAAGGTGAATTAGTTATTCTATACCAATTCCTTATTGGAATCATGAATTTGTATTATTTTTAACAGTTGTTATCCAAACTAGCTGCACATCAAAATCGCCAGGGGTAGTATTCAATAAACTATCTGGACCCCAACCCAAAATCAGAATATCCAAAACAGAGATTCCGGAATCTGTGTTTACATGACTTCTCTCTAGCCATGTGATCACTACTGCTTACTGCCACTGTGTGGCCTTGGATAAACATTTTCACCTTTTCTAAAGTTAAACTTCTTCATCTTCATAATGATTATTTTAATAATACTTTCTTCACAGTGTTTTTCTGAGAATACAATTTTTTTTTTTTTTGAGATGGAGTTTCACTCTTGTTGCTCAAGTTAGATTGCGATGGCACAATCTCAGCTCACTGCATCCTCTGCCTCCCGGTTCAGGTGATTCTTCTGCCTCATCCTCCCCAGTAGCTGGGATTACTGGCACCTGCCACCATGCCTGGCTAATTTTTGTATTTTTAGTAGAGATGGAGTTTTACCATGTTGGCCAGGCTTGTCTTGAACTCCTGATCTCAGGTGATCCACCCGTCTCAGCCTCCCAAAGTGCTGGGATTAAAGGCATAAGCCATTGCACCCATCTGAGGATACAATTTTTAAAAAGCTATGTAAAATACTCATGATACATTCTAAGTTCTCATTCAATACCTGAGAGCTGTTGTTGTTAGTATTTTTACAGCTATGGAATAATTAATTAGATGAAGCTGAAGATAATAAGCTGCTTAACATAAGTTTAGAGTGCCTTTAGTTAAAAGCAAGGTAGGCCTGAAAGCCAGGTTCCTCCTTTTATAAAGGGTAACATGTGCAGCTCAAAATAGGATACAGTAAAAATGTTCCAGACAATTGACTCCAGGCTTCATTTCCTTTCCTTTAGAAGTTAGGCTTTGACTCTGGCAGTGGTACAGGTTTCACACAATTTGAAAAACTTCTGTATATTATGGGATGTGTCATTTGACAAAAACTAAGAAGTGTATTTCTGAATGTGTTTCAAGGGTCCCATCTAAAGGTCCTCTTTGCCAGATTCTGATTTGAGTTTTAGAACTCTGCCCAAGTTTAAGTGTTCACTTGATTTCTTTCCATGGTACAAATGGTTAGAAGCTCACCAACTCACCAGTTGGCATGGTACAAATGGCAGCTAGGAAGAATCAGCTGAGAGAGAAGTCTGTCTTTCATTTGGAAGGGTAGTTATGGCTCTGGAGGAGTTTTCTTCCACCAGAGCAGAGACAAACTTCTCTCTGAATTGATGGGCAGAGTTTTCTCTAGCCACATTTTAATTGAGGATGTAGCTTTTCCAAGGGTCTGCTTTATGCAAGGAGTACTGTTCAAATTCCCTGGCTCTTTGGAGCCCGAGATCTTAAATTTCATGACCATCTCGATGTTAAAGCCATTGGCTGTCAAGACCAATTTCTGGGTCTAATGCTCCCATTCTATTCTCTCTCCAGCTTAATCTTGACTCCACCTGAGCTTGCATTCTTTTCTTTTTCATTTCTGGCCCATGGAGAGTTTTCTTTCTGCTTACAGGCCCATTTACGTTTAACTTGCTTTTTAGTTATGTTTTATGTCAAATTTCTAGTTGTTTATAGTTGGAGAAGTGACTTGCTATCTCAATTCTCAATGTAAGAACTGAGAGTGAAAGAACGTCTGCTTTGTATTGAACATGGACCTCACACTGTAATTTTTACCTGCTGGTCTTTCTGCTATATTATGACATTACCCAAAAGGTCCAGTGAAGATGGACCTCAGTTTTTCAATTACCTTAAAGCCATAGGCTCAAAGCCTAACATCCCAGGGTGTTTCAACCAATCTAAACTAAGAGCTAGATGATCGCCTCTTCTCTGAATCCTGTTCTTCTAGTAATGTAATCTGTGATTATATAGACACCTTTTGACAGCCTTAGAAGCTGTTGACCCAGATTAAATTTAGTCAAATAAACTTCTATGTGCTGTTGTAACACAGGATAGAATTGAGGTTTAATTTTTTCGACTGGTTTCAGTCTGTTCAAATAGATTGAAGATGCATGTTAATTATAATGGTTTTTGTTAATCTATTTGAAGTGTTCTGGTTGGATTATGAAAAAGCAAAAATACTCACAAGTGAAATCTTTGAAACTAATTCAAAGACAACATAATACTAAGTAAAGGAAGGCAAAACTTTCCTAAAACATATTCAACATGTGGCTGACTTGGCCTTTTCACTTTTATTGGCTCAATTTATAGATTTTTTCTAAAGGTCAGTGTTTTGTATTCTCTATTACAGTTCTTCCTTTGATTTTTTTCTTTGTCATTGGCCTGATGACTATACCCTTAATTTAACGCACAAGATATCCAACCCACATTTTTTCTCCAATTTTTTTCTTTCACCAATGAAAATTTAACCCTACAAAATACTTAGCAATAAATTTGATATAATTCAGCAGGTTGTTGCCATTCTTTAAAAAAAATAGGTGGTGCATTTACTGCCACCTGGTGGAATATTTGAGAGGAGAGAGAGAAATAGAAACTAGATTAGTGTTAAAAAAATTTAAAATACCTAACGAGGTAAAATTTCTTCACTGAGTCAGTATATTAGTTTACCTGGAGCCATGCAAAATTAATCTGTGCCCATAGGTAACTTAAATTAATCTGAACCAAAGAAAAACATGGGCTTCAATTGTATTTTCTTTGTCTAGTTATTAATTATTGTACCAACATAGGAGACAATGCTAATCTGGTTTTAATTCACATTTGATTGTTTAGACATGAAGGCAAATTCAGAAAAACCTAAAAAACTGGAAAGTTTTAGGCTTAGATTTTCTTCAACTTTGATTTTCTATGTTAATGTTGTTTGTTTGTATCCCTTAGTGAATCAGCCTGATTTTGGCTTGATTCCTCCTCTCATCTGTGTTCTGCAGTTTGGTCTATGTAACATTCCATCAAACCAGGACAAACCAGGTACAATTTCCTGGCTGTTCCTCACCCCCGCTTCACTTTCTTCCAAAGTATTCTTGGTTAATTTTCTTTGTTTATGAACAAATTGTGAAGAATCGGGTCACAGTTCTGTCATCTTCCTGCTAAACATGTTGGGCAAGCAACTATAATTTTCATTCTCATATTACAGGTCTGTATCGTGTCAGGGATTGACTTGTTTATGTTCAATGGTCTCTTACAATTCTCGGACTCTATGAAGTCATGAATAAATTAATTTAAATTTAAATGAATTTGGCCAGTTAAAACCCTCTAGAACTGTTAATACTCTATTTGGGGCACTAAAAGCTGATAGAATTTCCCAGACTTAATATTAGATTGAACAATTAGCCTTTCTTAAATCATGCCTTGTGGGCAACTGCCCAGTTTATTACTTAAAATGTATATCATACTTATTGTTTCTTTTATTTTTCACCATTTATTGAGTCTTCGTTAGCTCCTGGAGTTATAGTCATAAACAATAGATCAGCAAACATTAGGAAGATTGAAATAAACAAATGTTTACAGCATACCTTAGTGGTTCCTCAACTTGAATGTTTATAGAAATCATGGGCAATGCTTGATAAATTTGTCCATTCCTGGGCTCTAACAGAGCCTGATTACTTGAAACAATTCGATTACTTCTGATTCAATAGGTCTAAAAGTAAAGCCATAAACCTGTATTTTTCAGAAGGATTTTCAGTAATTCTGATGCAAGTGGTAGGACATACAACACACAAGAAAACCTGATATGGAAAATGGATGTTATAAAAGAAGGTAAGCACAAGGTATAAGGGAAGATAAAGAAAGAATGCTTAATTCAATTAGGAGTCAGAGACCCTGATAAGGAGTAAACCATGAGAAGGAATGAATTCAAAAATGAGTCTACAATTTCAAGCAAATGAATAAGAATTCCATGTGGGAGAGCTTGGCACTTTCAGGGGGTGGCAGCTAGCTCTGTGTTTCTGAAAGGTAAAATTTGAGGATGAAATTGACCATATATTCAGGTAAAAAGCATGTGTTAATAAAGTTAAAAAGAACTAGTATAATTTGGACAAAATGTCTTGATCACAATGCAATTAATTTAGAAATCGCTAATTTATTTTACTACTCTATATGAATGAAAATGTGAAACCCATCAAACATTTAATAATTTATAGGTCAAAGAAGAAATCATAAGAAAAATTAAAAAGTGACAAAATTTCCCTCTAATTAAAATGCTACACACTGCAAGAAGTAGGAAAAAGTTTTGAATAGTAGTTAGAGGAAATATTAGAGCCTTAAAACATATATTGAAAAAGTAGAAACTTTGGAAATTAAAGAAAGTAGAAGAAAATTAAAATATAAGCTACTGAAAGTGAAATCCAAATACAGCAGAACAAAAACAGGATTATTGTACCAATTTACAATGTTTTCAGTAAATAAAACACATGCACACAAGTGTGTGTATGTATTTTGACTAATGTATTATTTAGTTGAGAGTTTTTAATAATTTGAGATTTGAGTTGAACTTAAGAACTGTTTAACATGCAGTTTTTAAATTTCCATACATATGAAGTTTAAAAATAAGGTGTAGTTGTTGTTATTGATTTCTGAGTCAATACCTAGGTTGATACACCACTGTAATCCACCAGAATGTGATTCCAGCTGTATCCAAGAATATATATATTACTTTTCTAAATGAATTTTTATGGGATAAATTATCATACAAATTAGCACATCATTAGTTAAGCTACAGATCTCAGTGTGTTGCATAAGATGACTCCTTATCATTTTCCCATCTTTAATCAGTAAGAGAGAGAGATATATTACTATCAGGGCTGTGGACAAAGATCTAATCCTATAATAAATATATGTATCATGTAAGTATCTTTCTTTATTGTATGTCAATAAGGTAAAGAAAAAACTTATTTCTGAGGTAGATATTTACAAGTAAATAAATGAAGGTGTTATTTTGCCTAAACATTCAACCTCAGATGGTTAGCATAATATCATTTTTATTTCTCTTAATTTTTATTTCCATAGGTTTTTGGGGGACAGGTGATATATGGTTACATGAGTAAGTTCTTTAGCAGTGATTTGTTAGATTTCAGTGCACTCATCATCTGAGCCGTAAACATTTTTTATTTGTGATGGAAATTATAAAAATAAACATGTTCTGACAGTTAATACAATTGAGATAGAAAGAGAGTGTCTAGACAAAATATTATTCTTGAATACCAATTATAATCTTATTTCAGTAGGCCTTATCTTAAAACCTTGCCCCAAAGACTGTAACACATCATACAATATATCTGCAGCAATTTATGGTTCATAAATACATTGGATTGGTCTGGAATTATAATGAAAAAACAGTGCCAATATTCCCAGACACTATTCCCTTTACATTGCCTCCTATTAGAAAGCTTGTTGGCATTGAAACCATTGGAAGTTTTGGAGAATTTTGAGCTAGTCAGGAAGGCTTGAAAAGATAATTTAAAAGCTTGAAGAGGGTGACTATGCAAGAAAAGAATTAGCATAGTAGACTTGGTACTCCTTTTCTTGGAAAGGCCTGTCTGCAAGGGTGAGCCTTGTCTGATATCAGGGAACTTGACTGGCAAACCCTTTCTACACTAATAAAACTTTCCTTAAATGAAACAAGTGGCTCACCGTGCTTACTCTCTACGTTTTGTATATGAACAATACAATTTATTCTGAGTACCTACTTTCCTTAAGGAAATTTGGAATTTTGGTACATTCTAGGCAAAGAGTGCCTTTATTACCAGATTACAATAGAAACCTTGGCCACTGAGTCTCCACTGGGCTACCTAGTACATACTTGATGTCCCATTTCAAAGATGGGGAAATTAAGTGTATCCTGTGTGACTCCAGTCTTGGAAGCTGGTACTTGGTTTCGTCTGGATTTTTCCATGTGCCTTTTTGCTTTGCTGATTTTGTTTCGTATCATTTCACTATAATAAGTCATAGCCATGAGAATGACTATACACTGTGTCCTGTTAGCCCCTCTAGCAAATCATCAAGCTGGATTGTCTTGGGGACCACAGTCAACATAGTGATATACAGGAAAAATTGACCTGCCATGTAATGTTCCTTATCCGTGCTGTTTGAAAGTGGAATAATACAAAGTAAAAAGAGTCATGTATTTGACCAATTTGGAATTTATCTGGACGAATAAACACCCTCTAGAACAATAAAAGTGTCTTTTGAAAGTGCCAAGAGGTTCATCAGTTACATATTGCATAAGCAATAATACTAACACCTAATATCATTACAGCACTTCTTACATGAGTCACGGTCCTAAATTCTTTAACCGGATGATGTCACTTAATCCCTGCAGTGCCTTCTAACAGTACCTATAATTACTCCTACTTTACAAATAGAGAGACGGAGGTCAGAGTAACTCAGTGACTTGCCCTGGTCATGTATCTAGTGAGAAGCGCGGGTGGGGCGTGAACATTGGAAGCCTGATTCCAGAGCCTATCCTCTTAACCACTGCCCTCCTATATTTGGCTCAGACGTTTTTCTAATCTATCATGGAAGGAAGAAGAATTTTGGACTGAGGCAGAGGGACAGGTAATTTTGGAATACAGAAACTTGATTCCTGGAAGACGTAGGTTGTTACTTCCCTAGGTTCCATCATACTGTGATTGCAGCTAAATATTTTTTTTAATCATACACTGAGGACCTAAGGGGAAAATACTGCAGCTGTGTTGGCCTAAAGGCCTGAAAAGAAGAGGCTGGAAATGTAAGAGAAATTAGAAAATAAATTAAGAAAGTGACAAATATAAAATTAACGTGTTTAAACAAATATGCCTAGAGCCCAGTGGCCTTACTGAAGGAAGAAGAAAGATTTTGGTGTTTGGAAATCCAAGGAAGCTAGAATTGCAAGGCAGAGAAACAAAGAGAAAGGTACTTCGTATATCTCTATCTCTCCCTCTCTCTATCCGTATCTCTATATTTAGAGATATGATATCTCTATATTGATCTACGTCTATCTGTCTATCTATCTATCTATCTATCTATCTATCATCTATCTATCTATCATCTATCCCTCTGTCATTTGTCTACCTATTTGAGATAGAGGTAGGTATCTTCAGAGATCCTCTCACGTGATACTCTCAGTCTTTGGTGAAATAGTGACCTAGGCTTGCAGGTAAGAAAACTACCTGACTCAAGGGAAAGCATCACAGAACAACGGAAAGGAGCAGGCTGAACCATCCTAAATGCTCATTATAGGACCAGAAAGAGTTATTATTTCCAGTGGTCAGAATGGAGAAATATTTTTGTATACAGGGCTTTGGGTAGAGTTCTTAGGAAGTTATTGTCTCAGTATTGGGGTAAATTATCCCCAAATTACCCAAAGCAGAAAAAAAACATGGAAAAACCACCATAAGGCACATTGTTGTAAAATTGCTGATACCAGTGATGAACACAAATTGTTAGAAGCAGCCAGAGGATGGAAGGCAAGTCAAGTACAGAGGAATGGAAGCAGATGTGGCATCAGGGACCACCCAAGCAAGAAGAAATGGTGGGATACCTTTAAAGTGCTAAAAAGAAAAAGAAAACTAAATCTATATCCAGACAATATATTTTTCAAAAATAAAATCAAAATAAAGACCTTTTCAGATATGTAAAAGCTAAGATAATGTATTATCACCAGACCTTTACGACAAACAAAGTTAAGGTAAATATTTCATGAAAAAGGAAAATATAAGTTTGAATTTACTACCCAAAGAAATAAAAAGCATCAGAAAAAGTAAACATATGAGTAAATTTAAAAGCTTATAAAAATATTTTTGAGAAATTTAATAGATAATATACTTTTATAAACAAAGAATACTAATGTATTTTGGCATTTATAACATACGTGAAAATAAAATTGTGACAAAATAGCACCAAGGCTAGAAGCAGAGAAATGGAAATACACCAAGAATACTGCTGTAAAATTCTCATTCTATAAATAAAGTTGTGCAATATTACTTGAATGTACAAGTTAACAATATAAATTGTAAACATTAAAGCTAGCATCAAAAAGTAAAATAAAATAAAACCCACAAAGAGGCTAGGCTAATAAGCCAACAATGGATGTAAAATGAAATATTATAAAACACTCGGTACCATAACATTCTCTTAGCTTTTATATATCTTTATACACTGCTGGTAGGTATGTCAGGAAAAGGGTGGGACAAACCCTCAAAATTAGATGAGGAAAATAGAAAACAAATAACCAGAGGTTAATTTAACCCCCACTTATAAATAATTCTATTAAGTATAAAGGGTTAACAGTGTAACTAAAAGGCAGGGGTTGTCAGAGTGATACAAAAGCAAGATCCAATTATATGGTGATATGGTTTGGCTTTGTGTCCCAACCCCAAATTTCATGTTGAATTGTAATTCCCAATGGTGGGGGAGTGACCTGGTGGGAGGCGACTGGATCACAGTGGTGGGGGAGCAGACTTCTCCCTTGTTGTTCTTACAATAGAGAGTTCTCACAAGACCTAGTTGTTTGAAGGTGTATAGCACTTCACCATTCCCTCTCTCCCTTTGTCCTGCCAACATGTGAAGACATGCTTGCTTTCCCTTCACCCTTCCACCATGATTGTAAGTTTCCTGAGGTCTCCCCATCCACACCTCCTGTACAGCCTGTGGAACTGTGAGTCAATTAAACCTCTTTTCTTTATAAATTACCCAATTCAGATAGTTCTTCACTTTTTGAGATGGAGTTTAACTTTTGTTGTCCAGGCTGGAGTGCAATGGTGTGATCTTGGCTCAGTGAAACCTCCACCTCGTGGCTTCAAGTGATTCTCCTGCCTCACCCTCCTGAGTAGCTGGGACTATAGGTGCTTGCCACAGCACCTGGCTAATTTTTGTATTTTTAGTAGAGATGGGGTTTCACCATGTTGGCCAGGATGGTCTCTAAGTCCTGACCTCAAGTGATCCACCTGCCTCTGCCTCTCAAAGTGCTGGGATTACAGGTATTAGTCACTGTGCCCAGCCAGGTAGTTCTTTATAGTAGTGTTAGAGGGAACTAATATATATAGTATTAAAAAAAAATTTTTAAGCCCATTAAGAGGTGTGCAAAGGACATGAACAGATACTTCAAAAGAAGATATACATATGTCCAAAAAGCATGTTAAAAAAATACTTAACATTGCTAATCAATAGAGAAATGCCAATGAAAACCACAGTGAGGTATCATCTCACACCATCAGAATGGCCATTATTAAGTCAAAAAATTACTCATGCTGGTAAGATTGTAGAGAAAAGGGAACCTTTATACACTGCTGGTAGGCATGTAAATTAGTTCAGCCATTGTGGAAAGCGTATGATGATTTCTTGAAGAACTTAAAACAGAATTACCCTTCAACCCAGCAATCTCATTATTAGGTATATATCCAAAGGAATGTGATTTATCCTACCATAAAAACATATGCACACGTGTCTTTATTGAAATCCTATTCACAATAGCAAAGATGTGGAATCAACCTAAATTCCCATCAACAGTAGACTGGAAAAAGACAATACGGTACATATACATCATAGGATACTATACAGCCATAAAAAAAAGGAAGTCATGTTTTTTGCAGCAACATGGATGGAGCTGAAGACCACTCTCCTAAGCAAACTGATACAGGCACAGAAAGTCAGATAGCTTATGTTCTCACTTACAGGTCGGGGCTAAACAACAAGAACACATGGACACAGAGAGGGGAACACCACACACCAGGGCTTACTTGAGGGTGCAGTGGGGAGGAGGGAGAGGATTTAAAAAGTACTATTGGGTACTATACTTATTATCTGGGTGACTAAATATTATGTACACCAATATCAGTAAAAACCAAAATTAGTTATTTGTAAGTTCAATAAAATTTAAAAAGCTATAAAAGATATAGGAAGGCTGATGAAGATAAAAGAGATTTAGGCTACCAATAACAGGACTGATTAAAAGAACATCACAACAGATTATGCAAACATTAGAAGGATAAGAAAAAAATAAAATGAACAACTTTGTGTAAATGTATTTGTTACTTATCTGAAATACACAAGTTTCTTTTAAAATACAAATTATAAAAGCTTGCTCCAGGCCTAGAAATTATCACTAGTTAATTCTAACAAACTATTAAGGGAGAAATAATTCTGTACTAACTCCTCCTTATAAAATAAAAAACTATAATAATTCTGTACTAACTCCTCCTTCTGTAAAATAGAAGACTCCAAATCACTCCATGAGGCCAGTATGACCCTGATAGCAAAACTGAAGACAATACCAAAAGAGAGAGAAATACTTATTAATATTTCTCATAAAGATAGATACAAAAATTTTATAAGACTTTAACAAATCAAATACAACTATACATTAAAAGAATGATAAATCAAGACTATATGAAATTTACCAGCAGTACAGGGTTGATTTAACGCTGGAAAATCAATCAATGCTATTTCCCATGCTAGCAGTCTAAAATATAAAGCATTTCAATAGATGCAGTAAAATAGATGCTGATTTAATCAGTTCTGTCGCTGGATCTGATGTAAGTAAACAATTCTTATTTTAATTTGGGATGTGGACATTTCCAGTGTGGCCATGATCAGTATAGAAATCTCTGTGCTGCTGATAAATTAAGATTTCTATTCCTGTCATAAAATAACTTCACCAGGAAGAAGCATGTTGTTTTTCAATATTCATCTCCACAGGATAAATAAAGCTACCATTCAAGAGAAAAATAATTAGTTTCAATCCATAAAACAGAAAATTAAATTTATTGTGATGTATCCAGCTAGAGCCTTTAAAATTGTTTCTGTTTTTGTTTGTCTTCTAGAATAACAAATGCATGTGACAGAAAGTTGAGAACTGGTAAAGTGGCCCCTTGATGTCCCAGAGAGCCTGGCTTTTTCTACCTTTGCACTCAGCCTGTGATTAGATTATTCACACATATCTCCTCAAGGTTGAAAAGTGGCTGCTCCGTCTCTAGCATCACATCAGTGTTCCATGCAGGAGGAATGGAAAGAACAAAGGGCCAAAAGTGTTTGCCACTCTGCTTTCAAAGAGCTTTCTGAGAAGCCACACTTCATGACTTCCACTTAAGTATCTTTAGCTAGAAGGATGACACTGTCTATGCCCACCTGCAAGGTGGGCTGAGATTTTGGTTTTTAATCTGGAAACAGTGATATTACAGCAACAATAGGGGTTCCGATTATAAGGAATAAAAGGAAATAGGTATTTAGTAGACAACAGAGTGTCTGCCACATGCTCTCCTCCCTGCAATCAATGGAGGGCTTTTGCTGACAGGCTGACTCATATTGAAGACATTAGATCTGCATACAAAGTTTTAAGCTAGTTAGGTTTTGGATCTTCACAGACCTTGAGAATAATCCTGTAATTTCTACAGCAATCTCTGCTTTTTGTTGGTATAAACTTTGAAGAAAGAGTACAGCAGTGGTTGTATGTGGTAGAACAGCTGAGGCCTCTCTAGTTTGAAAACTGGATTTGTTCAGACTCACCTAATCTTGACTGATGAAATATTAAAGAAGAGTGTTTCCTTGTTTTTGATAAACATGTGGATTACCCCTACTAAAACTTTAAAATATGAGTCTGAATTATGTCTACTTAAAATGCTAATTCATCAAAAACTGCACAAACATCAATGACCTAACATTACATTTTTTTTTTACAAGCATGTGGGTACTTAGTATATGGCATCCCTGAATGTTCATCGATGAGGAAATTTTAATCTAACATGATTACTCACTTTGTCTCAAAAAAAAAGAATAAATTTAATTTGTTAATTGTGAAGCAATCTATTGACTTTAAAGGTGATCAACATTTTCCAAAGCAAGTGTGATTTTTGAGAAAAAATATAGATAGAAACAGTTACGAATACAGACATATAGCTGCTGAATGAATGAGGTGATGAGAAAGAGGCCCAGCAATTCTGGATTGTTCATTACTTGTCTACTTTAATTTTCTAAGACTTGCAGAATTTTACTTTGATTGATTCTACATATCCAAAACATTCAAAGGTGAGTTTAAATGGTTTCGATATGTTTTAAACATAGCTTTCATCATTGTACTTCAATTTTCTCTATACTAATGGAAGGAATGCCTGTTTCTTACCCACTAGGAAGAGATTTCCTTCAAAACCAGCCTGACCAACATGGTGAAACCCTGTCTCTACTAAAAATATAAAAATTAGCTAGGAGTGGTGGTGTGTAACTGTAGTCCCAGCTACTTGGGAGGCTGAGACAGGAGAATTGCCTGAACCCAAGAGGTTGAGGTTGCAGTGAGTCAAGCGGAGATAATGCCACTGCTCTCCAGCATGGGCTACAGAGCAAGACCCCGTCCTAAAAATAAAAATAATAATAATAATAATAAATTTGAAATCTTTAGTTTAGTTGGTTTCATTGCATGAACAGTACATAACTTCACCATGGGGAAAAAGCACTTTATCGCCATCATTTTAGATACCCCTCCCTCTGGTTCAAAAAACCCCAGAAAACTTTCCAACTGAATTAAGTTTGGATGTGTTGTAATTAGTAGAGGTTTACCTCAGAATAGGTGAAAATAAAAATAAAATAAAATCCTTATAAAGGATGCTAGAGTTATGCTGGGCCCTTTTATGTGTCTCATGTAGGTTATGCTGTGTTAGGGGTTAGAAGACCTGCCTTCCAGATCTAGTTCTGTCATTAAACAGGTTTGACATGTTGGACAAAATACACACATTAATGCTTTGGCCTCACATTTTTCAGTTACACAATGAGTTGTTTTTAATTACAATGATACTTAAATTATAAGATATAGTATGAATTCATCTTTTATTAAGTCCTGTTTTCTCAAAAGGAAATGTGGATACAGCACTGACCCAGAGCAATTCCCTTCTTGGTTTATTAAATTTATGAAAGGAATTCATATTCCTCTGGAGGAATCTTACTAGGCTTCTCAGAGCAAAACTATTTGGGGTTGGAAACACAGCCATAGCTGAATTGAATTCCTTGACTGACACATGGCATCTAAGTCTTAGGAAAATCCTATGGACTTCTTGACCAGCTTAACAGGCCTAAGTAAGGACCAGGCTTGAATAAATCACCCACCATAGCCAGTACTTTTACCAGTTGACTAAATAATGATAACATTTGCCATTTCCTTAGCATATACTTTTTGCTAGGAACTGAAATTTATCTATATTATTTAAAATCTACAGCACAAAACCTCAAAAGTAGGTGTTAACGATCCTATAGAGACGACTAATTCTCATAGACATTCACTAATTGTTCATGGCCAAGTAATTATTAAATGCTAGAGATAAGATTGAAACCCAGGTCTGCTGAACCTTGAAGCCTGCGCTCTTCTTTCACACAGCCAAGCCTCAGTCCTAAGATTGGAAGGGTGTTGGATTCCTAATAGATCATCCTCCCAGCACCACAGTCTTTGGTGGCGTATGAATTTTCTAGCATTTCCAAAGTGGTATGGAATGTTTGAAGAGTTCTGGGACTGTAGCAAAATATACAAGAATATAAAGTTATTTTTTAAAAAAAACAAACCCGCAGAGCTCCCTCAAATAGGAGTTTACAGGCAAAGCTTTGTAAACAGGTTACATTTGACCTGAGCTTGGAGGAAAAGCAGGGTTTTGATAGATTGAATGAGAAATAGAGGGAGCTGGGAAATGATGGTGTGCTCAGGAAACACTGAAATATCCTTACACACAGGAGTGTAGTGGGAGTTATTACTGAGTTAGGCATTAATATTTAAAGAAAGGTAGGCAAAGTAAGACTTAATGAGTTCCATTTATGTTTCAAACCCTCTGCTGGACTCTTCATCATGTCTCCAGTAGGGGTGGGGTGGGGGCGTCAAGACAAAGAGTATGTGTTTAAATTATTTGACAATGAGGATTCATTGGTGTCTTCATCAGTGATGTCTTTAACACTGTGCAACCAGATTAGTGCTCAGTTTTAGGGAGATTACTTTGTCAGTTGCCTGCTTAAATATATTATTCATATAGAGGAAAAAGTTAAAGACAGATCTCTTAAAGCTAAATGGATCCCTAATCTGTGAATTCATATAAATATCTTGGATACACAAATGCTTTTCTCTAACTTCCAAGGAGTAATTCACATTTTCTCACTTTTTATGTAATGAATGACAATAATTTTAATAAAAATAGTATTTTCTGAGCCCTTATTTATGTATGAGGGTATTCTAAGTGCCTTTATACACATTTTCTTAATTAATCATCACAGGGTCAAATAAGTCAGAGATTTAGAATGAATTAAGGAATTAGGTGTAGACAGATTAAGGAACTGAGGTTTAGACAGATGAAGGAATTTCCCCAAGACCACACAGTTACTAAATGCCAGTGCCGGCATTTTCATTCAGTTGTAAATCCAGAGATCCCAACCACTGTGGCACTAAAGAACAGACTGAGTAAAAAAACCCTGCGCCATTTTGGAAAAATATCCCTTCTTTTTAGTGAAACACATAATGTTAGGAGCATTCTTAATATCAGTCAGGCTACCAATAACCATTCTTAGGGTAGAAAACCAATAAAATGAGCCCACCAAAAAGGAAGAAAATTTCAAAATTTTCTTTAAAGAGGACCCAGCAATAATCACTTTGAAAATAAGAAACTGGGCCAAATGTATCCATCAAGCACATAAAATACCCATTGTGCTTCCAAAAATCAAGATCCAGCCAAAAAAAGCTGAGGAGAATTATGAAGGCATCTCAGTGCTAGCAGCTGGGTAGCATTGTGATATGGCAGGTTAAGATGAGAATGTGTTGAGAGGACTGACTCCTTCAACTCATCCTGGTGCAGATATTATGAGCTTAAAGATAAGGTTTAATCACTGAACTCAATTTGCTGTTAAGGTGACTTGTCAAGAGCTGAGGATAATTGCAACTGAATCTCAAGTCTCAGTGCTAAACAGTCTTATAAATGGCATCACCCACAGTATCCGTGGTGATACCAGCGGAGGCCCAGCTGTTTTCTCTGTAGTTCCCACACTTGGGAAAGACCACAGGGTTGTTTCAGGTAGACTTATGGAGGGGGCTGGTATTTTGGTGAATTTACCATTGGTCTAGTTTCTGAATTGCTAATATTGAGGACCAGCTTCTCATGAGGATAAATTTCAGTGAAATTTATTTATGTTACCCAAATGCACAGGAGGACTACTTATAATTGAAAATTTAGTTATTAATTTTTAAAGCCTCAAATTCTTTGTGGAATAGTACAGAATATAAATAATGGAAGGCTGAGTGGCAAGGCAGAGAGAAGACATGGTCTGGATTTAGACAAAACAGTTTCTGAGAACTTCATTTAGCTAGATGACCTTGAGCAACTTCTTAACGGCTCTAACCTACAGTTTCCACTGAGAAATTAAGATGATATTATGTCATCGGGTTAGTTTGACTCTGGAATACTCAGCTCAAGGGCAAGGGATACTGCCTGGGGAAAACATCACGGGCTGCTAAGGCTGGCTAGAGCAATCATAGCTGCATGCCCCAGGAAGCAGGGCCCCAGAGAAGTAGCTGTCTAGGTACCCATCACACTAGGGCATTACCAGGGGTCTCAATTTGGTGGTTGGATCATTGCAGTATCAGAAGGGCTCTCATTGTAGAAAATCCTAGAATGTAGTTTCCTTTACCTCACAATATGGAAGTCTCAAGACATTAAACCATGGCTATGATAAAATGGCATTGGTTTCAGAGTCTGGCTCCAGTGACATAGGAGGATTGGCAACACGGAACAGGGGAGCCAGGGTACTTTCAGAAGGAGTTCTGTGCACTGAACCATCCCATACTAGGGCAGAGTAGTCCCTGGTGCTTCTGTTCCATGCCATAACATTGAATTCCAATTCCCTCTGTGTGATGGAAACAAAGCTGTTACTCTTCCTGCCCATCATTATGGCTAACTTTGGGCAACTGTCCAAGATGAAGGCAGGGAGGCAAGGCAAGTTCTATCAGCAACATGGCAAGAGACTTTGAATACTAATGAGATTCTAGAAAAGCTTAGAAAAGTACCTGAACCTCACAAAGAGCATCTGTTCCTAGGGCCAGTGAGGTATCTGCTGGGCCACCTGTATTTTAAGGTCTGAATAACATTAGCCCAGCACCCTGTCGCAGTTTCTCAGCCTATGGAAGCCACATGGCAAGATTTCTCTGAATTCATTTCTCTCCTTTCCTCTTTCTCCTTTCTTCTCCTCTCCTTTATTTTTCTTTTCCTTTCTTTATTTCCCTTTCCCTTTTCCTTTTTCCTTCTCCTCTCCTCTCCTCTCCCCTCCCCTTCCCCCCTCCCCTCCCTTTCCCTTCCCTTCCCATTCCCTCCTTTTTCCCTCCTCTCATCTCAACTGCACTTCCAAGTAACTTGGAATTCTTTCTAGAAAAAAATCTTAATCTAATAGATATTTTATTTTAAAAGTATTGCTTTCCTTTCCTTTTTCCCTCCCTCCCTCTCTCTTTCCCGCCCTCTCTCCCTCCTTCCTTCCTTCTTTCTTTCCCTCTGCTCTCTTTTCTTTGTTGTTCACATTGGCAACACGATTATGAACCACAATGACCATGGTATGGAATTTGTTGTCTTCTTCAAGTTGAACACTGACCTACCCATACAAACACTCACTCTGAAAGTGTTCACGCCCTGGTAGACTTTATCAATGATTTTTGGAAATGAGTGAGAGAAGAGGGTCACATAATAGCACTGGGAAAAACAAGCGTAATGGACACCTAGGCTGTCCCATCCCTGGAGATTTCATTACCCCCCTCTTCATCCTCCCTTTCTCACTCCTTTTTACTTATTTTTCCCATTTGCTTTTGGGCACAAATCCCACAAATTAGACTTCTCTTCTCAGGCAAATCAATTATAATGTCCTTTGCTAATATTCATGCCGTCTGCTAATGTCTCACTTCTCTTAAGGGAAAAGAAGGTAGTTTTTTTGAGGACCATTTCTTCCCTGAGAGATATTCTTATGTTATCAGAAAAGATAGTAAAAAAGACAATAATGATCAGAACACTGGTGCTTCCACAATTCAGAATGTTTTTTCGGCTGATGCTAAGTAAACATTACTATTCACTTAGCCAACTCACTTCAGCATTCTAGCAAAAGAGCCTATTACTCCAATTTTACCTAATGACAGTCACGTGTCAAATAGTTAAGCTTAGCTTTCTTTATATTCATTGCATAAAAGTCTTAACATATGCATGTTAGAAGACACCCTATTCTTTATTCTCATCAGCAATACTTTTAAAAGAAAATACCTATTAGAATAAGATGGTTTCTAGAAAGAATTCCACAGGAAACCAGCATCCATTGTATCTTGCCGTTTGTTATGTTCAGTTTCTGAGGATGACTCCTTAACCTTCTGCCTTGATACTAAGGTCAGCCTTTACATAACGCTAGTCATACCCTGTGCTCTGAAAGTTGCTTACAAGAAGTATGGGGTCAAGTTACTTGCAAGTGCAATTGAGAAGGATTCAGAATTACCACTTCTGATTTTGTTGTCCAGAAAATACTGATTAATTTAACCAGAATTTCTGCAGGAAATATTCTGTCATTGTGTAACAGGAAAGTTCACCCTATTATGATAATGGCCAGGTGTATTTTTTTAATGAAAAAGTTATCTTATTTGACCACATCAGCAAAATATTTTATACCTGAATTAGTAACCAGATATGGAAAACTAGGAAAAAGAAGGTGAAGAATAAGTAAAATAGCCAGTAGTTTAGAAAAAAAGTAAAATATAATGCATTGGTTAGGCAAGCAAAAATTTGTAGAAGTGTTACAGAAGAATTTTGCAGAAGATTTTTGAATTTTAGTAGAGATATTTTTGGAGGTTTCAAAGGTCTTAAATAATCTGCATGTAGTTTTACATGACTATACCCTGGAATTGGGAAACTTGTGTAGAGCAAGTTGATGTAACATCACAATAGGAAAGATGAATATTTTCTCATATTCTAAAAACTGCTCAAGCATATGAGTGGCACACGAAATATCAAATATCATCCCTCAGTATCCCAATAATTTTTCCAGGGCAAAAGTGTTGTATTTGACTGAGTGTAGAAAGTTATCACAAGACAAAAGTATGCCAGATTGCAGGGTCATTTATTATGCCGGCGACCACAGAGGACTCACGTCTCCCCAACCTGTGGTGGCAACAGGAGGGTGCCACGATTTTTTATACCCGAAAAACCACCTTGGGAGTGGGGGTGAGGGGCGGGGATGGGGATGAAAAGGCTTCAGACATTCCCAGGGCTAGTGGATTCTGTAAATTACCTCCTGGGCAGAGATGAGGGTGGGGGTCTCCGGACATTCCAAGGGATGGGGACTTTTGTCATTCCGTTTGTTACTTAAGTGGTTTACAGAAGTCAAGATAAACATTTGTTTACACATTATCTGGTTAAGGTGGAAATCACAGACCTTAGTTACTTATTACAAGTCGCAGAAGTCAGGATGGCATGGGTTAGGACTGCTTGCCTGTCACATTAGGGCCACAGAGAGCAGTTACTGATAAGAAAAGGTAAGCAGCTTTACATAGTTTTGAAGAACAAACTGGCAGTTCTATTTACAGAGGCCAAGGACAGTAGTTATGGTGAGGAGAATGGGGCAGCCATTTCAACTTATCTAAAAACAGTTTTGCATTTTATAAAATAGTTTTGCTCTGGTTCTGGCTCTAGGCCAGCACAATATCACAAAAGCAACTATTGTTGTCCCATTAGTTTGAATGACTAATTTTCTGGCCAAAAACATTGCAGCTTTTTTTTTTTTTTAAGATCTCAGCACATTAAATAAAATAAACTGTTAGTTATTTGGAGGTACACTAGTTCATCGGTGGCTTTGCATACTTAATCATGTACACTTTTCTCACTTTAACTCCTAAAACAGCAGAGAAATATCAGCAGTAATAAAATACCTTCAAAATGCATAGTTTTATGTAAACAACAATTTCCACATGTAGAATAGATCCCAGCCAGGCACAGTGGCTCACTCCTGTAATCCCAGAACTTTGGGAGGCTGAGACAGGCAGATCACAAGGTCAGGAGATTGAGACAATCCTGGCTAACACAGTGAAACCCCCTCTCTACTAAAAATACAAAAAATTAGCCAGCCATGGTGGTATGTGCCTGTAGTCCCAGCTACTCGGGAGGCTGAGGCAGGAGAACCACTTGAACCCAGAAGGCAGAGGTTGCAGTGAGCCAAGATCAAGTCACTGCACCCCAGCCTGGGTGACAGAGCGAGACTCCATCTCAAAAAAAAAAAAAAAGAACCTGTCGTTTATACTAATGATGGGGCCCCTGCTGTGCTGCATTATGGGAGGACCTCTAGAGAAGAAATACGCAAAACAGAACCAGACTGTGGGCTAAAGCAGGATGCTGGGTGGCAGGGCATAGACCTGATGAAGACAGCAAAGCTGCTTGCTTCTTTCCTCACTCATGGGAAGGAACCAAAAGACCAAGTCTATGAATGTGTGGCAACCTGGAATTCCTACTCTGGTGTCTCGGCCCAGAAGTGAGGGTGTTGCATAGCTTCCACTCCATTAGTAAAGTGTTCTTTTCAGAGTCAGTAGAGCCTACCTTGTTCTTCATAATGAAAGATGGTGCAAGCTGATGCAGGGAATTGTGAGAAGAGTTCTCACAGAGATAGGCAGGAAGAAGAAAGGGCCAAGCACCTCAGCCCCACAAGCCTGCTAACTGAACCCTTAGGGCTGGTCTCCAACCCTGCAGAGAACTAGAATGTCATAGAGAACCAAGGATCTTAGTGGAAGACCACAGAGGCTGCTTCTGACTATGAACATGGTGTAGATGGGTAGATCTGGTTTGATCCTCATGGGATAACATTCCCTTTTGAATTCCCAGGAGTATCTCCAAAGTCATGTTGCTCACTTGGAGGTCCTCCTAATGTGCCAAGCACCTGCATTCCAGGGGCCCATATCTGAGTGACAGACGGTGATGCAGGCACCTAGGTCAGAGTTGTAATGACCAGAGAACTACTGTTTTGATACGGCTATTATGGGATGATTTGTATATATTGCAAATTAAATTATGTACTTCCTTATAAATATTACATGTAGATAAAGTGAAATATGACTGTTAGCCTAAGTTAAAACATCAACTTTATATTGACTTTTTGCTCTTACTCCTTTTTTCCCTCAACTTTTATTTTAGGTTCAGGGGGCACATGGGCAGGTTTGTTACATAGGCAAATAGCATGTTGTGAGTGTTTGTAATACAGATTATTTCATTACCTAGGTAACAAGCACAGTGCTCGATAGGTATTTTCCATCCTCTCCCTCCTCCCACCCTTCACCCTCAAGTAGTTTGACATGTCTGTTGTTCCTATCTTAGGGTCCATGTGTATTCTGTGTTTTACTCCTACTTTTAAGAGAGAACACGCAGTATTTGGTTTTCTATTCCTGTGTTAATTCATTTAGGATAAAGGTCTCTGTCCCTGCTCCGTTTGATCCTAAAGAAAAGTCAAGTCCACATCCTTTTCCCATGTCCCTGGGGTGGACTTAACACCCAGGTGCGCAGCACATTAGTTAGGAGAGAATTTGTTCCTGTAGCCAATACTTCTTGCTTTATGAGCCTAGGATGCCAAATAACATCATATTCTCTTTTTGTATTTATATCAAATGATGTTAAACTCTCATTCTACCTGTTGCAAGAGTATTTCTTTCCTCATATCTGAGATCTTTCTCTTGTGATTACCACAGCAACTCCAGGGATGCTTTTTTAGCCCAAGATAGTCTAAGAATAAGGCCTATTTACTGTTCTGTTTTCTAACTATATTGCTGCCATATGGATCACTAAAACTCAGCTGATCCTGCCAACCTAACATATATGTTGTCTATTGAAAAGTAGTCTGCCTTAAATGGAGCATGTACCTCAGCACTGACCTGGTACTCCAGTAGAATGGTGCAATTTCTGGTCTCTTTTGAGATGCAATCTCTGCTGAGGCACTTCCAAATATGGGAATGAATTGTAACATATACTTGGGTGTATTTGTTTCCCAAGGCTCTTGTAATTATCACAAATCAGATGGCTTAGAATAATAGGAATTTATTGTCTTACAGTTCTGGGAACTAGAAATCTCAAGTCACAGTGTTGGCAGGGCTATGTTCTCTGTGAAGACTCTAGGGGAGGATCGTTATTTGCCTCTTGATATTGTTTGGCTGTGTCCCCACCCAAACCTCATCTTGAACTATAGCTCTCATAATTCCCACCTGTTGTGGGAGGGACCCAGTGGGAGATAACTGAATCGTGCAGGTGGTTTCCCCCATACTGTTCTCATTGTGGTGAATAAGTCTCACAAGATCTGATGGTTTTATAGGGGGAAACACCTTTCACTTGATTCTCATTCTTTCTCTTGCCTGCCTCCATGTAAGATGTGCCTTTTACCTTCCACCATGATTGTGAGATCTCCCCAGCCACGTGGAACTGTGAGTCCATTAAGCCTCTTTTTCTTTATTAATTACCCAGTCTCAGTTATGTCTTTGTCAGTAGTGTGAAAACAACCTAATGCACTTCTTCCTAGCTTCTTATGGTTGCTCACAATACTTGGTGCTTCTTAGCTTGTAAATGCACCATTCCAAGCTCCGCCTTCATCATCCTACATGTTACAAGAGTATTTCTTTTCTCTGTCTGAAAGCTTTCTCTTGTGATAACAACAACCACCCTAGGGACGCTTTGCTTTATTAACTCAAGTTAGTCCAAGGGTCATGTCTCCTTATTCTCTTCTTTAGGGGGTCCTTTTGTGTGCATCTGTATTGAAATTTATCTTCTTTTATAAGCATACCAGTCATTGGATTGGCACCCATCCTAAATGACTTAGTCTATTCCTGCTGCAAAACCAAATACCAGAGCCTGGGTAGTTTATAAGCAATAGAAATTTATTTCTTTTAATTCTTCATAACTGGGAAGTCCAAGAGCAAGGTGCTAGCAGATTCAGTGTCTGGTGAGGGTCATTTTCTGATTCATAGGTGGTGAATTTTTGCTGTGTCTTCATATGCTGGGAAGAGTGAATGACTTATCTTGGACCTATTCTGTAACAGCACTAATCCCATTCATAAGGGCTCTGCCCTCATGACTTAAATCGTCTCTACAAGGGCCCATCTCCTAAACCATCACTTAGGGGTTAGGATTTCAACATATGAATTTTGAGGAGACACAAAATTCAGACCAAAGCACTAATCCAGTATGACCTCATCTTTATTTGGTTATAGATTTAAAGACTAATTTCCAAATATGGCCACATTCACAAGTACTGGGTTTAATTTTAGGAGACATCATAATTCAACATATAAACTCAACCAATAGCAGTCCATCCTCTGTCTCCATAAAATTTCTACCTTTTCTGCATGCACAAGACATTCACGTCATGTCAACATCTTCCAGAGTCTTAACTCTTAGAGCACTGAGTAATTTGTTTCCCTCCTGCTATGTGTAGTATTTTACCAGTCAGTGGCCTGATTCAGGTTCATGCTTTAGTTACTTGGGTCTTTCAATTTACACACACACACACACACACCACCACCACCACCACCCCTTTATTTCCTCAAATATTTTTCAATGTAAACTGAGATTAAGACCCACATACTGACCCTCCATCTATCTCTATTTTTCTTAAGTCTTTGCATTAAATGCTCAAGCAGAGGCTTGAGGAGGGCCAAGAAGGAGAAAGTCAGGGAGACCTGAAGCTGTTCGACTCATTTAAATTTAATTGCAGCACCTACCAAACTTTGAAGGCTGTTTGAAGGCCGTTCTTACTTCTCGCCATATCATGAGCAGCATGCTTTCAGTCATTAAAAAATGACTGAATTTGTAAGATCAGCTACTTATAATATGTATTTGTATATTTATGAGTAAGTTAGGGCTCCTAAATAGCATATCTTATTTGCTAATTTTTACACATGATATCAGTAAATACTTAATTTAATAAGTATTTACTGATATCATGTGCAAGAAATTGTTCTAATCTTGTGAAGGAAACAAAAATCAGTGAGATGTAGATTTGTCATCAACTGAGAGGAAGGAAGACAAGACAGCATCAGTAAGTCCAGTACAAACTGGGCATTAATATGTGCCACTGGTAAAAAGGCACAGATGAAATCTGTGAGCCTTAGACCAGGACAGTAGTACTGAAATTAAATTTGAATGGGCAGCCTCAGGTCTCCCTGACTGTCTCCTTCTTGGCCCTTCCTGAGCAACACATGGAGCTCCAGCTTCTTTATGTCATCTCTCAGTGCTACATGAATCCAGTGAAGTGGCCCACTACTCAGATGATGCCCTAGTCTCATCGCTGCATTGACCTCTTTTCGGCCAATGGATGAATGGATGAATAGTGATGGATGCAAGGTCTGCTGATGGAAATGCAAGGAATAGATGTGGTGACATTGTTCCATGGTGATAGGGTTTGGCTCTGTGTCCTCACATAATCTCATCTCTAATTGTAATCCCCAAATGTCAACGGAGGCACCTGGTGGGAGGTGATTGGATCATGGAGGTGGTGTCTCCCATGCTGTTCTGGTGATAGTGAGTGAGTTCTCATGAGATCTGATCATTTAAAAGTGTGGCAGCTCCCCACACTCTCTCATTCCTGTTACCATGTAAGATGTGCTTTGGCTCCCCTTCATTTTCCACAATGATTATATGTTTCTTGAGGCCTCCCCAGCCATGGAGAACTGTGAGCCAATTAAACCTCTTTTCTTTATAAATTACCCAGGTTCAGGTAGTTTTATATAGCAGTGTGAAAAGGGACTAATACATGTGGTTAGGTTGGTGTTCCCCTTAGTGCTTACTAATGAGTCAGAGACATAAAGGTGAGGGCAGATATAGAGGGTGGTCAGAGAGGGGGCTTATAACCATATAGTCAGTGGTGTAAAGCTATAATGTAGTATACCATGCATTGATATCAATCCTTGGGGGAAGAACACTGTATACCATTTACCAATCCCAGGAGGTGTACTATAAATACCCAATTTTTGCTAAGATTTCTAGATCTGACTGATTCTCAAGTGTGGCAGGAGGTTTTGCACAAACTCAGCTGCCAGGTTTTGAGTTCAATGAGACAAAGCACTAGCACAAGTCAGACAAAGTAGCTTTATTACTCACAGATAGGTGGTAAGAATCAACAGTAGTCTAGGATCCATGGAGAGCCAGTTCCCCAAGGTTCAGGAGAGCTGCTCAGGGCAGATGGAGTCTTTTCTGCTCATGCTGCACTTCACATCTCCCCTGTTTTCTACACCAGGAACAATGAGATCACTGAGTTTGTACTTTGAGGATATTCTGTTCCAAAAGGGATGAGGACAGAGGCCAGGGTGTTCTAGACATTTCTGTCTTTTCTCAGGATGTTGTATTTTTGGTGTATTTGCCCAAGAATTGTAAGCAAGAGGGGGAAGGTTTGGGTCAGCTGAGATCATTTGAAGACCTGTCCTCCTGCAAAACCCAAATGAAGTATGAGGTCACAAAGAAAGGGAAGGCTAAATAGGAAAGGTGGAAATAGTTTCAAAATTACTCCAGGAAATAAAAATGCAAAACAATTGGCTTAACTTAGCAAATGATTAATTCCTGTGATAAAATTTGAGGAGAGTGTTAAAGAACTACAGTAAAAAAAAACTGAGAAACAAGTAGAAGGAGTCCAAAAAAATCATAATAAAGCAAAATCTTTGGGATGTACACAAAAATAGCTTTGGTGTGGGGCATTCCTGAGTGGATCAATCCAGGCCTCTTATACTTAGAATGGTCTTACCTGAATTTGACCATGTCCTTTTCTTTTAAATAGTAGATGCTTCTCTTCTGTTTCATTGAGTGTTCATAGAACATATAGTAAACTGTTTGGCTATTCAAAAAAGCTTTTTAAAAATGTTGCAAGTAGTTGAGAAGATTGAAATCTCTATTTGGAATTTGGGGAATCCAAGTTGATCTATATTTCTAAACAACTCACAAGGACAACAATTATTATTCTTTTAAAGAGTAAATATTGGGGCCAGGTGCCGTGGCTCATGCCTGTAATCCCAGCACTTTGGGAGGCCAAAGTGGTAGGATCACGAGGTCAAGAGATCAAGACCATCCTGGCCAACATGGTGAAACCCCATCTCTACTAAAAAATACAAAAATTAGCTGGGCATGGTGGTGCATGCCTGTAGTCCCAGCTACATGGGAGGCTGAGGCAGAAGAATTGCTTGAACCCAGGAGGCGGAAGTTGCAGAGAGCCCAGATCACGCCACTGCACTCCAGCTTGGTGACAGAGCGAGACTCCGTCTCAAAAAAAAAAAAAAAAAAAAGAGAGAGAGAGTAAATATTGTTTTAATAGAAGCCTCATCAACAAACCAATGGGAACTGTTAAAGAGAATTAGTTGGGAGATTATTAGGCTGAAATGGCTCCAATGCTTTGGATTCCTACATAAGCAAACCAAAGCCCAGCTCAATGTAAAAAGTAAAACAGCGCTTAAGCTCAGAAACCACCAAACTAACCTTTGATTAGCAACTTTCCACTTTAGCTCATCTAACAATATTTTCTTTGTTAATCAGTAACTTTCCACTTTAACAAACCCAATATATTTTTCTTTGTTTCTGCTGGGAACGCAGTATAAAAGTTTTTCCTCACACCCACTTGATGGAGCCCAACCACTTGCTGTCTGGAGCTGCCCAATTCATGAATCACTGCTCAAATAAACTTTAAAATTTTAATGTGGCTAAGTTTATTTTTTAACAAAACCAAAGAAGCAGTCAACAAGATGACCTCTACTTTTATTTAACTCAGCATCCAAGGGCAAAATGCAACATTGCTGAGAAAAGAGCCACAGCACAGTAGCCCTATACCAGTGCCATATATGTATATATGTATCTTTGTGTGTGTGTATCTCTGTGTGTGGTCTCATTATGATAAACAATTGAGAGAGCTAGGGTTTTTTTCTTTCAGGTGCAAGTTACAATACTGAACACTGCAAACAGTGACTAGAAGAGTCTGTGAGGACAGGGTGGGAACAAACTAGAAGAGAGTTCAATTGGGAGGATCCAGAAGGACCATCCTTTCACAGATATTGGATTTTTTTTAAAGATGTACTTAATTCAGGCTGTTCTCAGTTTGGCATGACCATGACCCTTTGATCCAAACAGCAGCTGACCTAGAAATTCTAGTGCATGTTTCAAAGGCAGATGGGGTCTGCTGACATGGTCTGAACAGTTCAACTTGCCCTCATCTGTCAGTAACCACTAGTCTCTGACATGGAGCTCTAATTCTCATCTGTGAATCCTTCTGTGCTCCTTTGCCAGCAGCTTCATTTTGCCTTGAACTTCCCTTGTGATCTGCATCCAACCCTAAGGTTCTATACTCTGACTTGTTCCATGGTTTCAGCTTCAGAAAAAGACCACTGATCACCTGATTTCCTGCATCTTCCAGATCAACAGCCTGATTCAACTGGTCCTTCTTTGCATGACATCTTCTTTTTATGTCTGCTCATGTGGCCTGATAAACTCCTTAATGGACACTGAATTAAAAACTCTCAAGTTGGACAGTAGTCTAACTATATGGTTGTAAGAACATGTCTTTATTCCAAAGGAGTTGAAAAGTAAAAAGATACATCAAGGTCAGGTATAGTGGCTCACATCTGTAATCCCAGACCTTTGGGAGGCAGAGATAGATGGATTGTTGAGCTCAGGAGTTCAAGACCAGCTGGTCACCATAGTGAAATCCTGCCTCTAAAAAAATATACAAAAATTAGCTGAGCATGGTGGTGCTTGCCTATAGACACAGCTACTTGGGAGGCTGATATGGGAGGATCACTTGAGCCCTGGAGGCAGAGGTTATAGTGAACCAAGATAGCACCACTGCACTCCAGCGTGGCCATCAGACTGAGACTCTGTCTCAAAAAACAAAAATAAAAACAACCAGCAACTATGGAAAAGAATCTTAGCCCGGTTAGGATGCTAATTAATTTATTACCTAATTTCTTGAATAATTTAGTGTAGTACTGTCCAGTGTAACTTTTTTCAAAGATGGGAATATTCCATTTCTGTACTGACCAATTCAAAAGCCACTAGCCATATACAGTTACTGAACACTTAAAATGTAGCTAGTATGGCTGAGGATCTGAATTTTTAACTTAATTTAATTTTAATTAGTGTACATTCAAATTTAAATAGCAACATGTTCCTGTGGCTACTGGCTCAGAAGTACAGATTTACTCTACTCCTTTATATTCTGTGACAGAATTTCTATGAGAAGCAAATGATTGACCTTCATTCATTTGTTATGATAGGATCTTTGTAGAATCTTAAGAAGAAAAGAAAAAAAAGGCAATGAACTTTGAAATGGGGGTCTAACCATACAGCTCCAGGGCAATAAGTTAGCCTCACCATCATTTATATGTCACTGGAAAATGACATTTCTATCTTTCTAGCTCCACACACATCTCAAGAACTATGGGAAATCTGGCAAAGGTGAGAATGTTTGAAATTTATTCATTCACATTTCCCAGAAGCTGGATGAAATCCTGGACAAGGCTGAGGACCTAGCCTTTTCTGATGAGTACCTTGTCCCTTGATAAAATTGCTTGGCTCTCATTTTAAACTATTGCAGCAGTTAAGAAATAAAAGAATTATCTTGGCATTTTGAAATTGTTTCTTTTAATTTCTCTGAGTCCAATTTAGTGTTTTCTTAAAAAAAAAGCTTCATTAGCATTCATGTGCAAAATGTTATTCAAACTTTAAAAATAGAAGATGTTAAAGTTGAGGTAACATATCTGATTGGGAGATTGAAGACTAAGCTCTAATTTTTTTTTTTTTATCTTACCCAAATTTCTACCTAAGTGGTCTAGGGAGTCATGCCCTACAAACCATGAATTCTCATCAGATGGGTTTTATTTGACTGTGTATGTTGTGACTTACTTTTCAGTCTGACTCTGGTATAACATTATGAGACAAGGAAAAAAATATTTAACTCCAAAATATATTTCCTTGCCATGCTTTAAAGTTGCTCTTCAATGTCTTTTGTGGGAAAAATCCAGGTGCTATAGAGAATACTCTTCCCCCTTTGTTTTCCTTCCTTCCTTCCCAGATCCAAGAGATAACCTGCTAAGAGCCAGGCACCTTTTAAGTCCGATAAAAAACAATTTACAACTTGCTCTCTCTGAAGTCTTGCCTAAGAGCTTCCCCTGCGCAATAAACTTGGTGTCCACAATCCTTTATTTTTAACCTGAGTATTCCTTTCTATAGATCCCATGTCTTCAGACAACCTCATCCAATTGTCAACCACAAAACATTTACATTTACCAATAGCCTAAAAGTCCCTGCTTTGAGTTGTCCCGCCTTTTAAAATCAAACCAATGTATTTCTTAAATGCATTTGACTGATGTCTCTCATGCCTTCCTAAAATACATAACACCAAGCTCTACCCCATCTACCATGGGCACATGTTCTCAGGACCTCCTGAGGGCGGTGTCACAGGCAATGGGCACTCATATTTGGCTCAGAATAAATCTCTTCAAATATTTTACAGAGTTTGACTCTTTGTCAACAGATTATTTTATTCCCGAACGGGAAATCCAAAGAAACAATGAAAAAGGGCGGTTAAACGGAGACACATTTTATTGACTGCAGGGAGCAAATCATTGCAAGGCCTGGGAGAAAATATTTTCTTATAGTGCCCAGATGAGAAACTTCACAGAGAATCAGTTTGATCAACTTTAAAATGCAGGGCTTGCAAGCCTGTAATCCCAGCACTTTGGGAGGCCGAGGCGGGTGGATCACGACGTCAAGACATCAAGACCATCCTGGTCAACATGGTGAAACCCCGTCTCTACTAAAACTACAAAAAATTAGCTGGGCATGGTGGCACGTGCCTGTAGTCCCAGCTACTCAGGAGGCTGAGGCAGGAGAATTGCTTGAACCCAGGAGGCGGAGGTTGCGGTGAGCCGAGATCGCGCCATTGCACTCCAGCCTGGGCAACAAGAGCGAAACTCCGTCTCAAAAAAAAAAAATAAATAAATAAAATAAAATAAAATAAAATAAAATGCAGGACTCTGGAATCTGCATGTTTCTGTGGCCACTAAGAGGCCCTTTTGCAGAAAAGTTTTAATTAAAGGTAGCTAAATCTGGAATTAGTGTCCTTTACCGTCCTTTTTAATGGGATGACTCTAGAGAAGATGTAGCTATACAGAGTAGACAGGGAGAGAAAGGGGTGAGTTAAGAAATAATTTTAAAACATAAAAAAATTCTAATTTCAAATGTAATTGAAAATAAAGTGATATAGGCACAAAACCCCCAGTCTTCCTCCTTTCCAGATTCTCCCTCAAGGGCCCCCAAAATCTGCAGCTTCTGTGGTTTCGAATGTATAATGACTTTCCAGTTATTCCTCAGACAGTTTGTTGTTGTTGTTGTTTGTGTTTTTTTGTTTCTTTGTTTTGATGGAGTCTTGCTCTGTTGCCCAGGTTGGAGTGCAGTGGTGTGATCTCAGCTCACTGCAACCTTCACCCCTAAGTTCAAGAGATTCTCCTGCTTCAGCCTCCTGAGTAGTTGGGATTACAGGTGCCCACCACCACACCCAACTAATTTTTGTATTTTTAGTGGAGACGAGTTTTCACCCTTTGGATCAGGCTGGTCTCAAACTCCTGACCTTGTAATCTGCCCGCTTCGGCCTCCCAAAGTGCTGAGATTACAGGAGTGAGCCACCACGCCCACCCCTCAGACAGTTTTTTCAGGATATCCTTGAAATATCCTCATTTTTGTTGGATAGAAACCAGCTCCACTGAAACATACATTTTGGGCGACTTGCTTTATTTAACACAATACTCAGTCTGTATGTCTGTGTAGTGAAGGTGATGGGGCTCCTTCCTTCTTCCTTCCTTTCTTCCTTACTCTCTTCCTTCCTTCTCCCTCCCTCCCTTCCTCCCTCCTTTTTCCCTTCTTCCTTCCCTCCCTTCCTTCCTCCTTGCCTCCCTCCCTTCATTCCTTTTTCCTTCCTTCCTTCCTTTCTTCTTGCCTTGCTTCCTGCCTTCCTGCCTTCCTGCCTTCCTCCCTTCCTCCTTCCCTCCTTCCCTCCTTCCTTCCTTTCTCCTTGCTTTCATCCTTCCTTTCTTACCATCCTCTGTCCCTTCTTCCTTCCTCCCTCTTTCCCTCCTTTCTTCTTTCCCTACCTCCCTCCTTCTTTCCTTTCTTCCTTCTTTCCTGTCATATTGCTTGCCTGATGGGGGTGGGAATTATAAGATTGACTCATGAATATAATATTTTAATTTTTTGGCTAATATTTTGGCTTTCAAAATACTTGTGAAACCCACTGTCTCTAAGCCGGGCTTGAATAGGAGCATTGCCTGATTTCTATAGTGAGCCGGAAATCACACAGCTATGAAATCCTCCTCCTCTGTTCCCTGTCCTCACCTGCATCTCTAAGAGATATAGAAGAATGTTTGTCTTTTTATTTTCAAATACTTCTTTTATTTATCTTATTAAGTCTTTTATTTTTGCATAGAAATGAGGAAATGTTTTACTGTTCATATCACTGTCACTTGTCAGGCAATTGATTTATTCTATGTGACACTAGAAAAAATAAAACACTAATTTATATTCATGAATTCTCATTTATGCTTTCTAAACAAATACAATACAATCTGTCTAACCTCTCCAAGAAGTTCTAGAGCCCTGTCATTTTGTGACATTTTCTTTCCAACATAAGTAAAGGAAAACAGTAGATGAAAGGTAAAAATACTATAAATAAAATTGAATAGACTATTTTTCATATAAACAAAAATTAGAAGCAATTACTAAGTAATGTTTTAGTTTATAAACTTAATTTTGTAATACTTCAGAAGATGGAACAGAAAACTTTGGCCTGCAACTTGAGGATTACCACCTTATGTCTTGCGTGGACATATGAATATCTATATTGGCAAACAAGCAAATAAAAATCTAAAAAGAGTCATCAGTAATTAGTGGACACATTTAGCTACAGTAACCTGTATAAGCGGTCTCACCTGTCAATTTACAACATGCCAAATTTCTTTTTTTTTCTCAGATATTCTGCAAGATTTTTCTAATCACATCACATGTCCCACCAAACCAAACCAAACCACATAGCTAATGTTTATCTTTTAAAGGTTTTGTTCTTTTAGTTAACGTCATTAATATTTAACATTTCCTTGTGGAGACAAATGGGATGAAATAATTTCAAGTCTCAGTTGAAGATCATTTTCATAGAACAAGCTTCCCCAGCTTCCCAGGTTTGTCTAGTTTCCCCTGGTACATGCTCTTTTTTTTTAATTTTACTTTAAGTTTTGGGATACAAGTACAGAATATGCAGGTTTGTTATATAAGTATACATGTGCCATGGTGGTTTACTACACCTATCAACCTGTCATCTAGGTTTTAAGCCCCGTGTGCATAAAGTATTTGTCCTAATGATCTCCCTCCCCTAACCCCTATCCCTGACTCCAGTGTAGGATGTTCCCCTCCCTGTGTCCATGTGTTCTCATTGTTCAACTCCCACTTATGAGTGAGAACATGCAGTGTTTGGTTTTGTGTTAGTTTGCTGAGAATGGTGGTTTCCAGCTTCACCCATGTCTATGCAATGGACATGAACTCATTCTTTTTATGGCTGCATCATATTACATGGTGTACATGTGCCACATTTTCTTTATCGAGTCCATCACAGTTGGGCATTTGGGTTCATTCCAAGTCTTTGCTATTGTAAATAGTGTTGCAATAAATATATCTGTGTATGTGTTTTTATGGTAGAATGACTTATAATCCTTTGGGTTTATACCCAGTAATGGGATTGCTGGGTCAAATGATATTGCTGGTTCTAGATCCTTGAGGAATCGCCACACTGTCTTCCAAAATGGTCCCTGATACATACTCATGCAGTCCTCTGTATTTCCCCTCTTCAGAATTTTGTACAATTGCAACGTAGGCAACTGTTTTTATAATGCTGGCTTCATGGCTGCTTATCATAAGACTGAGCTCCATGGTGAAAGCACTGCACTGAGCTTGTTCCTCATTGTTCACCAAGGCTGAACCCAAGACCCCTCTGGGATCTATATTGTGCTTGTTCAAAAACACATTGCATTAATGAGCTATGATTTTTTATAAGAAACCTTAAAATAAAATATTTAAAGCATTTAACATTTGCATAAGAACTGCCATGGGTTGGATTGCTCCCTTCGGAGGGATTTGGCTTTGGGATAAACCTACTAAGCTGGACTTGTGCATCACAACACTGGATTCCGCTAAGGGTCCAGAGATGAGTGGTTCTTTTGTATTTGTGATTTACATTCTGGAAATGAAAACAGTGAGTAATGTGTGGCTGAAGTATCTGTGGGATGAGGCCAAAATTAGGTTTATTCTGTGACTAAGCGACTTTTTTCAGTAGAAGTTAAAGCTGAGGAAAATAAAAATGCTGCCTAAAATGGAAATGAGAGCCATCATGGGCCAGAAACGTGGGCAGGCGTAGGAAGCTTCAGAGTTGGAATCTAATTTGAAACAATTTCCCATCAAGGCAGGAAAGAACCAAACAAATTGAAATAGAGGAAGAAACTTTGGTGAAATTGAGCTTGGAAAACAGCTTGTTGGTAAAAATATGAACTAAGTCATTGATGGGTCTGGTGTGTTAGAGTGTTGGTGCTGGCCCCCTGAACAATACCACTGAAATACCTGATGATAAGATAAACCCAAGCTACTGTGGCTACTGGAGTTTTGTAAGCTTGTTGCTTGCAAAGTCAAGAAGAAGAGAAGAAAAAGTCAGGATATTTATGAGATTTGGGGGTAATGGTGTAAGGGTTAAGATTGGGTGAAAATCATACTAGTTTAAAATGGGTGGGTAACATTTCCAAGAGTCTTAAAGAGTTAACAGTCATTCGATGCTATCTATTGAAAAGTTGGGCAGTCTGATAACTTAAGTGGAATTTGGGAAAAGTTTCTGAAATAAACAGTGAAATTCTCTGCAGCTTTTATCTTTGTGGGCAAAAGTTTCCTGGAATAGCAAAGCCCTGTTGATGAAGTCAAGGGCATAGTTAAGTCTTGGTAAAAGTCGACAGTAACTTGTATGGGTGTGGATGGTTTGAAATCTCTATGCTCTTCTACCTCTGCAAAATTTTTCTATTTTAGCACAAGGAAACCACTTAGAGGAGCACTGGAGGAAATAATGGCTACCTTGTAAAAATCAGCATTGGAAAAAAAAGATAGGAAAAGGTAGGATATCTTTCAACCTACCTATTCCGTCATGAGCAGGACATTTCTTAACCTCTAATTTGTGAAGTGTGGGTACTGGAACTCATGAATTTAAATCTTTTCACTCCCAGATTTCTAATTAAATAACTATACAGCAATAAACAAGGTCCTGGACCCAGAGAAGAAGGAAAAAAAGCAGATGATACGTTTACCTGTTTAATTCATTTGCCTAGATAATTCCAGAAATATTTGTTGGGGGAAATTATTTATAGTAGGGACAGATAGGATGACTGTATAATGTTAGTTATTCATGCACTGTACATAGTTCAATGACAGTCTAAGGCATATAATATTTCTGATAGGTATGTGGGGAAACGCTTTTTTTTTTTTTCTTTTTTTTTTT
>NW_016107622.1:636739-661005 GCF_001604975.1 Cebus imitator
CGGACCAGTGTATTTTGTACGGAGAACTGTGGCTCCGGGGCGCCGACAAAGCAGCCGCGCGGGGCAAAGCAGTGGCGCTGGCCGGCACAGCCGCGCTGGCTGAAACAGCCGCGCTGGCGACCGTGGAGCACCTCTGCCCCGGAGTTTCCTAGTCTGTGGGCAATAAAAACGCGGCCTCCACTCACCCTCTGCGCTTTCACTGGGAGCTGCAATCCTGAGCTGTTCCTAAACGGCCATCTTGGATCCGGCTCCTGGGGAAACGCTTTTAAGTTGACCAGCTATAATTTGTTCTGCCTGATCACATACTTGGTTAAAAATGACCACTTTCATAATCAAATGAATACCAAATGGAGTAAATGTTATAATGCAATTTTAAAACATGAAAAATGTCTCTCATAAAAGGCTTATTTAATTTTTGGAAAAAATATACTGCAATGTGACAAAATGTGTTAAAATATTTGTCAAGAACTATCAGTGGACTGGAAGGCTAGCAAATCCTCCTGACCTAGATGAGGAGACAAGAAAAATACATTAAAACCTGAATGGTTACCAAACTGTATGAACATATACCTGACCAAGAGGGAGCAGCAACAGTGGCACCAACAGCTTTGTTATTTTAAGTGAGTTATCCAGAACTGGACTGACAGGGATACTGGTGCTGCAGTCTCTTCTCTTGTTCCTTAGGGAATTCCAGTTCTTCCCTAAATTCTTCCCTCTGTGGCTATATGGTAGTGAATCCATGTAAAGCAGAAGTCACAAAATCATATACTTATAGAGAACAGCAATTTACCACAAACTGGGGAGATTATGGGAATCACTAGGGGATGAAGGCAACTGTGGTGAATTTAAAAAAGCAGCAACTTGTCAGACCTACTTTATTGTTACCATGTAGGAATTGATGACCAATGTGGCCAGAGGTTTCATTCTTTCAAGAAATTTTGGCCATTCAGATTTTTATATACTATTAATAGTTTCCTATTTATAATGTTTTAATAGTTAAAAACAACCTCACACATCTGCAGGCTGCATTTTGCCTGTGGTATTCAACTTTCAAATAGCCAAATTATAAAAACATAATAGCCAATATGTAATCCACTTTTCTCCTTTCCTCTTTCATCTTGCTGGATAGGAAACCATCATTGCTGTTTATTTTGAAGGGGAAACCCTCAACCCAGTCTAGAATCATCCTGTACTAGCTGTAGAAGGACCTGAATTTCCATCATTAATGATTATTTTGGTTTTAGGATAGAGGGTCCTTTAGTTATCTGTCAACTATTAAAATATCCCTGGTTGTCACTTTGTTAAGGTAATAAAATAAATCTAATCTATTATAAACTTTTGCTGAAACTAATCAACTAGTAAATGATGGAAAGAAAGCAAAGCACCAGGAAAATGATTCTATTGTGTATAAGAATAATTTGTTCAAAGTGCAGGTTCCCTGGCTATAATCCTAGAGGTTCAAATTCTCAGAATCTAGGGGAGAGACCAAACTGTGTGTTCAGGGAGCACTCTTGGGGGTTTCTCCTGTAGTTAGTTATTTTGAAACAGAAAAACAAAAAGGAAAACAAAAGTCCAAGCAGTTGTTCTCAAGATTTAATAAGCCTCAGAATCACACGAAGGGCTTATTGTAATGTAAGTTACTGGTCCACCTGCAGAGTTTCTGATTCTGTAGGTCTGGGGTGGGGCTGAGAACTTACATTTCTAACAAGATCCAAGATGATGTTACTACTGGTCCTGGGACTATGCTTGGGGAGCCCCAAACAAATATTCCCCCAACAAATATTTCTGGAAGTCTCCAAGCAAATGAATTAAAAAGTAAATGTAGTACCTACCATTTTTCCTCCTTCTCTGGGTCCAGAGCCTTGTTTATTACTCTAAAGGAATGAAATACAGGCCAATGGTATCCAAAGTGTATGGTAAGTGTTTGCAGGAGCTGAAAGTGAGAACGGGAGAGTCGAATAGTGCCATCCACTTCATAATGTTGCTTTGTGTCTGGTCCTGGAGCCCAACACTTAATTGCATTGTAGACTTTGCTCTTGGTTTATTCACTCATCAAATATTTATTGCCACTAACCATGTGTCAGGCATTGTGCTAGGCTTAGGCCCATCAATCAATTAGCTTATTAAATTAACACATAATTAATTTGACAAATATTTTTTGAGCATCTACCGTTTTCCAAGTCCTGGACTAATTGGTGGTAAAAGACAAATCTCAGCTGCCATGAATCAGGAGCCCTGACTCTTGGCTTCTCTGCTGTCATTCATATTCAGAAGCAGGCTTGAAGAAAACCTTGATTCTTTCTGTGTAAGCTAAACAGAGCACAATAGAGCTGGTTGGTTGTGTTATCCCAGGGGAATGATGCTCTGCACAGATCCCTGAAGCTCTAAAGGAAGAAGCATTTCTGTCTGAACTGTGCTGACAGCTATGGACCTGTGTGCCAATGGGAACAGTGAGCACTTTCCTGTTATGAGCGATCAGGCTTCCCATGGTCACGGCTGTGCTGCTTGGAGCAGACCCCCCCCCCCCCCGCCAGACATCCTTTTTCTAGAAATGGTGCCTTTTCAGTAATGAAAAGAAATGCATGTAAGGCAGGCTGTGAAAACCTGTGCCAATGCAGCCCTCCTGCAATGTTTCATAGAAAGCATCCTTTATGCTCCACAGAAGATCTGCCCTTTCTCTGTGTCTGCAGACAGTGGGGAATAGAGGGCATGGGGTCAGAAGCACAGGTTTTTCCCCAGCTACTCAGGCTGCTCCATATGACACCTGATGGCAAAGAGTTCATTTTTTCAAATGCAAAAGCTAGGGCTGGAGGAAAACTGGGAGTCTCCTAGCATCTTCACACTGTTTTCTTGAATTCAGACCTCTTTTTACAAATATGGTACAACAATACTGAGGACAGAAAACAAATTTTCATCCACTCTGGCTTTTGTTCCCTTGGTTTCCTCTGCTGTTCAGTTTTTAGGAACAAAGCTGAAAACATAAATTAGGAAACAAATATCAACAATTTTTAACGTGTAATTTCCTAAAATCTTTAAAAGAGTTCTCCACTGCCTAGAGAACGAAGTCCTACTGAGTAAGTTACACCACTTTTCTGATACTCAATGTCCTCATCTTGTTAACTCCCTTATAGGGTTAACAAGAGTTGAACTAGATACATCTATAAGGTGCTAGGAGCAAAGAATCCCATGAAGTGCTGAGAGCAGGTGTAATCAGCACCATTCACACTGTTGCTCATGACCCCTTCCCAACCCCCAGGGAGACCACAAGTGGCAGGGGATTGCTTACTTCCCACTTTGGAAATCAATTAAGTATTTCTCTGGATTCATGCAGTACTTTGTCCTTATTTGGTTGTGCCTTGAGTTGTTATTAGAAGTAATATGTCTTCATATCCCCCTCAAGTTGATGAAAATCTTGAGACTGGGAACCTTGTCTGACTATTCTTTCCATCTGCATTGCCAGTGCAGTGCTTACCTAGCACCTGGCGAGTGCTCAATAAACATTTGGTGAAACAGAGATTTATCTATGAGTCATTCAAAGCACTTTGTGTTTAAATGCACACATCTTAGAAAATAAATGTGATTTGAGATTATTATTCGTTTACCCCTATGTAAAAGTGAATTGTACTCATTCTACAAATATTTATTGAGTATATATTATTGCCAGTCACTGTTCTAGTGACTGAGGATTTAACAACAATGACAAAAAACCCATATACATTTCCTACCCTCAAGGAGCTTCTATTCCAGGGAATAAAAACAATTAACAAAGAAGATTAAGAACATGATACGTGTTATGAGTAAAAAGAAAGCAAGGACAAAGACTTGATGAAGGAGTATTATTTTATATGTGGTTAGTCCAAACAGGCTTCTTTGAGAGAGTAACATTTGAGCAAAAACTCAAGGGAAACTTGCAACTACCCACAGAGAGTTCCCAAGCAGAGGGAATGACCAGTGCCAACACCATAAGGTAGAGTTCTCCAGGGAGTAAGAGGACCCCACTGTGTGGCTCCAGCACTGTGATCACAAGAAAGAATGGTAGGAGTAAGGTCAGAGGTAATGAAACCTGGATCTTACAGAACCTGTGGGGTCCATGTCATTTGACTCTACAACTTCTCCCTCATTCCTGCCCCATTACATGCTAGCGCCAGGATCAGTCCCTTACTCTCCATCAAATAAAACTTTGGGTCTGCTCCTTTCTACCTTTTGCCAGTAGTTCTAGATGTTTGCCACATTCATGAAAACAAAGTGTCCACTGATGCAGTGTTTTTATGAATTTGCAAACATCACCTAGAACACAACTCCTGATCCTGTTCAGGTGACCTTTTCTTTTTATTATTACTTTTTTTATTTTTATTTTTTATTTGAGACGGAGTCTTGCTTTATTGCCAGGCTAGAATGCAGTGGCGCGATTTCGGCTCACTGAAGCCTCCGCCTTCTGGGTTCAAGCAATTCCCCTGCCTCAGCCTCCCAAGTAGCTGGGACAACAGGCTTGTGCCACCATGCCTGGCTAATTTTTTGGATTTTAGTAGATACAGGATTTCACCATGTTGGCCAGGATGGTCTCTATCTCCTAACCTTGTGATCCACCTGCCTCGACCTCCCAAAGTGCTGGGATTACAGGTGTGAGCCACTGCGCCCAGCCTAGGTGACCTTTATCTCTTCCACAATCAGCCACTCTCAACCTACACCAGGTCATCACCTGGAAACTACTTTATCAGACACTTTTCATTGTCCAATATATGCCCTCCCACCCTCATCCCCCACTGTGGCTGCCTTTGGTATCTTAGAGACTACCAAGCTGTTGATACTGCAGTTTCATCACATTTTATCAGTTCCCCTGGGGTGTCTTCCTGGTTTGCTCAGGTCAGATCCCAAACTTGATTATCTGGGCTGATCTCATGTCTCTGTTCTTAACTTATACAACACCAGAATTCTGAAGGTAAAAAGAAGTGTAGTGAAAATTGAGTCTCCCTCTGCATCTTCCTTTCAATAAACAGTTTTCATTTTAGAAGATAATCGTTTTCAACTTCTTATCTATCTACCTGGAAATATGCTATAAAATATGGGTGCATAGATTTGTGTATATTTGTCTATAGTTTTAAAACATGTAGATGTGTGTGTCTACACCATTTGATAGTACATTAGAGACACTGCCTTCAATCCTACTTTGCACACTGTAATTTGAAGGTTATTCTGTGTCAGTGAATAGGATTATGTTTCATTATTTTTGATGGCCGTGTAATATTTCTTCATCTGCTTACACCATCCTTTAACTTATCACTCCCAAGCTAATGGACCCTTGTCTCTCACAGACAGTTCTTTCATGAGATACTTTTCTTATGTGTCATTTCTCACAAATCCTAGTTGCCTACAAGATATTCTTTAAAATGGAATTGTTGATTTGAAGTGTATGAACATTTTAAATGTATTTGGACAAATATCACCAAATAACCTTCCACAAAGGTATACCAATTTATACTCCTCCTGGTAATGAGGTGCCTGTTTATCTACTAAGTGAAAAATAGCATCTCACCAGTGTTATTTGTATGTCTCTGATTACCAGTAAGATTGAATATCTTTTCATATGTTTATGAGCTATTTGTATTTATTTTTCGATGAGAAATCTGTT
The DNA here is from genome assembly GCF_001604975.1 of Cebus imitator. Lineage (NCBI taxonomy): Eukaryota > Metazoa > Chordata > Mammalia > Primates > Cebidae > Cebus > Cebus imitator. Next base: position 642,369 of record NW_016107622.1, read on the forward strand.
CACATTGGCATCTATTTTGGACTCTGCTTAATTTTCAAATGTTTGGAGTCAAAACTGTTTTAGTTAATATTTCTTCCCCATTATGTTCTCTGATTAAACAATGTTAGACTTCTGTTATCTGACTGCTTATCTATCAAACAGCCCTGTCTAAATATTTTGCCTAATTTTTTTCCTAGTGAATTGGTGCTTGGCAGATGTGAGTTGAGGAGAGTGGGGATGGATGGTAGTGTTGGCCCAGGACAGGTGGTTAGATTTCACTCAAATTCTTGATTCCATAGAATATGAAATTCCACAACTTAGCCCTCTCCTTTCAGTTCTCACTATATCTGGGAGTTGGGGGGAATCCTACACTCATCTCACTTTCTGCCTCCTGGATCTTTGTGTGACAGATTTGTTTCTATGCATCCTCTGGGCATAGGCAACAAACTCACAATCTTTACGTCTCTCTCAAGTACTTCCACAGAACTGGAATATTTTTTAATTTAGTTGAATTTACCAAAGCTGTGTAGATTATGAGAGATTGCACCTTTAAACCCCCTTGCTTCCTTTTTCTGACACCCTTTTGTATTCTGTATCTCTCCACTAAACTCCTTTCCCTACTTATTTCTCAGGCATAAGTTCCTCTTTTTATGTATTTTGTCTTTTGGTGAGGAAGTTTTTTGAATTTCTGCATGACCTTTCCTATGTATGAAATGGCATTTACAAGTATTTCTTCAAGACAATGCAGATCTCTTACTAAGATGAGTTCTGGTGAACAAAATTTCTTCCCTACATGTATATCTGGAAATCTCTGTAATTTTGATATGTGTCTCATCTGCTGATAATGGACATACAGATAGACTCAAGTGCTATGATATTGACTTAAATGCCACATGATGCTGGTAGTTCATGAAAAGAATTTAACAAGTTTCCTTCATGAAAAACATTTTGAGTCAAGTACAAAGATCTCATTGATAAGATGTAGAAAGGTGCTCTTCTTTTTCTTATTTAAATTTATTTATAATGGTCATATATATGTATTCCTGCCCAACATCCATACTGAAGATTTATAACATTGATATAAAATTCTGTATTGTAGATCAATCTCAGCTTCTAATAAACTTTGTTCAAAGGTAGTGCTTTTTAGAAAAGATGTCCTAGCCCTAGCAGTCACCTCATTTAAAAAAAATTTTTTTAAGATTTCTCACTGGACTTTTATTCTCTGATACGTTTATGAGCTTTTTATTATATGATTTTTCTGCCTCATTCACAACATAGACATCATTGGGCATAATGTTTATTATTCAACTTTCTGTCTCCATTAACAAATTTATCTACACCTACCCAGTCTTCCCTTATTTCCAACCATCTTAGTGAATGGGGCACTTCTTTTCCTTCCCAAGGTCAACCTGTACCTTTGTACCCTTGACTCCATAAACCTTCTCAGATCTGGCTAATAGCTCCTTCCCTTACCAAAATACACAAATATCTCTCCTAAACTCTTAACCTTGAATTCTATCTAGGAATTCCATTCTTTCTTCTTTACCTCTTATTAAACTGTTAAAAGTGCCTCCATCTGTTTTCATTTCTTTCCTTTTCATTCACTCATCTAACAACGGCAACCTGCCTTCTGTCCCTACCAATTTACTGATTTCACCCAGTCACCAATGATCACCTAATTCCCAAATGAATTAAGCTTTCAATTGTATCTAATTGGCCCCTTGTCTGCCTCTGTAGCTGTTGATCTTTCCCCAGTTCTTGAAAAATCCCTTTCTTCTTCTCTTCCACAGTACCACTCTCTTTTGATTCTCTGTATGCTTTTACGATTGAGCTTTACCTGTATGTTTTTGAGTGTTCCTCTTCTTTGCTACACCTTAAAATGCCTCTTTCCCAAGGCTCTGTCATTGCCCACTGTCCACTGAATTCTTCTCCTGCTTCTACCTTCAGAATTCCTGTATTTTGTGTGCAAGAATATATCTTTTCCATTCTCCTTGAGCTATCTAACCAAATTCCTTGATGAGGTATCTAATGCTAATACACTAAAGATCATGAATTCTCTATGTCCAGCTCCAAGCTGTCTATAGACTCCAAATATTTAAGGACAGCCACACGTTGACTATTTCATTTCATTGTTCCACAGTCTGAAACTCGGTTCATCTCTGCCCTGCTTGGTTAGCTTCTATTCTTGTTTTCTCTATCTCTACAGGGGAATGAGTATGCCAACATTTATTTCCCCAACGTTTTAAGCTAACACTCAGATTTATTTTTGATTTGTTTCTGTACCTTGTTTCTGTTGCAAATGAAATTGCAAGTTTCATTTCCTAAATATTTCTCAATCTCCCCCCTTTCACTGCATCTTAACTAGGGTTAAGGTAGTGTGGCAGAGATGCCGTGAAAGGGGAGAGATTGAGAAATATTTAGGAAATTAAATATCTTTTAATAAGCAACAGTTTTTGGTAAGCAACAGTTTTTCTGTTGCTTATCAAATTCCAGCAGCCTCCCAACAAACTTTCTAGCCTCTTTTGTGTTGTCTGTCTCAAATTATTCAGTATATGCTAAAGTCATATCTCTATAATGTAGACATGACATTTCATTCATCTTTAAACCCTTGCCATCTCTCCATCTCATTTCTTATCACTTCGTTGCTCATGACACCATTCCTCTCATCTGTCATGATGTTTCCTGTCCCAGGCCTGTGTTCAGAGCCTCCTATATTAAATGTTCTTCCATTCATCATCTTCCAATTAGCAAGCTATTTGGTAAGAGCCCATAACTTAAGATTTGTGTGTTTATACAATCATCTCTCCCACTGATTTGAATACCCGAGGACAGAACCTGTTTTTCATACATGTCCAATGGCAAGGGCAGTTCCTGTCACATAATATATGCTTAATAATGTCATCGAGTAAATGCATCAGGGAATGATTTAGATAAAAATCATGCAATGGATATCTCAAGGTTGAACTGAACACTGGACCAATATAATCATTTCACTTCTCTTGGTTTTATTCTCTTTATTGCAAAGTGGGTATAATGAGATTAATCACCTTACAGGATTTTTACAAAGATTAAACAAGATAATATTATGTAAAGCACTTGGCATGGTGTCTGATATAGTAATTGCTCACTAGATATGACAATATAATACCAACAATGAACTTTCCTGCTTCTACTAGTAATATGGTTGGTTGGCATTATCAGGAAGGTAATTTGTGAGTCTATTCTTTTCACTTGTCACTATTATTTGCTTTAACAGTGAGGAAATTGGCCTTATGGAGGCTCATTTTCTCAATAAGCGAGCTCAAGGATCATGTTGGCTTTATTACTATTTTTTTTAATTGCAAGGCTATTTTACTTTATTTTCCTAATTGGAAAACAGTGAATGGAAGGAGCATCTAAAAACTGCTCATAGACCCACCATCCAATTGCAACCACAGTTGCCATGCAGATTTTTCTCCTGAGGAATCTTTTTCTACATACATATTGCACACATCGAGGGTGGTTGTAGCTGTTAGTGCTGGTGACCCTGATGTTAAATGTGCTACTTAGTGCAAGGATCATAGGCACTGGGAAAGTGTAGATTTAAAGAATCTGTAAGGAAAGGAGATAGGTTTAACCTGAGTCCAGACCTGAACAAGAACCAAAATTGAAGATCAGTTAGACCCTCTATTAGCATCAGATTTTTCACAGGGCACAGAAACAAACATTCTTTGTTTCAAATCTCCAAGAGTTAAGGGTTGTTAATGTCTGTAAATATTAATAACAATGATAACTTATTACTTGCTCAGCTAATTAGGATTTCAGCCACAGTTAACTTTCAAAACACCATGTTTTCTTATATTATGATTTCTTAATGTGTTGTAGTTATTGTTTTTATCAACAGCCATATGTTCTCATCCTCTGGGAGTGAGCACCTGCCATTCTTAAATAGATCCATCACAAATTCAACATTTATTTAGCAACAGATAGTAAACAACAGGAAAGGACATTCTTTTCAGTTTATTAAATTGTCTAAGATTAAAACTGAAAAAAAAGGAATCATTCATTTATTATCATTTTAATTAATTCAACAATTATCTATTGCCTAACTTCTGTGAGCTAGCTATAGCCCTTGGTTCTGGTTAAGCCGTGATTAACTTACATGTTTCATGCCTTCAAAGTACTCCATTTAGCCAGGAAACTTATCATAAACAAGACAGTCAAATAAATGTAAAGTTTAGGATTGTGATAAGCACATTGAAAGAAACAACATACATTGTTACAGTAAAATGATAAAGTTGGAGGGTATGGGATCGGGGACCTGCCTTTCTGTAGTTAGGGAAGATGCCTTTGAAGAGGCAATATTTCAGTTGAGGCCTAATGGAATATAAAGGTCAGCCAGGTATCAGCTTGATAGGAGAGCAGTTTGGCTTGGTGGCCAGATGGGTTTGCCTCCTGAGGGTACTGAAAGAAGCCCAGCATGGCTGGAGTTTGGAGGTGAGCAAAGGAGTGAGCAGCTCTGATGAGGATAGACAGGCCAGGCCTGATCACATGGAGCCTTGTAGGCCACGTTAAAGAATGTGGGTGTCTTCAGATGTACTATTTGCAAACTCATGGCTTCCCCTTTGATGCTCTGTTCAAGATGGTTGCCGTAAGCATTATGTGTCAAACACATTTGTGCATATTGTTACCTTGGTGCTTTAGTGCACACTCATATTCCTAGCTGGAATGGAAATAATATTAACTTGAATTAGAATGTGTGCTCAGAGACCTGCAAGCAATATAGCCCTGGGCAAGTTTTGAAGGCTACTGGGCCTCATACCTTGTGAAATTATGAAGGGATGAAGCAGGATATTTCTCTAACATTTTTGCAGGTGGGAACTGGAGTACATGGAGGCCAGCAGGGGCGAAATCCACAAATCCAAACCCCAGTGGGAGAGGAAGTGCAGGTGAGTGGCTGCAGGAGCTGGGGTGAGCACTTTTGGGCACCAGCAAGAGTGAATTCTGTACTGTCCCTGTGGCGGCATCTTGGGAAGGGTGCCTACAATCCCAGAAGCTCCAGGGGAAGTGTCACAGTGTCCTATTAGCTTTGCTGTGTGAGGATGATTTACATGTTAACAGCTCATTGGAGGGTCAGTGTCACACCTTTTTGCACCCACACTCATGGCACCCAAGTTCTTGTCTGGCATCCAGGAGGAATGAGGTCGTATGAACGAATCAAAGATGGTAAATGTGGGAGATTTTATTGCTGATGAAAGTGGCTCTCAGTGGGAAGTGGAGCTGAAAAGAAGACCGTGAGGAAAGGTAATCTTCCCCTGGAGTCTGGCCAGGGGTGGACTTTTCTCCAAAGCTATTCCATCAAGCTGTCCATCTGAAGCCAAGCAGCTTCCTCCAAAGTCCACCTGTAGTCCCAGACATCCAGCTCCTTCTCCTCTCTCTGCCAGCTGAGACTTGGGTTTTTATAGGCACAGAATGGGGATGGGGCAGGCCATGGGTGGTTTTGGAAAAGGCAACATTGGAACAGGAAAACAGAGATGTAGGTTCTCACTTTGAACTGTGGTCCCAGGCTTTTTGGCTTGAGGGTGGTGCCCTCAATGGGGTTCTACCCTCTTCTGCCCAGAATTTCCCTGTCTGCTGTCCCTATCAGAGATACATCTCAATGTTTTGAGGTGATAAATAAATAAAGTAATACATGTGAAACTCTCTAGCATAGGGCCTGATAAAAACCAGTTGTTATTAAATATTAATTTCCCTATATCCACTTATGGAGTTTTTATCTATTCCATTCCATTTTCCATTTCTAAACCACCAAAAATTTTTTGGTTCTGTACCACCTATTTTCCCTTATCCAATAATTTACTGTAGTTTTATTATTTATCTGTCTTACTTGTCCCAATAGATTAGAGTGGAGATCATGCCCAAACCTCACAGTGATGAATAGCATTGGGCACAGAAGTGATGTTAAGTAAATCTATTGTGTTTACATTTTATAATCCAGTAAAGCCAAGGAAATCTTGACTGGCAAACTGTGCGGGAGACAGGTAACAAAATGGAAACAGAAAATGGATTCCACAATTTCAGGGATGCTAAGGAGAGCCTGCTTAGGCAGCTTGGGGTAGAGAAGAGAGAACGCTATTACAGTAGGGAGAAAGGATCCTTGATACAATGATGCCCAGTTTAGAAATACCTGTGGTTAAACCTGTGATCCCAAAGTACATGGTGAATTAAAACAACTGATTATTTGCACTCCCCATTAGTTCATTAATTCAACATTTATTTAATGTTTTCCATTGATAATGTATCTTTAGCTATATATTGGTAAAATATCTGAATGGAGTAATTTAATTTTGGACAGACTATATATATTATGTGAAAGATTTTAAAGCAGTGAGTTGTGGCATAGATTTCTTACATTGTATTTTCCAATGCAAAATATTATAGGACTTGCATTAACATAGGTTATCAAATATTTTTATTTCTCCTACACTAAATCAAGCAATAAGATTTTTAATTGCAAAACATGATGAGATATTTGATTTTGTAAATAGAAAAACAATATTTTCAAATGTTTTATTTGAATATTACTTTTGTAGGTATAATTGCTGAGAATCTTGGTGAATTTTCATAGGGCAATATAAATATTTGTTCCCATGTTCCTATGTAGAATAGAGGTCAGCAGAGTTTGTGGATCACATTATAGTTATTATTTTATGATCCTACTTTTAAGATAATTTTTAAAACATGTCTATCTTAATTATTCAGATTTTTTTTCTATCCTCATCTTTAAAAGTAGAGTAGTATATAAAATGAAATAATCCCTTGAGTGTTTTTATTTCATTTGTCCCTATAGTATCCCAGATTGCTGTGTCCTTTTAATTTTAATAAGCAAATTTCTCAGAAGCTTAATCATTTGATTTAGAGATTTTACATGAATACTTTTATCCCTCTAAATAGAATAAAGACCTTTATTATATTAGTCTGAGGATTTCTTCCAGGTATTAAATTTATCTTCAACCCAGTGGTCCAGGTTCCAAGGAATGCCTGTAATTAGATGTAATTACATGTCATAGTCATCAGCCAGTAGTAGTTCAGGTCATGATTCTGCTACTCTCCTCCCTAGACTTTTCCCATATTCACTCCCACCTCCCTTTTTAGATCCCCCCTTATGATCCCTACCAAGGAAATGCCTCTGAATTACATCCTACTTCTAAAACTGCCTGGGAGCTAGCTCCCATGAGAGCCTATAATCAAGAATGATAACAGGGGCACAGCATTGTTTTAATGTCCGTTTTTCCCTGAGAAACATCTCTTTAATTTCCAATTTTAAATCTCTGTCTAAAACCCCTTCTGTGAAGGTAGCTGCTGTTTTGGCCTGGCAGCCTTGCTCTAAAGTATCTTCCTCTGCTTTTGGACTTGCATTGTGTCTCAGTGTGCATGATGTGAGTCTTCTGGTTTATTTTTTCTTGCAGTTCCTTGGAGTATAGGAGCCAAAACAAGAGAATAAGTTTTCCACAGATGTCCAAGGCACACTTGCTGGCCTCTTTTGCTTTTTTCAGGATTTGCTGAAAACCAAAAAGTACATGTTTTGGGCACAGGCTGACTCTGGGTGGAGTGTGAGGTCCAGGCAGGAGTCTCTGGGAGGTTTGTTTCCACTCTGCACTCAAGGACCTGGAATTCTTCAGAGGCCTCTTGCCAAGAAAGTAGGTGGAGGTGAGGACACTAGGCAGCCAAGTTGTCATTTTCCTCTTCCTTTTCTGCCACAGATTTTGCTTTTCATTTCTGTTTTCCAACATTGCAGTTCTTCCCTTGTAGATTGTTTTGAGCTCCTCAAATGATCCAGTAAATAAATAGTCTAGATAGTGGTTTGTTAACCCAGTTAGCATCGGATTTACAATCCTCTTGCATTCCTCTCCCAATTCCCTAAGTTTTCCTTGGCATTACTGCAGACTTAATTTGGTGACTTCCCAGTATTGCACTGAAGGATGGGGAGATAGGCTGTTGCCATGGAAACAAGGTAATTGCTCAGAGAATTCATCCTGCATTGGTAATATTGAGCTAACTGCTGTACAGTTTCCCATTTATTACAAAATATTTACAAGGAAAATGTGATGTGTTTCATGATGCTAAAGTGTTTGCCTCTTTTCAAGAAGCTGAATAAATGGAAGGGCATTGTGGCTCACACCTGTAATCCCAGAACTTTGGGAAGCCGAAAGGGGTAGATCACCTGAGGTCAGGAGTTTGAGACCAGCCTGGCCAACAATACTGAAATACCATCTCTACTAAAAATACAAAAAAATTAGCTGGGCATGGTGGCACACATCTGTAATCCTGGCTACTGGGGAGGCTGAAGCACGAGAATTGCTTGAACATGGGAGGTGGAGGTTGCAGTGAGCTGAGATCGTGCCACTGCACTCCAGTCTGGGTGACCAACTAGATGCTGTCTCAAATAAATAGATAGATAGATAATAGATAGATAGATAGATAGATAGATAGATAGACAGATAAGCTAGGTAAAAATTATTCAGATGTAACTGATACCAAAAAAATCTATTGGTAGGCCACAAGCCTTGACTGGGCAGAGGATGTCAGGTCTTCTCTCCTTCTGTCTCAGGTGTTTATATCTGTTGGGTTTTGCAGCAATAGTCGTCTGGCTTGCCTTGCATGGCAGTACATTGATGGAGTATGTGACCTTTGTTGGGCTGTTTGAACATCATTTGGTATTCCTTGTTTTTTGACTTCCTCCATTGCACAGAGTGACCTGATTATCTTTTTCAATCACAGCTTTTTTTCCCTTTGTCTAATTGTTCATATACTCACCCATAATAACTTCCTTTGAAATGGAAGGCAAAGTTTTTCTCCCGCTGTCCTTGGACAAAAAGGATTTAACTATGTGTTTTAATTCCAATCTGTAAAATGCCTTTATACATGTAGGAGTTCAATAGAGGTTCAGCGAAAATGCCTTCTGAAAAGACATTTATTTTTCTTTGGCACCAGTCTTCTTCTCTGTAAAACCAAAGTCTAGGTCAGTGTTTCTCAGCTTCTTGACCTCAGCTCACAAGTGGCTTCCTAGAGGGCATGTTCTGGCCCTAGTGCAGTGCCACCCTATTCTGTAGGCTGAGAAAGTCCATAAAATACTTTCTAAAAGTATGCATCTCTCCTCACACAATTCTCACTCACACCTAGTTTGACACTGAAACTCATAGTACTAGTTCTAGATGACCTCCAAATTCGCATTAGGTTTTGATACTCTGCAATTCAGTGGTACTATTCTCTGGTCACTTCCTTGAGAAAATCAGGTCTGAGCAGATTGGCTTGGCATATCTTTTAGAAACTCCCAAATAGCACATGCTTACTGTTATTGTTACCCTCACCACATTTTATTGATTTTATTCATCTGTCCCCCTCCAGTAGACTTGCACTCTTTGAGGATGAGTCTATTTAATGTAGAGTTGTTTGCATGTGGCCTAGCACGGGATAAGAGCAAATCCTCAATAAATATTTGGTGAACATAACAGTTGATTATGTTGATGTAATACGCTGTCCAGATTACAACTTTATTCATGCATTAAAAGCTGACATGTAGGGAGCCCTTATGATGAATTCTTTATAAAAGTGGCTTTTACATCCCCTAAAATATATTTAAGTTTCATGAGGACCAAGAATGGTTAAAAGACCAACTGGTGTGTTGAGAGTGGGTAAGCTCGAATAACCTGATTTGTGTTCTTATTTGTGTAACATCTTCTACATGCCAAGTGTGATTGTCTTGCTTAGATGGTGTGATATTAACAGCATTGCTTTACAAATGTTAAGCTAATTGTTTATTCATGGTACTGTTAATGAGATGGCTACTTTATCCCTTTCTTTTAAGGCTCACAGGATGGAGCCAAATCCTGACATCTCCATTTCCTCCTGTGGTGTTACGGTGCCTGATTTTATTTGTTTGATTAAAAACAAATAAAAATAAAATATATGCACTAATATGAAATGTCAACTAAAATCAATAGTAATCTATTTCTCTTGGAGTGTGAGCAAGACCCAAACAGTCAATTAGCAGTAAGCTTGTCAAAATGCATGGGGCAGAGGTTGCTAGGCGCTTCATTATAATTTTATTTGCCAAGAGCATTTGAATAAATGAAGTGAAATGTTTCCACAAGTCTCTGAATCTTTGATAATTTTTAGACCTCCTGCTGAAATACTGTTGGCTAATTTCCTGCAGTAAATATTTTCAGTGATTGTCAGAACCTGTAGTAGTAAATGACATTTTTTCCGATATCTTACTGTGCCTGAGTGCAGAGAGATGACACAAAGGCTATGTGCATGTCTGTGAGAATGCAGCTCTGTGTGCATTTTTTTATGAAGAAAAATAGCATTCTCTGGAGATTTTGCTGAAAATCCCATTCCTCCTCTCAAGTAGCAGTCATTTAATAAATATTCATTGGGTTGCATTCTATTTTATGCTATCTCTTGGTATTCCCTGCCTCTGCTGGATTGGGGGAACAGAATGGAAGGGGTGATGAATATAAGAAGAAATGCATATGCATTGCACCAGTGTAGCCATAGGGGTCTGAACTGGCAGTCAGACTCACAAGATGCAAGTAAACTGTAACGTTGTGTTTCCTTAGCTTTATAGAAGAATACAGGGCAGGAACTTCAGCAGGCACATCATCATCCCATGGGCTCAGCAGATAACACACCGTTCTTTCTGCTTCCTTCCCCACCGAGAGTATCTGCATTGTCCCCAGACAGTAGCTGAGCTTCCCACATATCTTTGATATTGTTTTAGTCACATAGGTCCAAGACCTGCCAACCTTCAGCTTCCACAGCCCGAATGTCATTCTACAGAGATGACGTTCCGAGTTTATGCTGCAGTTTCCAAGGAAGCAGGACTACAGAAAGGCATACATTGTCCCGCGTCAGCCCAAGCAAGTCTGATGAAAACCCTTATACAGGTATTAATTTTTTAATTACTTGAATTGCAAAATACACACAAAAGTGATTTTAACAAAGAGAATTTTATCTTCCACCGACTCATTGTCCAATGGGTGAAGTGCTCACGGGGGAATCTCTCCATGACAGTAAAACGAAAACTTCAACCATTAAGAGCTTAAGATGCTGATCAGTCCTATAGAATGACTGGTCTGTGTACCCAACACCCAAACTTGTTGAATGGCTGAATTTAAGCCCAAGGAGATCCTTCTTTGTAGTGTTTTTCAACTCTTCCTTTGGTTCTGGTCATTCCAATAACCCTCTCATTCAGAGAAATTTCTCTCCTGCCTAGGAAACTTATTCTAAATTTCTGTCTTTCATAATTTTTTACTTCTTCTACCTTGAAACAGAATCTAAAAAACATGTGTCTGGGCACCAACCTACAACTGGGTTGAAAATCCTAGTGCAAGGCTACATTCAAGAACTGTATTCTACGAAATTGCTTATGTACGACCAAAACTCCTTGTCCAATTTACCCAATTTGAATGTGATTTGAAGTCTTTTATTTCTTTGGAAGAAAGTATATTCTACAAATGCAATAACAATAATCCAAGCTCTACCTAAAAATAATGAATTAAAAGTATAATAATTAAGTTCACAAATTATTCAGGACTAACTAAGAATGGCTTAGAATTTTAAGCCATTCACATCCTAATAATCAGAATAAATATTAATTCCATAGATAAGCCTGAGCCATACTTTGCCTCAACACAGGACAAAATTGTATATTATACCTTTATATGTAGATATCCCTTGAGAGTTTAAAACAGAAGATTTTTCTCACTTGACTTCTTGTTTCTCATGTTGTTTATTACCTCAAATAGAGAATAATTTGAATAAGCTATTTAATAAAAAAAGATTGGAAAATGTGTGAATCAAGTTTATAAGAAGTAGGAAATGAATGTAATGTCCATGTACATCAAAGTTTTAGACACAAAAAGAATGGATAAAAATGTTTAAAACATATCTCAGCATTAAGCCCAAATTTCTATTGTTTAAAAACACATCTCAGCATTATGACCAAATTTATATTTTTTACAGTTTTATATACTTTATATACAGAAGTCGCCGGTGGACTTCTATAATTGGTTTAATTACCTTTCGGTGGAAAGCTTAATTTGGGTGCATTACTGATACAGGTCAAATTAGTCGAAGTTGTGTATTCAGGGAAAAGTCGCTAAAATATTATGAATAGCTGAAACATAAAATGAGAAGCATTAATTTGTGTGATGTTACCAAGTTTTTCTTATAATGCAAAACTTAGCATGATTTCCTAAAAACCCCTGGTTAAAACATATGTGAAGTTAGATTATCATAATTTATATATGTCTACTTTTGCTTTATATATATAATGGTGTTTATAGTACCTGTTAATCTAATGCTTTAGTTCCCTATCATTCTATTTTTAAAAGTTTAATAATAACATTCTATCATTACTTCAATTTTCTCCATCTAGAGACATTATGTAATTCATATCTAACCAATATCAATACAGGATCCTGAATTCTCCATTTAAAAAAAAAAAAAAAAACACTTTTCTTTCAATTGAATTATTCAGTAGATTTAGTTTGGCATCATTTTTTGTGTTTGTTTGTTTTGTAATGAATTCTTATTTAGTTTGGAACATATGACCAAATAAGCCAGTAGTTATGGCATCATCGATAAGTTCTTAAATTCCCGAAACTTACTGCAAGTGCCAAAATTACAGTGCATTTCTGAGGTTTCAGGACAATAACAATTAGGAAGATCATGTCTTCAAAGAGGACTATCCAGTCAAATTCTTGCCAAAACCCCCGACAAACTACCTCAATGGCCTTCCTTTCTAATGAAGAAAAATGGACTCTTTCTACAAGTAGTTTCTGACCAATGTGCTTCCATAACATACTTGATAACCCAAGATGCACTTTCTGGTTTAATACCCTGTCATCACTAGCAGGGAATGAATCAAGAAGTTCCCTTTGAGTTCCAATTTTAGTTGACTTATAAAGGAGAGACACATGCCAGTTATTATATACCTATTTTTGACAGAAGAGATAGGTGGAAATGAAAAATATCTCTCTCAAAATCCACTGGTTTCAAGCATACGTTGTACATTCATAAGTATTTCTCCCTCAATCAGCAAATTATAATTTATTAATAGTTCATATCTCCTGAATGACCTTTATCAGTTGAGCGGCTCTGACTCAGCAAGCTTTGAAGAAGAGAGATACAACTTTAAGGTGCCAAGTGCTGTCGCAGCTAATTTGTTAATATTTACGGCCTCAATCCACAAGATGAGTTATGTGAGCACGCAGCAATTTTCAGTAGAACATTTACGAGAGCCTGAGATTTGGAGTAGGAAAAGATAGCTTTGGGGATAAAAAAGAGGAATCACAGATAACCAAATTTTAAGATAACTTTAAATGACCTTAAAGTAATATGGTCTTTTTTGCATAACAAGTAAAAATTGGAAACACACAAACACATCCATTTAACTTAGACACTCATAAATATTTATTGCCCTTTTAGATCGCTTTATTGCGGCACGCTAAATTTCTAGAAACCTAATAACCGTGGCTTGATTCTACTTTTGTAATTAGAACACTAAAAAGAAATAAAATGGTTTATTTCTATCCAATATGCTCTTTAACTTGGTTTGCATAGCATCCAGGAAAATTGCTGTTGTTGTTTGATATGCACAGTCTGTACATCTGTAGCCATTACAGCATGACAGGCTGCCTCTGAGAGGTTGAAGCAATAACAAAGTGTGATAATACATGTACTAAATACAAGCAGTGTTTATATATGCTTTTATAGTAACACCATTAGAAATCTCCTTCTGGGAATACACATTTGGGAATGCTGTGAGTTCAATTATATTTTTCTTATGATGAATAGTGCTATGTTGCTAAATAGAACATGAAACATGTAGAGTGTAATCCTTACTCTGTGACATTATTTTATAATAGCATGTATGTCTATGGACAATTTGTTACATAGTTTCACATTTGGTGAAGGTTTAATAAAGGCAAATTTGTTAATTTAAAAAAAACCCTTGTGTTGCCAAAAAAAAAAGAAAAACCAGAAAACTGGAGATCTGTCATTGACTCTATGTCCTTTAAGTCAGAGGAGATTAGTATGCATATCAAGGTTATGACATTATCTATCATAAAGTAAGGAATAAGCCAAATATCAGGATTGTGGTATGTAGACAGAGTACCAAAGGCTAAGAAGAGCTTGTCCTAAAAATAAATTTCTAACAACAACTTCAGTAGAAACAAAAATGATTATTTAAAGAGAAAAAAATTATTTTTTACTTAGAATGAATATATAAAATATATTTCAATTCATCATTAAATAAATAGTAGAAATCCATCTCCAAGACTATTTTGCATGAAAATAAATTATATGTATTAACATTTTGCTTTAAGTCAATATAAATTTAAGATTCTTAGAGAAAATGTCTACTGTTCCCCTCATTTCATTGTCCTTGGCAGAGGCAATACTACAGTCATCAACATTGCAAATGTTATGATTTTATAATCCATATTTATTGTTCTGGCTCTCTGCAGACCAAGGCACTGGGAATGGCGGATAGCCACAGGATGCAGGAAAGATCCATTTTCATGGTATGCACATAATTATTATATGGATTCCCCTCTGTCTTGATCTGATTAATGAATGTGATAGTCATGCATATCCAATCACAAATAGTTCTCTCCATCTAATTTTGTTGATAAATTTGAAGAGGTGATCACCAGATAGAGGAGAAAAGCCACAGTACATTCATAATGCTTTGATGTCACTGAGCCTGACCTTGCAGAGAGAGGAGGTTCATGGTGTGGAGCAGATTGAGAGCTGATTTCCCATGCCCATGGACAAGTCTGGCTATCCTTTTAGACTGTTTGTGGCAGGGAACTTCAGTGCAACTTCTGGTCTCTCTCCCCAGTATATTTGTATGCATCCGCTGGCTGAATTTTTACATTTCACTGAATTTCCATGAAAAATGTGTTTAGAGCAGTATTTCATACCTGAAATGCTTTTACATTTAGAATCACTGGATTTTAGATCAGAAAGCTAAGGGAACATTTACTCCCATCCATCATTTAACAGATGATAGCAATGAAATTCAAAAGGTTAAGTGGCTTTTCTGAAGCCGTGAGATTTTTGTGTCTGTGTGACAAAGCCTCGACATTCTCAGTGTTGGTTCAGAGCTCTTTCATTTTCACTCTAGGATGATTCTTTATTAAACAGCTTATACCATTAAAATCCGTTAAAAGGCTGGTATATCTAGGCTTTTAAAAAAGTTTTAGCCTCCAAGATTTTTTTATTTCACTTATGTAAATTATGCAGCCAAATGTACAATTTAGATATCAAAAAGAGCTTCAAATAGATTAATGCATTTGACATTTCAAAGCTTGAGTATTAGTAATTGATTTTGTCCAACTAAAGAAAACACTCATTAATATTTCTGAGAGGTTATAAGCGCAAAGAAAGCAGGAACCATGTCTAATGAATTTGCTTGTTCCTGGTGCATAACATCTTATCTAGTGCAGAATGAACACTTGATAAATTTGTTGACTGCCTAAAGAAAACATTAAATGGTAAAGAATTAGAAGGAATTAAAACCATGTATGTTTAAACTAGCTTAATGTATGTTTAATGTATCTTAATGTATGTTTAAACTAGCTCTGTGACAAAACTGCAATGATAGATTCCTGGAAGTCCATGTACCTTAGGGACATGTCATCAACGGACCATTCAGGAAGGTGAGAGAGCTGACAACTGGATCAAGAAAAGGGTTTATCATTTAGGAAAACTAGGAAGTTTAGGTGTCATAGCAACCCAGAGGACTTGAGAAAGAAGCAGATATTCCAAAGTATGAATTTTAAGAAAAAAAGAGTTAAAGAAAAGAAAGAGTAAAGAAGACCGTTCACTCCCTAAGTAGGGATATGATGTTGGAGATACGTGGCGACACCTGAATGAAGTCTGGAAGACACTCTGTCATTTTGTTTTACTTCCAAAGCTGAGCATCTGTAAACAACAGAAATGGGCTCTCAGGAGAAATTCAAAACCAGTAAGGGTGATAAATTCTTCTACATGAAGACTACTGTTGTGCAAAATTTTTATTTTACCTTTATTTCTTATGAAATAAAGCAAAATACTTATTCTTTTCAATCACTTTTATACCAACACGTATTCTGGAAAATGTGACTGGACCCAATGTTAAATAAAGAGTAATGAAGTGAACAGTGGAATCTATTTTGAAGAAGTTTCCTGCTAGAATTAAGATTCAGTGTCCCCCTGAAATGTAAGCATGGTACATTTTTAAATTTAGAAATTAAAACTGTAGGCCAGGAGCTGTGACTTTGGGAGGCTGAGGCAGGCGGATCACAAGGTCAGGAGATCCTGACTAACACCATGAAACCCCATCTCTGCTAAACATACAAAAAATTAGCCAGGCGTGGTGGCACGCACCTGTAGTCCCAGCTACTCAGGAGGCTGAGGCAGGAGAATCGCTTGAACCCAGGAGGCAGAGGTTGCAGTGAGCTGAGATTATGCCATTGCACTCCAGCCTGGGCAACAGAGCGAGACTCCATCTCAAAAAAAGAAAGAAAGAAATTAAAACAATATTATGTAGGTATGTATATTATAGTAAGGCAAGGGTGGCATAACAAATGTAAATAGTTTGGTGTTCTTGCAGCAAGAATAAAAGAGGATGTGCTGAGGGATGTCAGGCCCTCGCTCTTGATGAACCCTGACTACTTGGAGGATAAACGGATTTCCAGTGCCCTTACCATTACTAGACTTAGTGTTAACGGAAGAAATGAATAAAAGCAAGTGGGAGAAGTTGTATTAGAAACCACGAGTGTACGATGAAAGATTTTGGAGGTTTTGGGCCATATGCCTTGGGAAGCTCACCTCTGGGACTCTGACTGAAACATGCCACACCTTCCAAGGCAGTGAGCCTTGTTTCTACAGTCAATGGTTTAAGAGAGATTAAGGATTTTCTTGCCTAGTGCAAGCATTAGGATGGCTTCTAGAGATTAGATAAACCCTATATTTTGCCTCAAGGTGTTTTCCTTGTCCAGGTAAGTGCTAATGTGCAAAACTTTCTGAAGAAGGCCAAATTCCAGGGGAAATATGCTGACTACTCGAGGCCTATGAAGCAAACACTTTTGATTATGTTTAGGTATGGAGCATAAAAAACTAAATTAAGTGATTGAGATATTCATGAAATGTAACCTCAGAAAGCTGTGAAATGCTCCAGAAGTTTTTGAGACCGACCATGAGATAAAATGCTAAAAATATATTGGAACTAAATTAAAAGGAAGGTCAGGACACAGCCATGTCTGAATGGGAGATATAAAATACAGTGAATACAAATTGATAATGCTGAGGCGAGAGATCATTTATTGCTCTTCCATTTTTCTTTTAGGGAACAAGCAATAAAATTGAAATGAATGAGCCAATTTTAAACCTAATTTTCATACAGCATCATTTCTCCTGAAGGTCCATCAAAAATAGAAACCAAAGAGAAAAATAAAGAGAAAAACAATTTACTTCACCTTCAACTCATCTCATTGAAGGGGGAGGGCTTGATATCTTGCCTCACAAATACTTTTTAAAATAGAAATTCTGAACTACAAATGAGATTTTATTCCTATGTGCACATATTCTCAACTTGCATAATAATGCACAGCTCAGTCTCCACACGTCCACATGAATACATAGACATACACACATACACTCACACATCCAAATATGCACACTGTTCTCTGTCACTGTCATCTATCCACAAATCTATTTATCCTCATTTCTAAGTCATCTAAAATATGGTTTTTGTTCTGTGTGTGATAGTGTTTTCACCACCTCGTGCTTGTATCTGTTTTTCTCATTGACAATATGTCTGCTTTAATTATCATCTAGTATATAAAAAGTTATTGCTTTGAAGAGTTTATCAAGAGATTCTATGTGATTCTTTTTTTGGAAGTTGTCAAGATTGTGTCAAGAACTGTGAAAGGTCTGAAATTTTACCCTGTATGCAAGCTAACAAGGTAGCCTGACACAGTTTCTTGGATGCCAGCTCAAGAAATGAGACTCTTGGATCAGAGACAAAGGACTTTATTATTCATAGCACAGCAGGCCTTTTAGGCTTCGTATTCCCATCAGTTCCCCTTCCGTTTAGTCCCAAGGAGGGCAGCACAGAGCAGCCCAGACTGCAGCACACACAGCGGGTCTGTAGCCCTGATGAACCTGAACTGAAGAAATCCATTCATTTACAAGGGCTGTTAGCAAACATACTTAAACTTTGCCCCCGAGAGACATTGTCTTTGTTATCCTGGATAGCAGGAAAAATAAAAAATAAAAATAAAAGATCTGCCCTCTTCTCCAGAGAGGGACACTCTCTCCATCTTCCAAAAATCTGTTTGATTTGTAAACATACTTGAAAAGACAGTCCAGAACAAAATATTATCAGTGAATTTCAGCAGAAACATGAGAGAACTATTGAGCCTTGTCTCCCACTACGGACTTGCTTCTGTAGTTCTGAGCACATATGCTCCGAAATGTTCATTTTTAACAGCCTAAAGGGTAAATATTTAGTTTTCCTGTCAGTTTCCACAAAGTTCTCTTGTCAGACAATAAGCACTATTTTCTTTTTTTTCTTTTCTTTTTTTTCTTTTCTTTTCTCTTCTTTTTTTCTTTCTTTTTT
>NW_016107622.1:661045-712565 GCF_001604975.1 Cebus imitator
TGTTTAAAGAATCAGTCTTGGTACAGAGGCACAAATGTCTCGCTTCTGTGTTTTGTCCATAACAACCTCAATAGGTTTTCAAAAACGCGCCATCTTTGGACCATTTCTTTTCTTCCATCTTTCCTTCTTTCTTAGGCTGCAGTCGATGCTATCTGGGTGAACGTTCTAACGCTAGTGTTTATGTGTTGCCAACATCTGCTGCAACTAATGAATCAGGTTGTCTGTGTTTTTGATAAGATCTCAGTAGGTGAGGATTCCAGCAGCACTTGACTGTTTCATGTTTCATTCTTTGCTTTTATGCATCATATAATGCTCTCCTCAACTTCAGGTTTCCTCTGAGTACATGTATTCCTGCATCTCACATCAGTTTCACACCGGCAAAGAATCATACCACAGGAAAGCAGTGTTCCAAGAACTTCTGTAGAAACATGGGTTCATGTCCAGCTTCCTAAATCTGGAAAAGAAGAGGATTTTTATTTTTATTTAATTGTATGCTATAAATAATAAATGTGATTCTTAATATAATGAAAATGATCACAAACATACCCTCACTTTTGCATTTAGAGAAGTTTGGGCTCCTTCAAAATAAACTTCTTGAAAGTGATTGACTTATTTCGGTCTTTTTTGCTTTTACACAAAATGTTTTTGGCATTGTCTTCAGAATCTAACATAAATTTTTACACTTTTCTTCCCATAGTAGCCAATCTTTATCCTTTCATATTGAATTCTACTTTTGGAAATAGTTAAAAGTTATTTAGAACCCAATACAAAAAGTAGATTAAAAAATGGATTTAAAAATATGTGAATACATGTAAAGAAACATATCCTTCTGTGATTGATAAATTGGCCCTGAAGACGGTTCTGGCAGAAAACTTCCAAATGTTTCAGGCTTTTACAGCTTTGGAGGAAATTAAATGTAGCTTGTCTTCAGAGTATGGGGAATTCCTTCAACGAAAGTATAACTAATGAAAACTTGTTTAAATTGTACTCTTTTCTGTGATTTTTATTCATAAAAACAGGAATCATTTTTAAGCTAAAGAGAATATATCAAAATGAAGGCATTTTGTCCATGGACATTGTCTGTGCATTGCCAGACCCTATAAAATCACTTGAAGAGTTGCAGTCATTGCCAGCAAAATGACTCTGTTAATTTCTCCTTCTTTTATAAACTCCTGTGCTCCTTTGTTTTATCTTGTTTTCGGAAGATACTGTGTTTGATCAGAAACAATGGATATTTGTGAATAAATCTTAACATTCACATGGCATTGAGTTAAATTTAGGCAAAGAGCAAGTCAGCTTAAGTTTTACTCACATATACAAGTTGGGAATATTAATACCTGGTCTCCAGGATGATTTTTAGATTAATGATATAATATATTTGAAGGTGACCGCAAAATTGAAAGAGAATTGATGCTCAACAATTCTCTTTTCACCCTCCCTTTATCTTCCTGCTTGCCTGGGTCAGGATTATATTTTACATGCCAATTTAATATTTCCTTTGGAACAGAGGAAATGGATTGAAACCTCTAAGTTTATGGTGGCTGAGCTGCCAGCTTCAAATTTATTCTCGAAGTACATGCCTACTCAAGACAAAGAGGCAGGAGAGATAAGGGGCCTCTTCCTAATAGCTCCTTCCCTGTGTGGGATGCAGATGGATCTGTGTAACAAGATTGGGACAGAAACAGAACCCAACCCAAACTACTGAGGTGGGCTTTGACCATATGATGTTAGCCAAGAAACTGTTTAATACTATTTCCTCCAATATGCAACCCTTTTAGTGGGAAGAACCATCAAGGAAAACATAATGCCCCCGTTCAATGGGGTTAGAGGAGATCAGCGTAGCAGTGGAGTCTTCTACAGAAGGATAAAAGAGCTAAGTTCTCCTTCTCCAAATGCTTATTCAAGCTTCTCTACTGGGGTGGCAACTGGGGACCCTGCATGTGAGGGAAGAGGGTCCTTCGCTCAGGAGAGAATTGGGAACTTGGAGGATGTGGAATGTGAGAGGAAGGGTAGCCCTGGGGAAAAGAAAGTTGTGAAGTTTTGAAGATTTTACCTTCCTATTCATATTTTTTTTTTTTTTAGGCTACTGAAAAGAGTTGGAGATTTTGTGAAGCAGCATTAGCATTGCACAAAAGAGTCTCTTAGCCTGAGGTTTTCCCTGAATCCTGTCTCCTGGGAATCTAGGAGACACTGTGGGAAAGATGAGTCCACAAAGGCAAGAGAAATGGCAACCTCACAATCTAAAATCTCACATGTAGTCTTTCCTTGGTGATGCTCAGTTTCTACTCCTAAACTTCCCTGAGTTATTTTCAGCTATAAAGTGAGGAGGGGGAATTTAAATATCATTTCCCATTGAAACTTGAAACTGTTGGGAAAAGAAAGATAAATCAGATGCCCTTTTGGTTGGTCTCTGGCACTGTTTTTTTGTTCATGCATCGATATATTGAGATTGGTCAGCAGTGCCTCTCTAGCCCTGTGGGAGAAACTATGAAAGTCTAAAGGGAAATGAAAAAAAGTGCATGCTAAATTGAATGGGAAAATGAAAAAGGAAATCTCTCTATATCCAGGAGGGCCGTCTCCACTAACGAATTTACCTTTTTTTTTTTTTTTTTTTTTTTTTTTCTGAAAAGCCTAGTATTCTCGGACATAGCATTTTAAAAGAAAGCCAAAAATAAAAATCTGTGTTCATTGAAATAATAAATAACCCTTTCTACTGGCAGAAGTGAGTACAAGAAATGGGTCCTAGTACAATTCTATCCGCTCCTGGGAGCTGCTGAACTGTCAAAACAAGAACACGTAACTACTGAAACTCAGTCAGAAAAAAAGGTCAAGTGGATTCTACAGGAGAGCCTTGCTTTTAAAAAAGATTTAAGGCAACAACGACAGCAAAAAAATTAGCAGGAGAAGCTGGAGTGAAGTTGAACAATTAGTCTCTAATTATTGTTATCATAAATACTTACCATTATAAATATAGGCGCACCTTTCAAGAAAAGCTTTGTGTTGCCTTTGTCTGTGAAATTAGATTGCATTTACCTAATCAGTTTGATAGTACATGTGGCCTTCTAACTTCAGCATAGCAGAAATGTGAGTCTCAGGTAGGAGGGCATGGGTAGGAGACAATATTTGAGCTCCAATATTTTCTGTCCAGGGTCTCCCAGTGCTCTTTTATACTGGCCTCATGGTTAGACCCTATAGTGTTTTGCACTCTGATTGCATGGAGACTGCTGGTTTATACCCTCTGTGTGCTCCTGGTGTTTATAGCAAAGGATTGTCCCAGTGGGAGAGCTTTAAAAAGTTTTTTATGTGTTATTCCCTTAGCCACCAAGGGCTGTAAATCATCTTTTCAGGTTTTAGCTTTCCCTGGCATTCTGGCCTGCTTGGCTGATGTTGTAAGGGGACAGAGTACAGGAAGGGGGCAACTGTTTTGCAGACAGTTTCTGAAGCTCCACACATCCTGGAGGCTTTCTTCCACCTTTCCCATTCTTAAAAGTAGCATTTTAAGGTGACTAGGATGCCATAAATAGCTCCTGACGTGTATTACTAAATAATGTGAAAAATCAATATCCATTTCAAGGAAATGCTTTATTTCACAAGGCTTGCTTCTGTTCACAGTTCTGGCAAAGACTTTATTTTCCATAAGGCTCAGAAAGACCAATATTACTTAGTTGCCATTTTTATTTTTATCAATAAAATTTCTTTGGCTGTCAGATCTTCTCTTAAGCAGTGTTTAAGAGTTTGAGCAGCAAAGATATTTGAGGCTATTCTTGAATGAGAGATTCAATTTTATTCCATCCAAATGCATCCAAAGACTCTTCATTGACAGGTACCATGTGGTAAGTACTCACCCCAGAGGTACACAGACAGAAACCTGGAGACATGGACACTCGTGTACTTCAAGTCCACCTGCCCCACAGCAAGTCAGTTCTTTGTATCCATATCAGTCTGGATTTTCCAGAGAACATATATATCCTATTGGTTCTCTTTTTTCAGAGGGAGAATGAGAGGGGGGTGGAGGAAAGAAAGAGAGAGAGAGAGAGAGAGAGATTTATTTTAAATCTCCACATGATTGTGGAGGCTGGCCAGTCTGAAATCCTTAGGGTAGATTAGGAGGCTAGAAATTTAGGCAGGACTTATATTTTACAATCTTTGCCATAATTCTTTTTTCTCTAGGAAACCTCAGATTTTTCTTAAGACATTTTCTTAAGACTTCCACTGACCATGTGAGTCCCACCTGCATTATGCAAGGTAATCTGCTTGACTTCACGCTAACGGATTATGGACGTAAATTATACATCCACAAACACCTTCAAAGCAATACCTGAGCAAGTATTTGACCAAACAAATGAGAATCACAGCCTAGCCAGGTTGACACGACATTAGCCGTCACAGGAGAGAGATCTAAGATGGCCGACTAGCATCAGCTCAGGATTGCAGCTCCCAGTGAAGGTTCAGAGAGTGAGTGGACACCAGACTTCCAGACAAATTTTTGTTGCCTGTGGACCAGGGGATTCCCAGCGGAGTGCCCTATGGGTCACCAGCGCGACACTTTTGGCCGGCGCGGCTGTTTTGCCGGCGTCCCGGCACGGCAGTTGTCAGTGCAGAGTGTGCGGGACTGGGTGCCCTTTTAGTTGGCGTTTGGTGCTCCGGGAGGGCAGAGTCGCCCATTCAGCTGATTGAAAAGGGGACTGAAGCGGGGAGCCAGACCGGGAGATTCCCGGGCAGAAAAGCACCAGGAATCTCAGCGCTGCTGTTTCAGCCGGTGAGGTCGCCACACGGGAAGTTGCATTGATCCCGGCGCCTTTTCAGCAGGCGACTGGGGCACCTGGGAGAGTATTGACCATTCAATCAGGAAAAGAAAAAAAGGGGTTCCAAGGCAGGGAGCCAGATGATCAGGCTCGGCTGGTCCCACCCCCACAAAAAAACAGAAATTGGAAACGCTGATGGTTGAGAGTTTCACAGCAAGCACAGTTGAACCGGGAAGGTCCAGCTCTGTGGGGGAGGGGCGTCTGCTGAAGGAAAACAAAGAAACAGAAATAATATCATTACCAACAAGCTGTATGTCCACTCAGAAACCCAATCTGAAAGTCAGCAATTACAAAGACAACAGGTGGATAAATCCACAAAGACGGGAAAAAAACAGTGCAAAAAGACTCAAAACACCTGAAATCAGAATACCTCTCCTCCTTCAGGGGATCGCAGCTCCTCATCAGCAAGGGAACAAGGCCTGATGGAGAACAAGTGTGATGAATTGTCAGAATCAGGCTTCAGAAGGTGGCTAAAAAGAAACATCTGTGAGCTAAAAGAACATGTTCTAACCCAATGCAAAGAAAAAGAACCCTGAAAAAAGGTTTGACGAAATGCTAATGAGAATAGACAATTTAGAGAGGAATATAAGTGGATTAATAGAGCTGAAAAACACAATACGAGAACTTTGCGAAGCATGCACAAGTTTTAACAGCCGAATTGACCAAGCAGAAGAAAGGATATCAGAGGTCGAAGACCAAACTCAATGAAATAAAACAAGAAGACAAGATTAGAGAAAAAAGGGTAAAAAGGAATGAGCAAAGTCTCCAAGGAGTATGGGACTATGTGAAAAGACCTAATCTACTTTTGATAGGTGTACCTGAATGTGATAAAGAGAATAAATCCAAGCTCGAAAATATTCTTCAGGATATTATTAAGGAAAACTTTCCCAACCTAGCAAGACAGGACAATATTCAACTCCAGGTAATACAGAGAACACCACAAAGTTCTTCTTGAGGAATAAGTTGCTCTTCTTCCTCAAGAAGAGCAACCCCAAGGCACATAATCGTCAGATTCATCACGGTTGAAATGAAGGAGAAAATGCTAAGGGCAGCCAGAGAGAAAGGTTGGGTTACCCACAAAGGGAAACCTGTCAGACTCACAGCAGATCTCTCAGCAGAAACCCTACAAGCCAGAAGAGAGTGGGGGTCAATATTCAATATCCTTAAAGAAAACAACTTTCAACCCAAAATTTCATATCCAGCCAAACTAAGCTTCATAAGTGAAGGAAAAATAAAATCTTTTGTGAACAAGCAAGTACTCAGAGATTTCATCACCACCAGGCCTGCTTTATAAGATCTTCTGAAAGAAGCACTACACATAGAAAGGAACAACCAGTATCAGCCATTCCAAAAATATACCAAAAGGTAAAGAGCATCAACATAATGAAGAATCTACATCAACAAATGGGCAAAACAGCCAGCTAGCATTAAATGGCAGTATTAAACTCACATATATTAATATTAATCCTAAATTTAAATCAACTAAATGCCCCAATCAAAAGACACAGACAGGCAAATTGGATAAAAAGCCAAAACCCATTGGTATGCTGCATCCAGACCCATCTCACATGCAAGGACACACAAAGACTCAAAACAAAGGGATGGAGAAAGATTTACCAACCAAATGGAGAGCAATAACTAAATAAATAAAAAGCAGGAGTTACAATTCTCACCTCTGATAAAATAGATTTTAAAGCAACAAAGATCAAAAGAGACAAAGAAGGACATTACATAATGGTAAAAGGATCAATGCAACAAGGAGAGCTAACAATCCTATATATATACACACCCAATACAGGAGCACCCAGATACATAAGGCAAGTTCTTAATGACTTATAAAGAGACTTAGACTCCCACACAATAATAGTGGGAGACTTTAACATCACGTTGTCAATATTAGACAGATCAGCGAGACAGAAAAATAAACAAGGATATCCAGGACTTGAACTCAGACCTGGAACAAGTAAACTTAATAAACATTTACAGAATTCTCCACCCCAAATCCACAAAACATACATTCTTCTCAGTACCACATCACACCTACTCTAAAAATGACTACATAATTGGAAGTAAATCACTCCTCAGTAATTGCATAGCATTTCACAGGTTTAAATGAAATATTGGTTGGGTGCTTGTTTGTTATTTTCCTCCATTATTCCTTCCAGCCTCCATTGTTAAGCACAATTATTGGCATAAAAGAGGTTTTGAATACCCATTTTTAGACTGCATTCTAGCCTGGGCAATAAAGCAAGACTCCCGTTCCCTCTCCCTCTTTCTCTTCCTCTTTCTTTCTCTTTTTCATTCTTTTTTTTCTTTCTTTCTCTCTTTCTTTCTTTCTTCTTTCTTTTTCTTTCTTTCTTTCTTTTTTCCCTTAAAAAAAAAAGATTAGCTGTCACAATATGCAAACTACCTCAGGTCTCTCTTCTCCTCTTTATCTTTACTGCTGCTGTTCTGGCATAAACCACCAGCGTCTTTCACCTGGATAAATGCAACAGTCTTCTACCTGCTCTGTTGTCAGTCAGCTTTCTTAGGCTTATGCTATGGTAACAAGCAAACCCTAAATCACAGTGCCTTTTGTTGGTAATGGGTTGTTGTTTGCACACTTTACATGCTGGCTGTGGCTGTATTCTATGTTTCATCTTTACTGAAGGACTTGGGCTGAAGGAACAGCTCCTGTTTGAGTTGTGCTGCTCTCATGGCCAAGAGAGACAGAATAATGGCAAGACACCATCATGGCTCTTTGCACTGCCACTCCAATGTGGCATCCATTATTCTGCTTATACTTTATTGGCCAAGGTAAGTCAGAGGGCCAATATTGATACCAATAGGCAGGAAGTATATCTTTTTACAAAAAAAAAAAAACAATAAATATTTAAAAACTTTAATGTACTTACCACAACCTCTATTGCCTATTCTCCACAATGTAATCAGAGATGTTCTTAAAATTGAATTATGTCAATACTCTCCTTTAAAACACCTTTAAATGATCAATGCTGTATTAATCCGAGTTCTCCAGAAAAACAGAACCAAAGGGGTCTGTTTGTGTATAAAGATAGATAGATGATAGATAGAGAGATAGGTGATTGATTCATTGATTGATTGATAGATTTATTATAAGGAGTTGGCTCCCACAATTATGGAAGCTGTCAAGTCCTAAGATCTGCAAAGTGAATGAGAAAACTGGATATCCAAGAGAGCCAATAGTTTAGTTCTGAAGATCTGAGAATCAGGACAGCTGATTATGTAGTTCTGTTAATAGTTTGAAGGTGATTAGACTCAAGACCCAAGTTCTGTTAATAGTTTGAAGGTGATTAGACTCAAGACCCATGAAGAGTTCAAGTCTGAAAGCAGGAAAATGCCAATGTCCCAATTTAAACACCATCGGGAAGGAAGAATCCTCTTTTACTTGGGGAAGGGTCAGGCTTTTTGCTCTATTCAGAGCTTCAACTGATTGGATGAGGCCCACCCACAATAGGGAGAGCAATCTGCTTAATTAGTCTACCAATTAAACATTTATCTTATTAGAAAAACATCCTCACAGAAAGACTCTGAATGATGTTTACCAAAGCTGGGTATCCTGTAGCCCAGTTAACTGACACATAAAAGTGACCATCATAAATGCATTTTCAAATTCCAAACACACTTGAATATAAATTCAAACTCCTACCCATGATCCATAAGGTCATGTTCCTCCCAGCCTCACCTCAGGCCATATTCCCACATACTTGTTCTATTGTAACCACAGTACTGGCCTGACTGCTCCTGAAACTCGCCCAAATCTTGATGCTGCAGTATTTTTATATTCACTGACCTGCTAGGCTGGAATCACTCTTTCTCTGCCCTGCAATGTTTCACATGTGATGACTGGATCTTTCTCACTTTTCGAGCCTCAGTTTAAATGCCTCCTCCTTGGAGATACCTTCCTTGATAATCCTATCTAAAGTAGCAATGCTTCTTTCATTCCTACTTTCTTTCATTAACCCATAATCTCTGGTAAAGTACTTTGGCTATGTTTCAATAGCTATTCTTAATGATCTAAAATTATTTATTGTCTCTCTCCTCCACTCAACATAAGTGCCAAGAAGCTTAAACTTATGTCTGTCTTTCTCACCAATGCCTATCTAGCCCCAACATAGCTCATGATACATCATAAGCATTCCATAAACATATACTAAATAAATGAAAAATTGAATGGGCCATGAGAACTCAGAAATGACTTAGGCAAATTCATTGGGTCTAAGTATGATTGCAGCTCAATCTAAATGAAAGGTTTTTCCAAATAGAAAATAATTAACTACCTTCATATTTCTCCATAAAAACACTTTTAAAAATGTCTAGTTGATGCCAGGATTTCTTGAGATTTATGTGACTATTTATTCTTTAGTGATAATGCAAGGCCAGAGAGGTTGAATGGCTATCCTGTAATAATCCAAATGTTTCTTTAATTCTGACTGATAACGTTTGTACAACAAGTAAAAATACTGTCTTCACTTTGATAGAGGGCCCTAAATTCTGGATTTACTATTTAATGGTTTATTTTGCCTAGTATTGGATTCGGTTAGAAATACTGTAAGACTCTGGGACTCCTCTGAGTTTTATTCATCCAAAAAGCTATTGTCATATACAAAGATTGATCTCCAAGCCTCAGCTTCCTCAGATATAAAACAACAATGACAATATCTCCTTTCCAACGTGTCTAGCACAGGTCTTAGCCCACAGAAAATCTCAATGGACTCCAGCTGTTCTTAGTGGATAGGTGTTAAGATGAGAAGCCTTAGTAGGTCAGCCCAGAAATGAGGAAGAATTACTTGGGACTTGGCTGGGAAGCCTAGGATGCTCCAGTCATGGGACAGACAGAATTCAAGGCAGGCTGACCACACATTTCCAGGACCAAAGTTTTAAAGTCCATGAAGACTGGAGAGTACAAGATAATATAGTCATTCAGAAGGAACTGTGTTAGTGTTTAAAATATGAGGACAGGGACTCAAGAAAGAGAAGAAACATCCAGAACTCAGATAACTAAGGATCCAGTGCATAGGACAATCTACAACTCTCATGCAAAGTTCCTGAAACCTTGTTTGGTAAGTATCAGCTGGCCTGAGCCAAGGGAAGGAAGAATCCTCTTTTACTTAGGGAAGGGTCAGGCTTTTTGCTCTATTCAGGACTTCAACCGATTGGATGAGACCCGCCCACATTAGGGAGAGCGATCTGCTTATTAGTCTACCAATTAAACATTTATCTCATTCAAGAAACATCCTCACGGAAACATTCCAAATAATGTTTACCAAATAGCTGGGTATCCTGTAGCCCAGTCAATTGACACATAAAATTAACCATCATAAATGCATTTTTAAATTGAGGTTTGACAGAAAGTGATCGAAATTGAGGTTTCAGTGGCAAGGACACCAGAAATCATTAGAGTTGTAGGGGAGAGCTCAAGCATTATGAGACTCTCTGCAAGTTGAAATAAGAGGTCGTCATGTGGTTGACAATACCTTGACTTTACAGCACTAACATAATGTCCTATTCTCTAAGCAATAATAGTTTGACCCATGAAGGATGTAGTATGTACTTGGAGTAACTTAATGGATGTGATAACTAAAGCCAAGAGTAGTTTAATCACATAATTCACCCATGAAGCTGGAGTGGGAGCACTGCATATGCCTTTTTATGTCCAGCCCAGAATTTTACCTTTCGTTGTAGGAACTCACAATCAATAAATATCAAAAGTACACAATGAATACTTGCCAAATCTACCTTTCTAGAAAGATCTGGGTCTATTTTGATTGGATGCCTGGTGTACATTTGGGGACTTTGGTCAGGAAAAGACCAACCATGATTCTGGACTGGACACCAAAAACAAAAGATATTTTCCTAAATAAATTGAATGCAGGTTTCTTTTCCTTTTATCTAGTGAGTGTGAACTATGTTGGCTGTTCCGTTTTTATTCTTATTTCTACTTGTGAATTGCTTCTGTGTTCCCTTTTATGACTGATTTTGCAATGGTCTCCATGTGACATATGTTATTTTTATGTCCAAGTAGAATAGAAAGCTGCCCACCAAATACAATTTGAAAACTTGATGATCCAGTTTTCCCACTGCCTAACCCTGTCACCTCAACTGATTAGTCTAGACACCAAAGTGAGGTGCTGCTGAGGCTTTTGTGTGATTACAGACGTCACGTGGGAAGGAAATGTGTTGAGCCCTCATTAGTCATTAATACCATCTCAGATAAGTACATCAGGGTGAAAAAAATGACAGTGTGATGGCTTTTTGTATCCATTTTTTGTTGTTTTTCAAAAAATCTGTTTTCTAACTATAAGCATTTACTTCTTAAAGAATAGCTATGAATAAAGAAGTTTCTATTAGGAAAAATTCATTCTACAAACTTTAGATTGTGATTCTCAACTTTGGTTGCACTATAAAATAATCTGAGAAGATTTTTAAATCCTTGCACCAAATCTGCACCCCAACAGTATGTGTGAATCCCTGGAAGCAGGACCTTGGAGCCAGTGCTTTTTATAAAGCTCCCCAGGCAATTCCATTGGGAAGCCAAGGTTGACAAGCACTTCTCTGAATGTCTTCCAGCATGAATAGAATAATAACATGAAGCATTTGTAAAGGTTATTTATCTTCATAGTAGAATTAAAATATTGAATAAACCATTTAAAAGATAGATTTTAAAAAATAATAATCTTTAATTTAGGATACATGGAGACTGAGAATTAGGGGTAAGGGGCAATTCATTACCTGTGTACGGTCATAACACTTACCTTTAGTAAATGTGTTAATTGTATAAAGAGAAAACAGACCAAAAGTAGTAGAAAAAATACATGTAGTGGTGTTGATAAGAAGAAAAAGTTTTGAGCAAATAAGATCTTATACTGAATCTTATTTTTCTCATATGACTAAAAAATAAAATTGACAATGGAATAATGATTGCATTTACATTGTATTACTTCCCACTTTTTGAAATTAAAATATACGTGCTGTAAAACAGACTCTTTTTGGCGTCTAGTTTTGCAAGTTTTGACAAACACAGTTTTGTGACTACTATATAGTGGTTACCCCTTAAAAATTATCACCTTCCTATTTGTAGTCGACCTCTCTCCTTCACCCTTAGACCCTGCCAATCACTGATTTCTTTCTTTCTTTTTAGAGACAAGGTCTCACTATGTTGCTTAGCCTGGCCTTGAACTCCTGTCCTCATATAATCTTCCTGCCTCGGCCTCCAGAATAGCTGGGACTAGAGGTGCACACCTCTGTACCTGTCTTCACTATTCTTCTGGTTTTGTCTTTTCTGAATGTATTGTAAATAAAGTCATGCAGTTTTGTTGTAGTTTTAATAGTAATATTTTAATACAGCATAATTAATGTGTAGATTTTCTGCAATATGTTCTGAAATGATTAGATATTCTTGCCTGAAAGAGAAACCTGTCATCCTTAACTAGAAAGAATTTATTCTGAGAGCTACCTGCACTGTAAACAAAAGTGCAGAGCTGGCGGAGGTGACTGCTTGGTGGGGCAGACTTCACCAATTTAAACCAAATTCAGTGATTGAAATACTGAGATTGATTCAGAAAAACACTAGTCACATAATTAAGCCTAAGGAAATAAAACACAAGACAGAGAAAATATCTTTTAACAAAAAATAAGTGCTTCCTTTTCTTGCTTGAAAAGCAATATATAGTAGAAACAGTAGAAGCAAAGGCAAGTAAGTAGAAGGACCTGTGCTCCCACTACCAATGAACAATTGTAGTTTTTAATTCACAATTTAAAAATATTTCACACATAGTCATACACACACATTTATGCAAATCTATAAAGAAATATATATATATATATATATGCTTTTACTTACAAAGTGGGTATTTTGCATACTGTTTCATAAAATATCTTTCTCTTGAAGCTTTTTACTGAATTATGAATAGTTTCTGCCAAAAGTACCTGGTAATGGTTGAAAGTACAGGAGTTAGGAACAGGGACTTTGAATCAGACGTACCTGACTATTACCCCAGCTCCTCCGCTTAACTAGATCGGTGCTCTTGAGCAAAATACTGAAATTCTGTAAGCTACATTTGTCTCGTTTGTAAAATAAAGACAATTATACCTAATTTGTAAGTTCGTTGTGAGTATTAAGATAAAATAATACATGTAAAGGATTTAGCACATTGCCTGGAAAATAATAATTAGTTATTCTACAAAATTAGTGAACAGGAAAAGCTCAGGAAATACTTGAAATCAACATTTTTCTTTTTTTTTGGAAAAGGTGTTCTTCCATCTTCATTGCATAAAATGTATTCATCCCCATTCCCCAGTTGAAATTTTCACAGGCCCCATCACTTTTCTTTTCATTTTTAGGTAATTGAATACTACCTAAATCACTTTAAGTTGTAAATATATTCTCATTCAGAAATTAGGCGGCCTAGTCCCAGATAATAATCAAAATTCTCAATGTGATATAAAGTCAAGTCTTCTCCCAGTCCCTGCTTTGGGGTAGGAGACTTCAGTGGAAAATAAAGTTGTGACAACTTTTCTACTTTTGCATTGCACTCTTCTTCCATCCCCTGGCTGACACTTCACATCTTGTAATTGGAGAGGGAGGAGTGATAATTATGCAGGGAAGTTCTTGCTGGAACTAATGCTATACATAGGCCTGGGTTGTTGGGGCCGGTGGACAGCTGACTCTCTGGGAGGCACTTTATTTGGCTCTTCAGAGGACTCTGCTGTGCCCTCTGTCCTGCAGCTCTCTTGACCCAAGTGAAAGCATCTCTATTTCTGACAGGCTCTTAGGACTCTTTTTTTTGTGTGTGTGACGAAGTCTTGCCCTGTCACCCAAGCTGGAGTGCAGTGGCACGATCTCCGCTCACTGCAACCTCCTCCTCCCGGGCTCAAGCGATTCTCCTGCCTCAAACTTCTGATCAGCTGCAACTACAGGCGCGGAACCCCACACCCAGCTAATTTTTGTATTTTTAGTAGAGACAGGGTTTCACTGTATTGGCCAGGCTGGTCTTGAATTCATGACCTCGTGACCCACCCGCCTCAGCCTCCCAAAGTGCTGGGATTACTGGCATGAACCACTGCGCCTGGCCAGGACTTTTTCTTTGCCCTAGGAATTTGGCAGTCACTTCGGGTTCTGGCTGCTTTTGTTTCTCTGTGCATGATGCAGTCCTTTGGAATAGACTCATGATGAATTCCTCTAACATGCAAAAGCCTTTCCCTCCCTCTGGTCCATGAGAACCCTGGAGAATCCTTTGCCCCAACACAGGAATTGTAGGAGGACACCTCTATATGGAAACATTCTTCTGACTCCATGACTAACGCTGTTAGGAATGAAGAAATAAAATCTGTGTTATGCTCGTAGTGAGAAAATTAATCCAAGGCTGTTACTTGTTTACAACCCAAACAAGTAAAGAGCCAAGTAAAATGTGTTGAATTTTCAAAAAAACTGATCTGATTTCAAAAACCTTTTCATCATACTTTTCCTATTAATGTAATCAGGGCTCAGTAGATAAATGTTGAATCTGCATCTATGGCCAGGAATACAGGAGCCCTGAGAAAATTAAAGAGGACCTATAAAATTAAGTAGCAAATGATTTTTCTCAAATATTTGAGAGAACAATTTACTGTTCAGCCAAATTGTAATTATAATGATGTCTTTTGAAAATTAACTTAGATTAGCCATGATAATTTTTCTCTCTTCTTTTTTTGTATCAAACACTGAGCACTTATTAGCTATTACGGCGTAAATACTCTCACTAAATGAAACACCAGTATTACATCCCAGCCACCTGACTCCTGGTAATAAAGTACCACCCCTATCTTGAAAAGAGTCCAGTTAAATAAAATACAGGCTGTTCTGATGCCACAGTGTTGGCTCGGGTTTAATCTTTAACTACTCAGTCAATGTACCGTGTTAATCACTGCTTATTTGAGTGACAGCATTTTTATTCCATGTCAAGCATTTTATTCTTGACTTGGTATTTGGCCAGAACAGTTGGTCAGTGGTGGAATGGTTTAGTGGTCTTACTTTTTTCCTTTTATTCACTAATGCACTCTCTCAGAAAGGCATCTGACAGAAAGATTTGGAGGTGGGCAGGGCCTTTCATTTGTCTTCCAGTTTTATTACTCTGTCCCTCTTAGGCCTAGCCCACATCCAGTGTCTCAGAGTCTCTGTCTGCCAAGAAGCCCACCTCCTGGTTGGAAAGATAACCAAATCAGGAGACATTAGATTCAGGAGCTGGAAATAAAGAGATCAACATTAAACATCATGCATTCAGTATTCTATTTCATGACCCTAAGTAATAAACATGAAAAAAAAAAAAACCCGATATGCCCTCAGGGGCACAGGGCTGTAAAGGACTCCACTCAGTGATGGCCTGGTAAAATCAAAGTATTCTTTCTCATCTTTCCCTTTAGAGGGTTAATTTTAAGAAATTGATCTAGCTGGTAAAGTGTCTGGCAAATGCTTCAGCAAAACATTTTTAAAGTACCTTCCAAATCTATTTCACAAATATAATGAATACAGGAATTTTTTTTTTCTTTTTGAGACAGAGTCTTGCTCTGTTGCCAAACTAGAGTGCAGTGGCATGATCTTGACTCACTGCAACCTCTGCCTCCTGGGTTCAAGCAATTCACCTGCCTCAGCCTCCCAAGTAGCTGGGACTACAGGCACACAACACCACATCTGGCTAATTTTTTGTATTTTAGTAGAGTCAGGGTTTCACCATATTGGCCAGGATAGGCTCCATCTCCTGACCTCGTGATCCACCCACTTTGGCCTTCCAAAATGCTGGGATTACAGGAGTGAGCCACTGCACCCGACCAATAATGGTATCTTTCTACAAACTAGCTAGGATTCTTTTGTTGCAAGTAATAGAAACACAATTGGAACTAGCTGAAGCAAAAAGCAAAAGGACACCAGAAAGGCATCCCAAAATGTATAAAAATACCAAAGCATGTAATAGAATCCAGAGGGTATAATGTCCACTGGACTTCAGAAATGGCCCACAAAACTGATGTCCCTGTGGAGACTTGGGAAACATTCCTTCTATGTCTTTTCTCTGTGAACATAAATGTACTTTTTTCTTACCTTGTGCTGCCCCCAAGTCCACATAGTGGAATATAACTTAAAAGAATCCACATTTTATATGTCATCATTGAAGAGCCCAGGGAGAGTCCCAGCCCTCAAATTCTCAAAGCAGTGATCTCATGGCTCAGTGTAAATCACACACCCATCCCAGGGATAATCTGTGTCCCTGATGACTGAGTCATGCCACAAAAGTGCTGTTGTAGTTTAAGATCTATGGATTGAGATCATTGGGGCAATTCCCAGAAAATCTGAGATATTTTCCTTGAAAAATTTTGTGAGGTAGGGGAGTTTGGGGCAAATTGAAACATTGGCAGCCTGTGCTTTCAGCTTTTCAGATAGTGAATGCTAACATGCTGAAGTTTTAAACAGAGCTGTGGAGATAAAAGAGTATATGAATGGATTCATGAGAGAATTAAATATGTATAGTATTGCACTACATTAAAATGCTACTTGGACTTATTTGGAAAAGAGGCAACACAACAAAAAAGTTAAATGTTGACTCTGGAAATTTTTGGCCTAAATTTGAGATTTGGCTCCACTATTTACCATCAATGGGTCTGCTATGTGCCCAAATTTCCTCATCCATATAAAGAGACTAACAGGATCGCACATCTCTATGGGTTACTATGAGATTAAAATAAATTAATACACACACAAACTGCTCTGAACAATGCCAGGTGCATAGGAACACTTTAATGTTAATTGCTGACACTTTTTTTGAATATTCAATATGAGAAATCAGTTTATCTTTTATCTCACCCTACTGAGTTACTGTGGGATAATGCAAGACCTAATTATTGCTGCATTAGCTTGGACACAGTTTCTCAGATGCATAATACTGGCTTTGGTTGCCTTCCGTAGGGACTCATCAGACCACTCAAAGTCGTTAAACTCTTTAATGAAGCAAATAGTGCAGAACTGAATAATGCCCAATAGTCAAATGAGGTCTTGTATTCACTTTTAACTTTATGATTCTAGATGAATCTATATGACATTGGGGTCCTTCCCTTTCACCCACTGTATAGGCAGATGCAGGTAAAAAATGTTGCCTCTCAAAATTATAGTCATTTTATGCACACATAAAATGAAGAGGCCTGTGGGTTAGGAAATAATAATACACCATTGTTTTGAGCTTCATAAATATGCATATCTGCATATAAGTCTTCAAGTTTCATAGGCTCATGAATAAATGCAGGGACACGGATTTAGCACATATTTCTTATTTAGTGTTTATGTGCTTTTCCATCTGTTGTTTGATTATTGCATAATAGAAGAGCACTTATACAGCTAAAAGAAAGACCTATTTTACTTCCAAACCTGTTTTCACAAAACAATAGATCCATTTCAAAGGCTTGTATATTACCGTGGAAGTTTGTTGTGGGATAGGTAATATACAAGAAGAAAATTCACTTTCCTGTTATTCCTTCACTTTTTATTTCATCCATATACCCCCTACAGCCACACACACACCTTACACACTTCACACACATGCATAATAAGAAGGTTCATACTATTCCAGCTATTACTTAAAAGTGAAACAAAAAGCCACCTGCAGGTTGAAATAGTTATTAGGTTTAGCTGTGTCAACAAAACTTATAGTTATATGAGTGTCCTGAATTAATTCTAAAAATCTTGGAACCATGTTTTTAAAAAGAACATTAACAAGACAGACTTTGGCCAGAGAGGGACTTCTGTGCTGTTAAGGGCTCTGAAAATACATTTTTGAGAAATAATGAAAAGAACAGAAATGCCTTAGGCTCTTGTCACTCAATGCAGTTCAGTGGTAAAACCTCCTCATGCCTTTAAAAATTACAAGCCACTAGTCGAAGATTTCATGCACAGATATGCTTTAAAATTTAATTTGATTTAAATGGTATATAATTGTTTAAATTCTATAAAAATATATATTCAATTAAACAGATATTTATTCTACTATTTCACAAAGGATTATATTAGGTGCTGGGTGTTGTGAGTGAAGAGGATGGGCTTAGCTTTGGATATGAAACGTTTGAAGAGTTGTCAGGATGGTCATATACAGCAGGCAATTTAGTACATTCTGGTCTAAGTCTGCATAGAGTAAGCAGGGCTACATGTGAATAGGTGTTAATATAAGCTATAGAGAAAGTATGATTAATGTAATCAGCACAGTGAAATGAAAAAGGGCCCAGGAATAGAATCACAGTTGCCTGCAATTTAAGGGAATCTGAACCTCCATGTCCTGCTCACCCCCTTTACTCCACTAACTTAGCCTGCCACTTGGTGGCTCTAGTCAATTTCACTTGAGGGCAAGGGTAGCTAGGTGTCATTTCTCCCATGGGCAGCTTTGGAGACTGTGTGTTTCTATGTGTTTTTGCATCTGTGTGTGAACAAGACGGTAGAGGAGCAATAAGTTCTTCTGTTAAAATTCATCAGGAAAGTAGACGTTCCAGTAAGAACTAGAAAAGTAGAGGGTCATGATGGACACCAAGGAGGAAGAACATTTCAAAAGCAGAGAGTGATAAGCGCCCTTAAATGGTGTAGACAGGAAGATAACAGTGTAAATTGTTATCCTCTCTGTGACTTGGATAATGATTTATTGAAGTCATTCTGAAAAAAAGTTAAAGTAGGGTTCTAAGTGAAGATCTCATTTTGAAACTATTGGAAAGTAAACTGAAATAAAGGGTGATGGCAGTTATGAAATAAAGCCTTTAAGCATAGCCTATTATTTTAGGAAGTCCCTTATTAAAGGAAAAAGATGAGACAGCAGCTTAATGCAGAGGCAGGAACAAGAAAGAAATTTGTTTTAAGACAGGGAATACATAAACATTTTTGTAATCGGAAGAGAAGAAACAAGAGGAAAATGATGGATTGCAAATGAGGAAACAGGAATGATTGATGGAGTAAAGTTCCAGAGGACAGAAGGATGAAAGGTATCGAGATAACAAGTGGAACAATTATTTTACATAGAGACAAAATAATTATTCCCCTGAGACAGGATGAAGGAAGAAAAACATGGGTACCATTCAGAGAAAATCCAAGGTGAAGGGGAGGATAATTAAAGTAGTTGATCCTAAGAGTCTCGTGGAAATGCACCCAGTGTTGGGTGCA
Organism: Cebus imitator; assembly: GCF_001604975.1. Taxonomy (NCBI): domain Eukaryota; kingdom Metazoa; phylum Chordata; class Mammalia; order Primates; family Cebidae; genus Cebus; species Cebus imitator. The sequence goes on from NW_016107622.1 coordinate 680,030, forward strand.
GTGTTTCCTCTTCTGCCTAGACAGAGAGAAATATCAGCCTGATCAGAGACTCACAGAACTATGGGTTTAATAAGAAATATATCTGATCCATGTCAGCATCAAGCAGCACATATATGACTATGTAAAGCAATACTTTTTTTTACTCAGTGAGACTTCATGACCAGGTCAAGATCTGAGCCTTATAAGTAACGCTGGTCCAGTGCTGGGCAATCTTCCTCTCCTTAACCTGCATTGCAGGGCCCAGCATTTATCCCTGACTGCCTGCATGGACTTTCAACGAGCAGTTCTGACCAAGGTCTGCTGAGTAGCTTCTACTCTTCTTTTTTTTAATTTGTATTTATTTATTTATTTTTTAAAGACAGGGTTTCACCATGTTGGTCAGGCTGGTCTTGAACTCCCGACCTTAAGTGATCCGTCCGCCTTGGCCTCCAAAGTGCTTGGATTACAGGCGTGAGCCACCACGCCCGGCCAGAGTAGCTTCTACTCTTAAAACACAGCAATGCTGCCAACTCTTTTTGGAGGCTGGTGAGAGGAGTGAGCAAACAGTCTGAGAAGACAACTGGGGATGCAAAGTCAAAATAAAAGACAGCTGGAACAAGCCGATTTTGAAATTAATTTATACTTCAGTGATAAAGTGAAGAAGGTAAAGCTATTACATACATTTGGTAAAGACTGGGTAATTATGAACAAATTAGAAGTTCCTGTTGCTGTCATAAGTCGGAAAAGATTGTCAAACCAAACTAGGAGAAGCCCATGCTACTGAATTAATCAATATTTAGATTTGCTTCTAAATTTGTACTTTTTTGTGTTATGCAACACCTCAGCATCCAGAGAGTCTAAATTTCATCCTTCAGTTAAGTCAGATTCCTGCAAGTTGCATTCTATTGCCAAGAATCACTTTTACTGACTGTGCTTTGGCATTTTGCATTGAGATACTGTAAAGAGATTTAAGAAATATTCTTTTTATCTCTTGTAGGAATATTGTTGAAGGTATTGCCTGCCACAGCAGGCTGCCTCTTTTGTGCAGGCCCATGAGAGTATTTTTTTTTTTTTTTTTTTTTTGTCCTTAGGCCTGAACTTGAATTTCTTCTGAGCAACTGGAACATTTTGATTCTATAGGCATTGGGTATATTGTAATTGATTCCAATTCCTTTTTTGCTTTGGCTGTGTATCTACTGAGAATACTTTTAGATACAATAACTTAGAATAACCAAGGTAAGTTATTTTTTTTTCCTTTTTTTATGGCAAGAAAGTCTAAAAGTAACTGACTGCTGTGGTTAGTTCAACATCTCATAAAAGGACAAATGTCTCTGAATTTCTTTCAGACACAGGATGGCAGGTGCAGCTCCACCTATAATTCTCAAATGTCAGTGTGCAACAAAATCACTTGGGGAGCTGAGAAAGTGCCCAGAGGCCCAAACTCCTTGAAAGAGAATAGGGCCTGTGCCTCTTATATGATTACCGGGTTCCTAGATGATTCCACTATTGACCCAAGCTTGAGAACCACTGCTCTAGTGTCTGCCACTCAAGACAAGAAGGTAAAAACAAAGCATGTCTTTTCCTTCTGCAGAGTCTGTCTTCTTGGCTAGAAAGAAAAATGTTCTGCTACTCCAGCCCACTCCCACTTACTTCTGCTCTAAAGAAGGCTGAGAAAGCATATAACTTTCCAGAGATTAAAGAACTCTGCCTCCAAACTCAAATTTTTTGCATTAAGGAAGAAGTAGAGGAATGGGTGTTGGATGGGTAAAGATCAGTGGTTTGGGGTCAAATTGCTTCTAGTTATCTTGAAATTTATTATATATATTTTTAGTGGTAATGTTATCTTAAATTAATTTTGCTTTCCTATGTTTCTCTGATTTTTCTGTTAAAAATATTAGTTGTTACCTATAAATTTATAAACCTAACCTCAACTATTTTCAAAATGCTGAATGTATGGTGACTGATGAAATTCTTAGACAGTCACTTGCCTCATTATCAACAGGAGAATCCAGGGGTGGTGAGGTTCCACTCCAAGCTGCCTTGGGGCCACAGTGAGGAAAATGTATGCATGCTTATTTCCCAGTTTTCATGTTCTGGGTTGAAAGCAGGCTGACAGGGTGATTCATAGCATCAAAGTTGGCAATTCTCCTTTAGCTTAAGTATGAATGCTGGTTATTTTCTGACACTTTGTGTCTCTAGCTCATTAGATCAGAATCCTGATTATGTATCAGAAAAAATACTGATGCTCTGGCCTATCTCCATTGGAGGTGGTGCTTATCCATATTTTCATTTAAAAGCTTCTCAGGTGATATTTTTTTTTTTTTTTTTTTTTTTTNTTTTTTTTTTGAGATGGGGTCTTGCTCTGTCACCAGGCTGGAGTGCAGTGGTGCAATCTCGGCTCACTGCAACCTCCCCCTCCGGATTCAAGCAATTCTCCTGCTCAGCCACCCAAGTAGCTGGGACTAAAGGCACATGCCACCACACCCAACTAATTTTTAAATTTTTAGTACAGACAGGGTTTCACCATGTTGGCCAGGATGGTCTTGATCTCTTGATGTCGTGGATCCGCCCGCCTCAGCCTCCCAAAGTGCTGGGATTACAGGCGTGCGCCACCGCGCCCGGTCGTTTTCCAGGTGATTCTAATGGACAGCCAAGGTTAAGGAATGACTGGCGTGGCTTGTAGACTCTCTCCCCTAAACTCTATCTTTTGTGCTCGGACTTGGCTTGGTTTCTCTGATTCTATTCCTCATTTCAATTTCTGTCTGCAGTTCTCACTCCAGGATCTCTATTCTTTTGTTGCCAGATGTTAACCTGATTTTTGTTTGTGACAGCTCTTTGAGTTCAGGACTGGTTTTCTTGACCCTAGACTGTAGGTTTTAATTAACCCTGCTCTAACACTTCAGTGGCAAGAGTTGAGCTCCTTTTTGTGATTCGCAGTAGTACACCAACTCATCCCACTGAACAGCCAAAAAGTGTGGGAAAATCTCAGGGCTTACAAACTGTGTTTAAGGAGGCAATTATTGACTCTTCAGAATTGCAGTGTTCAATATTCAGGAAGCTTTCTTTATTCCATCCTATTTCACCTAAAGGTCAGTTTGGCTCTCATTTAGTCTCAATCTGCTTCTAGGTAAATCTCCCAAATAGCCTCTTGACACAGAGAGCTGGTTGCTTTCTCCTCCCAGTTCCTAAACCCAAAAATCCTCACAACTCTGCTCTCTCCTGTAGATCTGTGAAAGGTCATTTTTGTACTGATGTACTGAAATTTTGTTAATTTAATCTTTACTCTCCTAGGTTATTATTTTTTTCTTGAGTTTTAAATTGCTTTCCTCATCAACTTTCTTCAGGTTCTCGGCCCTCTAGGTATGTATAGCCTGTATACCGAAGCTATGGGCAAACAACAAATGTGCCTCAAATCGAGGCAATAAAATCAATGGTTAAACAAACACCCAGGTTTTGCAGTCAAGCAGGCTGGGCTCAAATTTTAAATCTGTGACTTCCCAGTTGGCTTTCTCACTTGCAAAGTGGGGTAGTGATAGGACCTAATTTATAGGATTCTTAGTAGAAAGAAATAAGATGATCTTGGAGGATTTCCTGATACACAGTAAGTGCTGCAGAAAGGTTAGGTGTTCGCCACAGATACTGAGATGGAATTTGCATCAATGCGTTCATTCGTTGAGGATCAACACCTGTAAAAGAAAGCAGGGACGTTCAACTGAGATGTTGGCCATGCTGTATTTTCAAGTAAACATTTCCTTTTCTCTCTCTCTCTCTCTCTCTCTCTCTCTCTCTCTCTCTCTCTCTCTTTTTGAGACAGAGTCTCGCTCTGTCACTCAGGCTAGAGTGCTGTGTCGTGATCTCGGCTTACTGCAACCTCCGCCTCCCAGGTTCAAGGGATTCTCCTGCCTCAGCCTCCTGAGTAGCTGAGATTACAGGCATCTGCCACCATGCCCAGTTATGTATTTTTAGTAGAGACGGGTTTTCACCATGTTGACCAGGTTGGTCTCAAACTCCTGACCTCAAGTGATTCACCTACCTTGGCTTCCCAAAGTGCTGGGATTACAGGCGTGAGCCACCATGTCTGGCTGTAAATATTTCCTTGATAGTCACTCTGTGCTGAGTGGAAATGGGTGGCCTTTAGACACTCTCCTCATCACCCACCAGATGCTGCCTCAGGGGAGCTTGTGGCCCTGGGTGAGGAGGCTCCCTGCAGGTGAAGGCAACCCTGAAGAGTCTGACCACAGCACGCTGTTGGCGGTAACCCCTCCTGGGCTCTCAGCGGGTCTTTATTGAAGGAGTAGGCAGTGGCTGTCAGTGTCTACCACAGTGTCTCCCTCATTCCTCTGGTTTGCAGAAGAGAAGTGCACCTGTCTGATGTGCCTTGGCCGTCGGGGGGGGGGGTTATTCCTCACATAGCCTATGTTTAGAAATAATATGTTCACAGAAAGGCCTTATTGTCTTAGTTACAAGTCACCATAAACGGGGTGGGTTACAAACTATGGAAGCTTATTTCTTACAATTCTGGGAGCTGGAAAGTCTGTGCTCAAGGTACTGGCAGATTTGGTGTCAGGTAAGGGCGCTCCTCCTGATTCATTAATGGTTGCTTCCTGCTGTGTACTCACATGGTAGAAGAGGCAGGCAGGTCTCTGGAGTCGTAAGGGTGCTGATCCCATTTCTGAGGGTGGAGCCTACCAAAGGCCCTGCCTCCTCATACCAGCACTTTGAGGGATAGAATTTCAACAGTTGACATTTGGAGGGGTACAAACATTCAGAACACAGCAACTATCAACAAATCTGTGGACAAAGAGGACATTTCAGAAGCCTGAGGATATGGCTAATTTCAGGTTTTTAGATTTCTGGGCTAGAGTCCAGGTTTTTATTGCCACAAATAAGAAGAGGGAGCAAAAGGAAGTAAATGTACAATGGGAACAGGATGATTTTAAACACATTTTGGTCCTCAGGCCTTTGTGTGAGGAAGTTTCTGGAGATTCTGCTAACACAGCCTGTCAACAAACAACAGCATTTGTGCACAGAGCTCTCAGGACTCCACTTTACAAAATCATTTGAGCTACTACTTCATTTATATAAAGGCATTGTCTCAATAGCCTGCAAGAAATTTTGGAAGACAAATGTCATCATTGATTTACAGGTTATTTTCCAGGCTAACTAAAAATCAAAGCTGATTTACTTAAAGTGGTCATCCCAGTTTTAATAAATGTTTAACATCTCAGATGCTCTGGTGTTTGTCTTCATTCTTTAGTCTGAACTCAGCAGGAACTGGATTAATTCCTGAGGAAATATAAACAAATATGTTTTTTACAGGCTTGGGCAAATGTTTTCTGAATCTCTTTGGCCTGGGATAGCTGTAAATACACACGATGTTTAAACAGACCTCTGTGGGGCTAATGGACAGGGATGACACACCATTAGATTGTGGACTGTCTATACAACAACCATCATCCTTGAGGTTATCCATGGAACCTTTTTTTTTTTTTTTTTGAGACAGAGTTTCGCTCTGCTGCCCAGGTTGAAGTGCAGTGCAGTGATGCAATCACAGCTCACCGCAACCTCTGCCTCCGGGGTTAAAGCAATCCACCTACCTTAGCCTCCTGAGTAGCTGGGACTACAAGCATGCACCACCATGCCCAGTTAATTTTTGTATTTTTAGTAGAGACAAGGTTTCACCATGTTGGCCAGGCTGATCTGGAACTGCTGACCTCAAGTGATTCACCTCTCAGCCTCCAAAAGTGCTGTGATTACAGGCGTAAGCCACCATGTCCAGCCCCTTAGTACATTCTTAAATCATACTAGTCAAGCAAGAAAATACAGCTTTGTGGATAAATTCTAGCTATAGTCGGAATTGGGTCCTTCTCCTCTACTCAAAGATTGGATCATTTAGCAGTGATGAATACAAGTTTTGGAGTACTAGAGAGCTGGATTTGAATCTTGCTACTGAAAGAATGTCTATGGGACTTTAGACAAATGGTTTTGCTTCTCTAGGCCCTAGTTTTCTTATCTGAAAAATGAATAAGGTAATTCCAAACTGTGGGACTTCAATGTCTACTGTCAGGTTTTGCACATTCAATATTCAACAAACAAGTAGCATCAACATTACCCTCATCATCATGTCTCTTTTCTTTCACCCGAACAATGTTCAAGAGAAGAATCAACTTTTCTCTTAAATGAATTTCACGCTTTGACTCTTGTGGGCTTTAGTTCTTTTTCCTTTTCATTTATCTTTCACGTAAGTCATGTCTTTGTCACTTCCAGTGTAATTTGTGGACCCCTGGTTCCCATAGATGGGGAGTAATGTTGTATGCAGTAGCTCCCAGGTTTGGGGCGAGGAGCTTGGGCTGTGCTGGTTTTCAGTGACTTTCAAACAAGAACATCACTGTCAATGAATCATTTAGTGAGTATATTGCACCAAATTCTATTTCTTGGGGATAACTGGGAATAGCTTTAATTTCTGCACTATTGACCAGATCTTCTCTCACTCTCTTCCTTCCTTTCTTTCTTTCTTCCTTCCCCTTCCTTCCTTCCTTCCTTCCTTCCTTCCTTCCTTCCTTCCTTCCTTCCTTCCTTCCTTCCTTTCCTTCTTTCTTTCTTTTTCTTTCTTTCTCTCTCTCTCTTTCTTTCTCTCTCTCTCTTTCTTTCTTTCTCTTTCTTCCTCTCTCTTTCTTTCTTTCTCTCTCTTTCTCTCTTTCTTTTGTTCATTCCCTCCTTCCCTCCCCCCCATCTCTCTCTCTCTTTCTTTCTTTCTTGAGACAGAGTCACACTCTGTTGTCCAGGTTAGAGTGTACTAGTGTGATCTTGGCTTACCGCAACCTCCACCTGCCAGGTTCATGGGATTCTCCTGCCTCAGCCTCCCAAGTAGCTGGGATTACAGGCAAGTGCCACCACACCTAGCTAATTTTTCTATTTTTGTTAGAGACGGGGTTTCATCATGTTGGTCAGGCTTGAACTCCTGACCTTGTGATCCGCCTGCCTCAGCCTCCCAAAGTGCTGGGATTACAGGTGTGAGCCACTATGCCTGGCCATGTGTTCTTTAAGTCCCCAGTGGCCATTAGGTGAAGCCTCCAAATTATGGAACTTTAGCCTTCCTTGGGAGAGGTAAACTTCACTTTAGATGGCAACAGAAGGACTTCTCAGTGGGACCCATGGATCTATACTAACGAAAATTTAAATCTTTCTTCCAGCGTTGAAGCAGTTTTTAGGCTAAATTTGGGTTGAGAACAACATCAATTCATACTACTACCTCTCCCAGCATTTTATCCATGTGTTTACAGTTCTCCAGCCTCCCTATCTGTGGCTACTGTTCTTGCTTCATGCACTTTGGGGTTAAAGCAGGATAGACATATTAATGACAGTGGAGTTAAGACTTGTGGCAATATGGTGGCTGGAAATGAGTCATACAAATGTGTCACATCTAGACATTGGCTTCAAGGACTCTACTGTGGCCCTAACACTTCAGTCATCACACTTTGAGGCTCTCATCCCTGAAAGAACTAGCACCTCTGTATTCACTTCCCCTCCTATTTGATTCTCTGTAATCTTATCCCAGTTTAGAATAGCTTTAAGACGGCACATTCTAGAATCAGACTGCCTGGGTTCAAATTCTGGTTTTGTATCTTTCATCTCTAAACTCAGGGCAATTATAATACTTTTCTCAGTGGGTTACTATAAAGATACAGTGCAATAATACTTAGGATAGTGACTGACATAATAAATGTTGGCTGATAATATGTTATTATTATAATTACTCACATACAACACCCTGAGCTTATAATAGGAATCTTAGCCAGGTTCCACTGAGCTCTGGTTTCTTTTGGGTCAACAGCTCATGGAACAATCCTCTGGTTGAGGAAGGAGAGTTTTGCTAAAAAAAAAAATGACACCGCTTAAAGTTGTCGACATGGCATTATGAAACATGTACAAATGAAATCTCTGGATAAATACAAGCCTGGTGAAAACCACCTTACCAGGCTCTGTGGCTTTGTAACCTGATGCAGCACTCCCATTCCTTCCCTCACCCCCTCTATCAGCAGATCTTAATGCAATAATTGCCCAGGGGATCAAACTCACAATAGAGGGCATAAGAAAGGGTTAGTTAAGGAGAATTAGCAAAATGTACAAAAGTTTGCTTTCCAGTGACTCCATTTGAACCTTGCTTAAGTCATTATTGACTTGCTACACTGGGAAATGAACAAAACAGATGTTCTAGCAGAGCACTTCTAAGTTGATCTTCTTTGGCATAAAGATTTCTATAAGTTAAAGAGGATTTGGTGAGAATAAATATATAACTATAAATTAATTGAATGAAAAACTAACAGGCTAGACACAGTGGCTCACACCTGTAATCCCAGCACTTTGGGAGGCGGAGTGAGGCAGATTGTTTGAGCTGAGGAGTTCGAGAACAGCATGGGCAACATGGTGAAACCCTATCTCTATCAAAACTACAAAGAAAAACCCCACAAAATAACAAATTAGCCAGGCATGATGGTGAGCGTCTGTGGTCCTAGTTACCAGGAAGGCTGAGGTGGGAGGATCACTTGAGCCTGTGAGGTGAAGGTTGCAGTAAGCCAAGATTATGCCACTGCTCTTCATTCTGGGTGGCAGAGTGGGACTCTGTCACAAAAAAATAAAAATAAAATAAAAACTACTAACAATAATGATGCATTAACTAGACATTTTGGCCAATTAGCCAGTTCTTCATACGTCAGTCTATATTAAAGGAAAAAGCTTGTAAGAGGAGAGTCAAAATGGCTATATAATATGAGATACACATTTTTCCACAAGTGCCAAGCTATTTAGGTGTAAAGAAATTATAACATGAGTTAAGTATAATATGTGACATTTGATGGTGCTTAAAAATTAATGTCTGCTGCAATTTTTAGGCATTCCATTTTAGCCTAGGTCATTCCTGTCTTCTTCACCTGTCATGGCAGTACCTGAAACCATGTCATTGTTCCTATTATTAATCAGATTCCCTAAATTTTTCTTTTTCAAATCTACAATAATTCATATGTGCCCCATCCCTTAATCTGAAATGTTCTGAATCCATGTCTTGAATATCTGCAAGGAAACATATGAAAATGTAAGTAAAATATAATCTTCACACGGCACAAAGGCAAGATGATCATTGATGTTGAAGGTGTGCGGAATTCAGACATCACCGTGCAGTTTATACAGTACACATTTGCATTAAGTAAACAAATCCTTTGGAAGTGTGATGCATGTCTTCTGGACAAAAGAAAGAAGATTCCATTTCAATGAGATCTAAAAATACTATGGAATAGTAGTTATATATGTGGAGCTTAAAATAATAACTGGCTTTGGCAATAAAATGTGATAAATCTACAATAATCTCACACCCTGGTATTTTAATAATGGCATTTGAGAGAAAGGTTTCTGTAAGCCACTCTTGGTCAATAAACAAATGGTCTTGAAATGCACTATTCTATGAGTTATAGGAACAAAACCTAAAGCGTCTTGGTGGAATAAACTTGAACAATAAAATGCGAAAACTCTATGAACATAAACATAATGCTTGAAGGCAGGTATTTGTCTCCCTCCTTCATTTTCGCTTTTCCAGGTAACAATTCAGCTCTGATTTTGTATCATATCATATATTTCATTCCAGCCAACAATTAACTTATTTCTGGTTAACAAATAACCTATTTCTGTGAAATGACAGCATGGAGCTGCTAACAATACAGCTCAGGAAGACATGGTAATGATTTCTCTCAGGTGTTTGTCTAAAGAAAAAAAGAACGTGACAAGGATGAAGTAAATCTGATGAGCATTAAGTGGCAGTGTTGCTTTTTGAAAGAAATCACATGAATGATTGATCAAATACATCCTCAAATATATTTAGCTGTACGCTGTGCAGGTGAGTGCAGGGCCACGTGCTCCTCTGGCATCACCGGAGCTCACAGCCAGCAGCAGCATCCGATCACTAGCCTTTCCAGGAGCTATTTTAAAACAGATGTGTCATTTTTTTTTCTACCACAGTAACTAATAAATATTTAAAAGATTTCGTTGCCTGAATTTACTGAGGCTCTATTCAAGGACGGGGGCAGGGGATATTCTTCAGTAAAGGCAAATTCCATACATAAGGCATTTTGTAATCTTAAACATTATTTGCTCTGTGATGGATTGAATCTTGTTGTGGAATAACTTCCTCTGTGCTCTGCAGTTCTCCAGTGTCCCCTTTCAATGACTTGTTTCTGGCTTCTCTGGAGGTTCATTTGTTCACGAAAGGACAACAGTAACAACTGAAAAGTATACTCCAGAGGCAACCATGCCATTGCTATGACATCTGGAATACGACTTTTTCACTCTAAATATATGCTCTTCAGTACCCCAGCTATCTGTTATGGGCTAACCTGTATACCCCAAAAAGACATGCTGAGGTCCTAACTCCGGGTACCTGTGAATGTGACCCGCTTTGGAAGTGAACTCTTTGCAAATGTAGTCAAGTTAAGATAAGGTAGTTAGTGTGGGATCTAATTCAATATGACTATTGTCCTTATAAGAAGAGGAGAAAAGGGCCAGGTGTGGTGGCTCACATCTGTAATCCCAGTACTTTGGGAGGCTGAGGCGGTGGATCACCTGTGGTTGGGAGTTTGAGACTAGCCTGACCAACATGATGAAACACCGTATCTACTAAAAATACAAAAATTAGCTGGGTGTGGTGGTGGGTGCCCATAATCCCAGCTACTCAGGAGGCTGAGGCAGGAGAATCACTTGAACCTAGGAAGTGGAGGTTGCAGTGAGCCGAGATAGCTCCATTGCATTCCAGCTTGGGTGAGAAGAGCAAAACTTTGTCGAAAGAAAGAAAAGAAAAGAAAGAAGGAAGAGAGAAAGGGAGGGAGGGACGGAGGGAGGGAGGGAGGAAAGAAAGAAGGAAAGAAGGAAGGAGGGAAGGAAGGAAGGAAGGAAGGAGGGAAGGAAGGAAGGAAGGAAGGAAGGAAGGAAGGAAGGAGGGAAGGAAGGAAGGAAGGAAGGAGAGAAAAGGGGCACAAAGGGTCACTCAAGGAGAACATCATGTGACAGTAAAGGCAGAGACTGGCATGAGGCTCTCTTAGTCAGGAATACCAAGGATTTCCAGCAATACCGGAAGCTAAGAGAAAGGCATGGAATGAGTTCTCCCCTAGAGCCTTCAGGGAGAGAATGGCTCTGCTAATACCTCTATTTCAGACATCTGGCTTCTGGAACTGGGAGAAAATACATTATTGCTGTTTAAAGCCACTTAATTTGTATGATAGTATTTGTTACAGCATCTCTAGAAAACTAACACACTATCTAAATTTAAATCTCTGGAGTGAGGGGCAAGAAACTAGTGAGCATATAGACAAACTAGTAATGCACAATGTAGGTATTTGGCCAATACCCACATTGAACGTCTCCACACATTGGTTAATGAAAGGGTGTACTGCAATCATCACTAAATATGTGGGAGGTATAAACTGACAAGGTTTATCTCAGTTTGTCCAGGGAGTGCTGGTTTCCACTTACTTTTTTGGACATAATAACTGCTAGAACCTTTTCAATTTCACAGTATCCCAGTTTGGATAATAAATTATGGCCATATCCCTCTGTGTGCACTTGGTGAAAGAATACAGTTTCATCATTAGTCTTTTGTATTTCTGATTTTAAAAATTTTGGGTATCACTGGCAAAACCCCTCTAACACTGCAGTGAATTGAAGATTTAAGATTCCCAGAGCTTGGGTCACTTTCAGGCTTAATTCATTCTGGAACCTATGAAATTACACCCCTCATACCTGGGTCCTCAGGAAATAATGGTTCACTTTGTTGAATCAAGTTGGAATAGACACAACTAGTCATACCTGGGTGGGGGAGAGTGGGGGTAATAACAACTAAATTCAAGTGCAACACAAGTATTCTGAACTATGCAATTCCTTTCAGTCACTATTGGGTGATTGAGATTAGCAATGTGAACCCTGAAAAAGAGCAGAGTTATGGCCCTTATTTCTTGCTTTGTCATAAATTCTTCCTGATCTTGAATAAATGTATCTTTTCCCTCAGTTTTGCTACTTGAGAAGTGAAGGCTCTAAGAATTGGCTTTTTATTTTCTTGACATATGCTGCTTAATTAGAGAATGCCACTAAAACACCTTCAACAATTTGAGAAAAACACTTTGTATAGTCCATGCTTTGAGGATGGACCTATACAGAATGTACCCATCAGAGTTGGAAGGACAGATCAATTCTCATTTCTGGTCAGTTGCATGCTTGCTGTAATACCATGGCAAAGCCCTGGAGAAGTGTATATGAAAGATGACTTTACACAGTGTCTACCAATCTTTGTTCACTCTTTGTTTTCCTCTCCTGTATGCTATGTTATATTTAAAATAAAACAATTGACATTGTTTTCTTCTGGTGACTGCATTTAGCCTCAACTCTGGCTTCTAAAGCTAAAATGAGGTTCCCTGTTTCTTTCTGCACTTATGACTGTCAATTGAAGACCTTAGGAAGGCAGTAGGAGATGTTGCTGACAGCAAAAGCTGATTTGGAAGTTGGTATTGTGTCAGTAGGATGTTTCCCAGGTATTCGCAAATGCAGGTGTGAGCAGAGTGATCTAGGGTAATTGTTAACATCAATACCCTGCACTGCTCCTCCTCATACAGTGTTCATACAATGTCCTTTGAATAGCAGTACCATTGCAATGACAGTACCATTGCAATGACATTATACTTTTCTGTTTATGGGTTTGTTAATTACAATGGATGGTGCATTGCTAAAGATTGAAGCTATATTTACTCACATTTTTATTTTTATTTCTAGTACTTTCCTAAATACTAGATAATAAGCAGAACTGAATGCACATTTAATAAATGAGTAGTAATCTTTTAAAGAACAAAAATTGGCTGGTTATTTAATCACTGAACTAGTATGGCGGCTTTGTAATGTGCCAACTTGGCTAGACTGACCTATGTTTACAAGATTTCCCTTTTTTTCTGAAATGTTTCTTTCTTCTAGTGTGATCCATGAGAAATATTCTGTGTAAGCTTCAGAGGGCAGAAAGGAAGCAGCAGCCATATTGCTTTTAAGTGCTCACAAATTTGAGGCAAGGTCATCAGATGGTTTTTTTTCATTTGTTTTTTTGTTTTTTGTTTTTTGTTTTTTTGCAGCTCACCAACATTGTTGCTTATCTTCTGTTGCACCTCCTTGGCATGAGATGGCAGCCAGGAAAGAAACTGCTTCACCTGTCCCCAGATCCCCTGTGAATTTCTCCAGCTTATACGTCATCTGTGCATTCAGCTCCATGAGGAAGGGTGCTGGTGTGCCCTGGGGAATACTCACATCTGCAAGTTTAGAAGCACTGAGAACTGAGGCTGGTTCCAGTGTGTCCTTGTATGTCCCAGCATCTGCTTGTGGGCTCTAGCCTGTGCCAGCTTTCCCTCATTCTACAGCCATCTTGCCTCTGACAGCCTGTGCAGTAGACTTCAAGCTCCAGCATCAGATGCAAAGCCAATAGCCTTACCAATACTACTTAACTTTCACGATTCTACAAGGTCAAATTCCTGTAAGAAATCTTTTACATGCACACCCACACCGTATGTGAATATGTGTGTGTGTATATATATATGTACATATATATATATATACCTCCTACTCATTCAGCTTCTCCAGTTGAACCCTGATTGATACAGCTGGTTTGGGAGACCCTGGAGATAAATTGCGGAAGAGTGCTCTCTCTCTTCCTCTCTCTCTTTCTCTCTCTGTGCATGTGTATGTATGACTGGGACAAAGGCACTATAAGTTAGAGTAACGCTAGCTGTTGGAACAAACATCTTTAAAACAAACCTCGGTAATTTAACACAATAAATTTTTCTTGCTCTACAAAAGTCTAATGCATTTCTCACTTCTCTTTGTTGGGGGAGAGGACACATTTTTTTTTTCTGTACTTATTTAGAAACCCAGCCTGAGGGGACTTCTCTATTTCCAAGAAGGGGCTACTGAGGTCTCCCTGGGCAACAGCATTCAGCCAGAAGACGGGATAAGACACACAGTAGAATATGCCTGCCTACATCCTAGCCACTTCAGGTTAGAAGTGGCACTCGTTGTTCTGGTTGTATTGCATTGGTGAGAACTAGTTCCATGACATCACTTTAAACAACGAGTGGAGCTCGGTAGTTCCTTCCCAGATATAATAGCGTCATAGAAGGGGAGCACAAATGTTTGGGAAAATAGCTAGCTATCACTTCCACACAGAATCTTATGTAAAAATTGTCCATTAAAAAAAAAAAAGAGCTTGATCATCGTTTTTTATTCTTGAATTTCAGCTTGGTTCCAGACTTGTTTAGGGAAAAGAAAATACAGTGAAATTTAGTCTATAGGGAAAGACAGAAAACAGGATGTGGCCAACTTCAAGATGGCATGTTTCATTGTGCTCTGAAGTGAATGGCAGGCAGCACAGCTTGCAGCCACCTTAGAGGATGTTCTGGCCCTTGGAGATCAAGCTGAAATAGAAACATTCATTTGAAAATGTTGTGCTAACTGCCAAAATCGTTAACATCCAAGTTCTAAATGGATGTGTCTTGAGGTAGCTGGCAAACTCCTGGATGCAGCTGTTCCACCCAGTTTTATTCCTTTGTTGCTTGGAGTTGGCTAGCTGCAAGTACAGACATCACTGGCCTAGAGTAAGCAGTTATGTACCCAATTTTGGTACATCTTTTGGAGTAAGTTGGCTGGCTGAGTTTATAGGTGTTTCTTCTTCTTTCCCTCTTGACTTTGCAGCTATTGTACAAAAGTTGTAGTCAACTTCCACTTAAATTCTATTCTGTTTTCTTTAAATATCCTTTTATTAAGTATTTTCAGTTTTCTATTTAAATAAATGATCATAGATGTGCAATTTGGAAAGAAATCAGGATCTAATTAGAGCTCGCATATGTTTATGTTTTTCCTCCATTTACTCATTTATATGCAAAATTCTTTTTCATTTCACTTTTTTTTTCTGATTGGGTTTTCTATTTTGGCATTTTTCCCTGTTTGTTTCATGGGGTGAAATTTTGTGATTTAATAAAAATCAAGCAACTACCAAAGAGGCAAGTTTTACTAAGGATTGTATATATCCAACAAGCTGTGTATCTGCTGAAAAATCTCTCTCTGCTCAAAGGAGTCTGACTGATAAATTCTTGACTTACTTTATTAACAGTTTTCTTTCTTTTGAAAAGATAAAACAATGTGAGCTATTCGTTTGTACTTAATTTGAATCAATAAAGATGTTTGGTGCTATCCAGGTAAGGCCAGACTCAGAAAGGAGAGCCATTTTCATCTTAGAGTTTTTGGATCCAAAGAAGGGAATGCTGAGCCTGTAAAGAGAAGTGAACTAAAGCTTAGGCAGGTATATATGAAAAAATAATCCAATGATCAGATTTGGAGAGGAAAACAGCCCAAGACTGTGAAAAAATTTTCAAAAAGAAAATTTTGCACTCTAATAAAAAATAATCCATGGAGGAAAAAAGGAGACATCTGAAAATTCATAGCCGTTATTTAAAAAATTGTACTTTTAAAGGACACTTAAATAATTGAGAAGAGTGATGTAACCAGCAATGATTATACGAGAAGGGGAGAGAGCATAATAACAGTATTAGGAAAAGCTAAAAACCCAGAATCAACAGAACCTTCCAAAAATTCAGTAGATCTACCACAGAAAAGGTCCTATCCATTAGGTATAAGGGCATTTGAGACTTAATCATGCTCTTTCTTCTCAATAAATTTTCAGTCAGTTGCTAAGGGAATTAAACTGTGGCTTTAGACCTTCTTTTAAAAAGCAATAAAAAACAAAGACGGAGGATTTATGGTTTTATCAAGAAATTTAATATAAATATGAACTAATAACAACTTTTCAATTATTATTTTCGTTCATTTTTCTTTACTATAAAGAAGAATGATTTAAATTAACAAGATCTAATTTCAATCTACAATTCTACATTTAAGTTAAAGAAATATACTACACTAGTAAAAACCCTGCTTGGTAGTTGTTCATTTAAAAAAATCTAGTTTTACATGCTGTTGATTCAACGTAAGAAGGCAGAGAAGAAGCTTTCTAACTAACTAATATAAATTTAGATTTTACTAATAGAAGGATAGAATTTCAGTCATTGTAAATGAAGCTCACATTGCAGTTTGAACTGGTAACGTCTAAAGTCTTAGATTTATAAATGAGTACATTGAGTGGGCTGTTTTAGGTGGCATAGCTTGCTACAGACTAATCCTTTCAAGGAGGATAATTTACAAATGGGCAGAACACCCCCCGCCCCACCACACACACACAGTCCTGTTTGGAAACATTGGAACATTCTAAGTAGTCATGAGTTGAGTTACCAAGATTCCAGAAATAACATAAATGAATTGTTATAGACCAGGAGTTCTGTGAAATCCTTCCCCTTGAGCCATTTTAACAAAAATCTATAAAGCTGAGAATCTGTGAAGATAGAGGGCTGAGATCTTGAGATAAGCTTTTGAAAGTCTCACCGAAGACTCTAAAGCAGGGTTACTAAGGCAATCAAAACT
Organism: Cebus imitator; assembly: GCF_001604975.1. Lineage (NCBI taxonomy): Eukaryota > Metazoa > Chordata > Mammalia > Primates > Cebidae > Cebus > Cebus imitator. The sequence goes on from NW_016107622.1 coordinate 696,548, forward strand.
TAAGAAATGAAGACCTTAGAAAAAGGAGAAATGTATTGAGAAGAGCCAATAATCTCAACTGCTCTTCCCCTTGAGGCATTTTCCAATTCATAAGTTGTAGAACCAAAAGGCTACAGGGCAGAGCAGAGCAGAAGTGTTTGGCTAAGAAACTGGGAAACTGATCTGAGTTTCCAACAGTCTCACAAAGGTGATGGTAGTAACTTGGAACCAAGGCTTGTCAGGGGAGGAGGCCCACTCTTCCAGTTAGAACTGAATATCTGAACTCTAGGATTAAGTTTTACGAAGAAATTAACCAGTATATACAAAAGATTAAAACCTGTCTTTAATCCATCTATACCCCAAGCTGGATTAAGGTGACATAACCCTATTCAGAATGTCTGCAAGAAAGAAAAATTAAATTCTATCTGGAAAAACATAAAATTAGATATAGCTTTCGGTTTTCTCCACATCTTTTTATACATAATTACTGGCCTACCATGAAGACTACAAAACAGAAACAAATGAGTGAAAACCAATTAGAAAAAAAGACAATAAAAATAGAACCACAGACCACTCAGATTATGTTAATAGAAATGGACTTGAATATAACTGTGACTAATAAGTTAAAGAAAAGAGATGATTAGATGGAGGACTTTACCAGAGAATTGGAATCTATAAAAATATTAAATAGAAAATGTGTCAGTAGGCCAGGTGGTGTGCCTCATGCCTGTAATCCCAGCACTTTGGGAGGCCGAAGCAGGTGGATCACTTGAGGTCAGGAATTTGAGGCCAGCCTGGCCAACATGATGAAATCCTGTCCCAACCAAAAATACAAAAAATTAGTTTGGCATTTTGGCAGGTACCTGTAATTCCAGCTACTCAAGAGGCTGAGGCAGGAGAATCTCTTGAACCTGGGAGGTGGAGGTTGCAGTGAGCCGAGATTGCACCATTGCTCTCAAGCAGTTCAATTTTTGAGATTCCATCTCAGAAAAAGAAAAAGAAAAAAGAAAATACATCAACAAAAAATACTTGAAATTAAGTACACAATAAATTGTTTTACTGCAGATCAGACACAGAGAAGGTTAGTGAAATAGAAAACAAATCAATAGAACATAGTAAGACCTAACAAAGAGAAGAAAAAGCAAAAATATACAAGAAAATGCAAGAAATATATGTGGCACAAATAAAGATACAAGTAATTGATTCCAGAACAAAAGTTGATAAACTTTGGTCTTTAAACTGGCTGCCTATTTTTGTAAATACAATTTATTGAAATATGGCCATTGCTTCTCATTTATATATTATGTAGGAAGTTTTCTGGGTTACAATAGCAGAGTTGTCTAGTTGTACTACAAACTGAATAAACTGCAAGTGTTAATTATCTGCCTTTTTAAGAAAAAGTGTGTCAAATCCTCCCTTGAAGACCCAACTGATCTCCTCCAGTCAATATGGTTTTGAATATCCATATTTTCCCATAATTTTTAAAATTTATTTCCGTAGAAGAAGTAGAAAACAAGGAGCAAGATGATAGGCTTAAAGAATATTAGTAATCTAACTGAATGTAATATTCAGACTGAATAAGAATCAAACATGCTAAGTACTTGCTGTTTACAAGAGACATACCTAGATATAAAGACACAGAAAGATTAAAAAGTCACAGAATAAAAAAAGATATACACCACACAAATGTAAGCAAAACATACACATGCACATGCACACACACATATACCAAAATGAATGCAACACTGTTGCTATCAAAGATGAATTTAAACCAAGAAAAATAATTAGCAATAAGAAGAGATGTCCCATTATGATAAAATGGAAATTTACCAGGAAGATGTATCAATTCTAAATTGAATGCAAGTAATAATATGGCCTCAAAATATGTAAAACAAAAATGGATGGAACTAGTAAGAAAAACTATTCAAATTTCACAATTATTTTAAGTCACTTTAAGGCATTTTTCTGAGAAACTGATGGAACAGACGAAATCACTAAATATTCAAACTATTTGAAAATACAATTAGGAAACTTGACTTAATAAGCATATATAAATACTGCACACAACTTTAAGAAACACTACCTTTAAAACTGCTTACAGAACATTTACTAAAGTTGGTCTTTCATGCAATCGGTCTCAACATATTTTAACTAGAATTTTTCAGTGTAGTTCTCTAACAACAGTGAAATTAAGCAAAACAGATGAACAAAAAAAAAAAAAAAAAAAAAGAGAGAGGAATTCCTAAATGCTTCAGTCTGTTTGTCAAGGGTCTCTAGGGCAATTTCCAGGTTCAATGATCTGCTAAAGTGACTCACAGGCCTCACCATATTGTCATACTCATGACTATGATTTGTTACAAGTGAAAAGCAAAATCAGTAAAGGGGAAGACTGATGGGGTAAAGTCTAGGGAAAACAACAGGTGCAAACTTCCAGAATTTTCTCCCAGAGTAGGTCACACATTATATTAGGGTACTCCAGAGAAACAGAACTAATAGAATATATATAAGATACATATAAAAAGAAACTTATCAGAATTGGCTAATATGATTAAGTCCTAGAAGTCTCACATTATGCCATCTGCAAGGTGGAGAACCAGGGATGTGGATGGTGTAGTCCATCCACAGTCCAAAGTCCTACAAATCAGGGGAGACACTGATGGTGTAACTCCCACTCTAAGGCTGAAGACTCGAGAACTGGGGAATAGGGAGACACTGGAGCAAGTCCAGGAGTCCGAAGGCTCAACAACCAGGATCTCTGGTGTCCAAGTGCAGAAGATGCTGGATGCTCCCACCAAAGGAAAGAGAGAATTCACTCTTTTTATTCCGTTCTGTCCCTCTACAGATTGGATGATGCCTGCCTATATTGGTGAGATGGGATCTTCTTTACTCAGCGTACTGATCCCAATGCTAACCCCTTCTGGAAACTCTCACAAACACATTCAGAAATAGCATTTTACTAGTGATCTGAGCATTCCTTAGCCCAGTCAAGTTGACACATAAAATTACCCATCATACACAGGATGCACTTACTTCTTCCAATGAGTTGTGACAACACATGTGAAATGTTGCCAACCAGGAAAACTCATTAAACTCAGTGCCCAGGGTTTACATTGGAGGCTGGTCATGTAGGCAGACTCTGCCTGGCATGTGCCAAAATTTCAGACTCCTAGAAGGAAAGCAAGTATTCAGCATAAATATATTCTTTGTACAGTTTACATATAGTGAGCCACTCTTATCAATTGTAGGAATGGGCGGATCCTTCCCCAAATCCAAGTTCTAGTACATTTTCCAAGGGCCAACCTTGCATTTAGGGCTTTCTAAAGATAGCATTCAAGCTTGGTATATTAACTCTTTTCTGCACATCCTGGATCAAAGAATAAATTACAATAAGAACTAGAAAATATGTTTAATTAAATGATAATGAAAATACGATGTATCAACATCTGTGATGACACAACAGCCGTGCTTAGAAATTTCTATCTCCAAATGCATATGTTAGAAAAAAAGGAAACACTAAAAATCAAATTTTGAAGTACCCATATAAATAGATCAGAAGAATAATAGCAAACTAAAACCAAAATAATAAAAGCAAAAACTATACAATAGAGAAAACCTAAGCCAAAAATTTCTTCTTTGAAAAGATTAATGAAAATGAAAAGCTCCTGGGAAGATCAATCAAGGAAAAAAAAAAGGAGCATGATATGAATTACAAATACTAGGAATAAAATGGGAGCCATTATAGGTATTTTATATATTAAAAGAATAAAAACTATATATTATTACAGACTTTATGCTAGTCAATTAACAATGTAAATGAAATGCAAAATTTCCTTGAAGAAAATGCAGCTTAGTAACAATGATAGAAAGTATAAAATCTTAATAATCATACATTAATCAAAAGAAAGATGTAATTAAAAACCATTCAACAAAGTTCTCAGGTGATGTTAGCAATGAATTCTACAAACTTTTCAGTAAGAAACAATACCAAATATATATGAACTTTTCTAGAGAATAGTAGAAGAAATATTTTCCAACTCTATTTTTGAGTACAGCATAACTCGATACTAAGACACCAAACTTGCAAAGGCATGACAAGAAAGGAAAATTACCAATGCAAAAATCTTAAACAGAATATTGGCAAATCAAATTCAAGAATATGTGAAAAGGGTAATATATCATAAAAAGTTGGGTTTATTTCCAAATACAAGTTTGGCATAACATTCCAAACTCAGTTGACATAATTTAGCACAGTTATGAAATAAAAGAGGGAACCATATCACCAACTGACTACATGTAAAAAAAGTATTTGATAAAATTTAAACACCTTTTCCTTATGCACTGTTACATAACCAGTGCAATCATAGTTTGGAGGATATTAAGACTGGCTAAATAGAGTGGTGTCACTGTAGAGAGGTGATGTTGTAAGACTTGTCCTCTTGTGAAATTATCCATAGCAAATATTAATAGCTTTAGTGACATGTGTATTCTGTATCACTGGAACAGACATTAATCAGGTGGTGCTTCACTCCTCTTGGCCTCTCATGAGACAGGAAGCCTGATGTTTGCCTCCTTAGCAGTGCTCTTCATGAGACTATTTTTCCCCAGAAAACTACAACTTTCCCTGCATGTGTGCTACTTACTATAGGAATGAAGCAACAGGTTGTTTAACCCATTAGTGCATGTTGGTTTAACTGAAGAGATAAGTTTCTAGAAGTATAAAATGGATCTTGAGGGAATGAGCCACAGGACAGGTATACATTTGCTATGAAGTTAATGCTCATATCTTTTCAAAATTTGTACATTTAAGCCTTACTTCAGAATATGACTGTATTGAGAACCTGAGGGAGGTGGAGAGAGGATTCATGTCCATACAACAAGAGATAGAAGATATCATCTCTTCTGCCTCATGAACACACAGTAAGAAGACGGCCATCTGCAAACCAGAACATGAGTTCTCATGACAACCCAATTACACTGGCACTCTGATCCCAGACTAAGTAGCTTCTGAAATTGTGAGGAATAACTTTCTGTTGTTTAAATCACCCTGTCAGCCGGGTGCAGTGGCTCACACCTGTAATCCTAGCACTTTGGAAGGCCAAGGCAGGTGGATCACTTGAGGCCAGGAGTTCAAAACCAGCCTGGCCAACATGGTGAAACCCCATCGCTACAAAAAAAAAAAAAAAAAAAAAACTTAGCTGAGCATGGTGGTGGGAGCCTATAATCCCAGCTACTTGGGAGGCTGAGGCAGGAGAATCTGGGAAGCAGACGTTGCAGTGAGCCGAGATCGGGCCACTGCACTTCAGCCGGGGTGACAGAGTGAGACTCCGTCTTAAAAAATATAATAAGGCCAGGCGAGGTGGCTCGCTCTTGTAATCCAGCACTTTGAAAGACCATGATGGGCAGATCACCTGAGGTCAGTAGTTAGAGACAAACTTGGCTAACATGTTGAAATCCTGTCCCTACTAAAAACACAAAAAAATTAACCAGGTGTGATGGTGGACACCTGTAATCCCAGCTATTTGGAAGGCTGAGACAGGAGAATCACTTGAACCTGGGAGGTGGAGGTTGCAGTGAGCCGAGATTGCACCATTGCACTCCAGCCAGGGCAACAAGAGTGAAACTGCGTCTCAAAAAATAATAAAAATAAAATAACATAAACCACCCAGTCTGTGGTATTCTCTTCTAGCAGCCTGAACAAACTAAGACAACATTGAAGCAGAGCAAGAAGAGGTTCAGGCCTTTCTTTGGAGACATCAGACTCGCCAGAGGCACCAGTTGGGATCCATGGACAGAAGTACAGGAAACTTATTTTGCTAGGGAAGGAAGAGCAATGCACACATAATGAAAAGGAATCTGAAAAGAATAACAAAGCTCACTTGGAAGAGACCTTGGAGAACGTATTTCCCAAACATGGGAAAATCAAAGACCTTAGGACTGAGCTGGCTTCACAGCTGCAAAAGGAAAATAAAACCTCCAGTGTTTTGATGTCTGGCAGCATGCTCTCTGCACATTAAAACAATATTATTACAGCTTCCTATATTCACGTTTTTCACACTAATTTGACAACTGTTCATCTAGCCTGCAGATACAGATAAATACATAATCCCTAACTTAAAAAGAAAATGAAGCACTCAAAATGCTGTTGATGTGCTTTTGGTTGCTTTTGTTAACAAATGCAAAAAAACAATAGTTTGGAGAGACAGATACAAGAAATGATAAATGAGCAAACAGTTTGCAACCTGTCTTTATCTCCCCTCTTTGACATCTTGCTCCTTGAGGAAAAACATTTTGGCTGATTTACTTTTATTTCTATCTCATCGTATTGCAATGTTGGATGCATATAGTAGTTCTGTAAGACACCTTCTTAAATGAATAAAGGAAAAATATTTGCTTTAGAAAAACCTAAAATTCTTTGTATTAGTCAAGGTTCTCCAGAAAAACAAAACCAATAGGGTGTATGTGTGTGTGTGTGTGTAGAGAGAGAGAAAGTTTTATATATGCATACATATATGTACATATATATATATGTATGCATATATCTATAGAGAGAGAGTGAGAGAGACAGAAAGACAGAGAGAGAGAGAGATTTATGTTAAGAAATTGGCTTATGTGATTGTGGAGGCTTAGTAAATCCAAAATTTGCAGCATAGCCTAGCAAGCTGGAGACCGAGGGAAGAGTTGCAGTTCGAGTCCACAGGCAGCTTGCTGGCAGAGTTCATTTTTGCTTAGGAGAGGTCAGTCTTTGTTCTAGTCATGCCTTCACTGATTGGACGAATTCTCCACACATTATGGAGGGTAATCCGCTTTCCTCAAAATCCAACAATTTAAATGCTAATCTCATTCAAAGACACCTCCACAGAAACATCTAATATTAGGTTTGACCACAAATCTGGGCACCGTGGCCTCATTAAGTTGGCACATAAAATAAACCATTACACTCCTGTCATCACCACTGTCAGAATTCTGTTTCTATTTTCACCCAGTAATAGAAGGGTGAACAATCCAGGCCAAGCAATAAATTTGACATAAATTTGACATCGCATAGATATCCTCTCCTGTTCTTCCTCCCACAGAGACTATTAGCAGTCACCAAATGTCCATATGCTCCTATGTTGCAAATGGGGAAGTAAGTCCTCTTCTTGGAGTCTTTACAGATTACTCCAACATAGTCACAGAAATCATACTGGGCAAGGCATATGATATTTTAAAATATCATGTGTTTGTTATACTCACAGGCCCTAGAGACAGGAGGCATGGCAAGGAATGCCACACAGGAAGCCAGCCATACGGGAGGAACTCCTGTTGAGTGAACTCAACCAAGCAGGTGCAGAGGAGAGAGAGAGAGAAAGAGCGAGACTGAGGACCCAGTGGGCAAGTATCTTTATTGGAGGCCATGGTGGAGGACACAAGCAAAAGCTTTGAGGGGATTTCACTGATGTGTTTGGATGTCACTAGGTCATGGTCAGGGGAGGGAAAGAAGGGGAACTTATGGCAAGGACTAGCTTTACCATACTAGTGCACCTGGTCACCTGGTGGAGGTGCTCAGTGACTATTGATGGAAGATGTTGGGGCATTGGGAAAATATAGAGTTTTAGTAATTTACAATATAGCGCCTCTTCTAGATTCCTGAGCCTCGTTATAGCTGGTTGGGCCTCATGATTGGGTTCTGATACTTGGAAAATGAACGAAGTGATGGCAGTCCTCTAAAACATCTTCTAGTTCCCCAGTCCAGTTGGTCGTGTCCTGGTTGCCTTGGAGGTCATGTGTCCTTTGTAGCATAGCCTCATGATGAAGTGGGATATGAAACCTGTATCAGGTTTTGACTGATTGAGAAAAAAAATCCTTATTATATTAAGGCTTTGTAATTTCAGTTTTCCTGTTACATCAGCCAGTTTTAATGACTTATGCCTGCCTTTCCCCTCAAATACTGCAATGTTCTGCAAAAAAACTCTTGAGTGTTGAGTGCCTTGAAAATTATATTCAGTAAGTGGCTGGTTCAAACCACATTTTCTTGGAATTTTCTTAAAGGACACCAGAAATAGTGTTGTGTATTAAGAGGCTGTGTATTCATTCTTAACAGTTTTACCTGATGCAATCGAAAATTTCTGTTTATATGCTGCCGTCTCATTCCTGGGCTTCTAGTGCTGCTCTAAATCATGATGACGACACTCATTGCTTTTGTTAACAAATAAGGTCTGCAAACTGACCTTATCATTCAGAACATTGATAAATGTTCTGAAGTGGCATAGAAACTTTTGTTTATGTTCAATGTTTTGGATACCTACAACAGATACCAAGTGAACTCCTACCATATATTTGAGGAGCTAACGGGGCAGTGACAGAGAGTTACAGAAAGTCCAAGGCCTTGTTTTTGTTCTCAAGTAATCTACCAGCTTGCCAGACCCATGGGACATGCCACTGTAAACGAGTCGATCTGCAACACTTGTTCATTTTTTACCAGAAAGCACACCTTTTACAAGTATCAAACTGCGTTTGCTGTGTGTTATTCCATCTTAAAGTGTTTGTAGGTTCTTAGCATTGTTTCAGGGGTAAAAAAATATTAATATAAGGTAGACTATGGTGAGTTAAATGCATTTATCTCTAGGGTAGCCAAACCAGGATGCATTTATTTATGGTGAGTTAAATGCATTTATTTCTAGGGTAGCCAAAACCAAGAAAATACAAGAATATATAGCAAAAAAAAAAAAATACAAAAATATGAAATGGAATAGGAATAATAAAGAATACCAAAAGAAGATAGGAAGAGAGGAGCAAGGAAACATAAAACAGGGAAAATAAGTAGAAAATAAACTAACACAATTAGTCTAAATCTGAATACATCAGTAATTAAATTACATGTAAACACATTAATAACCCAAGGTTGGGGCAATTCCAGTGGTTGGAGGGGGGCAAGCTGAGGTTTCAGAGAAGCAGCTCTTTACAAGTTAAGAATCTACCATTTTATGCCAGGTGAATATCAGCCCTGCTTGGGTGCCGTGCAGATAAGAAAATAAAGACCATTGCTGTTACTTTTCAAGTTTTCTGTCTACCTTTTCCAAATCTTATTCCATTATTTCTTCCCTAATTAGTAATGACCATTCTGAATTTTGTGTTAACCATTTCCTTGCTTTAATTTACAGACTTATCAAATATATGTCCATGCTTAAATAGCATATTGTTTAGTTGTTCCTGCCTTCAAACTTTACACAAATTGAATCATACTTTATAAATTATCTTCAAGTTTGCTTTTTTATCCAATATTATGTTCCTAACATTTATCTGTGTTTTTACAGGCATATAAAATACATTCATTTACCCTGATATAAAGCAATCCATCATATGGTTTTTCCATATTTTTTCCATTCTACTGTGAATAGATATTGGTATGTGTCTAAGTGTGTCTCTAGGGCATACATTCAGAACTGAAATGGTTGAGTTGCATTCAGTGCACAAAAATCAACTTTATCTGATAATGTTAAATTGTTTTCTGACGTGATTACACACTACCAGGCAGTTTTAAAGTGTACTAATTGCTCCATAATCTTGACAACACCTAATTTTTGCACATAAGGTAGGAAGAAAATGGATTGTAGTTAATTTCCATGCAATTATCTGCTTACTAATGAGATTGAACATCTTTTCTCATGTTTATTTCTATACTACAGAGGCTTCCTCAATGCAATGCTTCTATAAGACTTTTGCCAATATTTTTCTGTCACTTTTTAATTAATTTTTAAGAGTTCTTTTCTTAGAGTTAATTTTAAATACTTCATTTTTAAAATATGATATAAATTCTACCATTTTAATTAAATTGTGTTTTTGAACTGTCTTTGCTCATATGGTCAGTTTGAGTAGATTTATTAAAAATTTTTTTGCATCCAGCAAACTTGTTAAATTCTAATTATACTTAATATTTTATGTGTTTGGGTTTTGATAATCCATACTCTTATTATATCATTTGTTGATAAAAATATTATCTGCATTATCCTTGCAAGTTTTACTTATTATTCTACATTTCTTTGTGCTTACTAAGGCCTTCAGCATAATGAATAGTAATGAGGGACAATATACTTGTCTTGCTCCAGATCTTAAAGGGAAGGCTTTTCCACATTTCAAAAAAATGCATCATTTTGCTGTAGGACATTTTTAGACCTTTAACTTGTTAAGAAAATTTCCTTTTGTTCTTAGATTGTTAAGAATTTTAATTGGAGCTAGATAGTAAATTTTGTTGGAAAAAATATCTGCATCGATGGTCATTTTTCCCCTTTTACACTTTCAGTGTTGTTATTATATTAATCAAATTATGCCCCCCTTGACATTCTGTGGTTAAACAAACTTTTAAAAATTAATGGCTTGTCTTAGTCTGTTCAATCTACTATACCGAAATACCATAAACTTGGTAGCTTATAAACAATGGAAATTTGTTTCTCACAGTTCTGGAGCCTGGGAAGTCCAAGATCAAGGCACCAGCATATTCATTCTGGTGAGGACCCACTTTTTGACTCATACATGGTGCCTTTTCACTGTGTCCTCATGTGATAGAAGGAACAATGGGCCTTTCTCCAGCCTCTTTTATGAATACTAATCCATTCATGAGGGCTCCACTTTCATGACTCAGTCAGCTCTCAAAGTCTCCACCTCCTAATATTTTCACCTTGGGATTCGGATTTCAACATATGAATTTTGGAGGTGACACAAACATTTAGACCACAGCATGACTTTATTTATTCTGTTATGGATTTATGTTTTCATCTCTAACATCATTTGATGTGCACAATCAGGATTTTGAGGAAGAGGAACTGAAACCCAAAGATATTTGGGAACTTTTATAATCTGTAGAATAACCTGCCAACAATGAAGATGCTTAGTTAACCTCAGCAGCTATTTAAATATGTCACCTCTACCCATGTTGTCATTGTACCATCCATTTCCCTTGCTTCTCTTAGCTAAAGCCCAGAACTTGATCTGCTTCTTTAACTAAAGCATATATGCTTTTCTACTATATACTTTTATCAGACACTATATTTCTCCTTTATCATATTTATTGTAAATTTAATTAATTAACTTTAGGTAGTTACTTGTAGATCATCTGTAGACAGATGGAGACTATAAGCTCCATGAAAGCAGAGACCTTTTAATGTCCAGTTTTTACTACATTTCTAGTCTCTAGCATAGCATCTTGCATATAACATGCTTTCAACAAATCTTTATTGAATGACTATTGGTAGATAATGGCAAGGATGTATCCTTAGTAATGACTAGAAAGCATTCATTCAAACAATTATAATCACATTGTCTATCTATCTGTCCATCTATCTATCTAATCTCCCTCTACACACACACACACACACACAGAGAGAGAGAGAGAGAGAGAGAGAGAATGAGAAAGGAAAGGACAACCCTTTTCCATAGCTTTAGGAATGTATATTTGTATTAGAGTTCTCTTAGAGGGACAGCACACACATACATCTATATATGGGAGTTTATTAAGTATTAACTTACAAGATCACAAGTTCCCACAATAGGCTGGTCTGCAAACTGAGGAACAAGGAGAGCCAGTTCCATTCCCCAGACTGAAGAACTTGGAGTCTGATGTTGGAGGGCAGGAAGCATCCAGCACAGGAGAAAGATGTAAGCTGATGCTAGTCTGGTGTCTCCTCTTCATGTTTTTCTGTCTGCTTTGTATTCACTGGCAGCTGATTAGATTGTACCCACCAGATTAAGAGTGGATCTGCTTTCCCCAGCCCACTGCCTCAAATGTTAGTCTCTTTTGGCAACACTCTTGCAGACACACCTAGGATCAATACTTTTTGCATCCTTCAATCCAATCAAGTTGACTCTCAGTATTAACTCTCACAATATTGCCATAATCACTTTGGAAATCTGTTTGATAATATTCACACAAGCTGAAAATACATGCACCTTATGACCTAGCAATTATACAATAGAAATGAATGCAGATATTCACAAAAAGAGATATACTGAAATATTAACAGCAGTCCTAGTCATACAGCCACAAAGTAGATGTCATCTGATGTTCATCAGAACCGTGGTTAAAAAAAAAGATACATTTATCCAATGTAATACTATATAATCATGAGAATGAACAAACTACAACTATATGGATAAATGTCATAAATGTAATATAGGGTGAAAAGAGCCAGATGTAAAAGCATACATAATGTATGATTCCATTTATATAATGTATTAAATTAAGGAAAACTAATCAACGCTCTTAGAAGTTAGGCTGGAGGGTGTACTTTGGGTGGAGATGGTGTAGTAGTGAAGGAGAGACTGAAAGGGCCTTCAGGAGTGCTGGGAGCGCGATGATATTGAGTCTCGCTGGTGATGACAAGGATTTGTTCAATTTGTGTGAATTCATCTGGGTTTACAGTATGATATTTGCAGGTTTTTCTGTGTATATTATAGTTCAACAATAGTTTTTTTTTTTTTCAAATGAGAGAAGCATCATGGACTAGAAAGCAGAAGACATTTTTTTTTTTTCGCCCAAATCTTATCCCTTAAAAGTTATATAACCTGTTTAATTAATATGGCCTTTCTAGGTCTTGTTTTATTTATCTGTAAAATAAGGGAGTAATTACATCTACTATATGTGTTGACAATGAGTAGTTAAAGCCAGTTTGTCCCCAGAGATTTCCCCTAGGGCCTTACATTATAAATCAATGTGTAATGAACCAGGGTGAAATAAAAAGGCTATCTTTAAAAGCTAGGATGAGTCCAGAGCTGCTAAGATCCACAGGAATTTGGCTGGAAAACAATGTGTTCAGGAGAACAAGAATTTGGTCAGCAAAGCCAGCAGAAACTGGAGAGTCACAGGACTAAATGTGGACATGGTAAGGGGTCATCTCGAACACAGGCAGATCAGATGCCACAACCCTCCTGACCAAAGAAGTAACAGTGCTGTAACGTGACCGTGACATTCCCACATGAGAAGCTATGAAACTGACAAGATGATTTTAAGTTTCAGAATCTCGTGACTTTTGATTTTTTGAGACAGAGTCTTGCTCTGTCGCCAGGCACCAGGCTGGAGTGCAGTGGCGCAATCTCGGCTCACTGCAACCTCCGCTTCCTGGGTTCAAGCAATTCCCCTGCCTCAGCCTCCCAAGTAGCTGGGAACACAGGTGCGCACCACCACGCCCAGCTAATTTTTGTATGTTTTAGTAGAGACGGGGCTTCACCATGGTCTCGATCTCTTGACCTCGTGATTTGCCCGCCTCGGCCTCTCAAAGTGCTGGGATTACAGGTGTGAGCCACCGTGCCCAGCTCATGACATTTTTTAACAAGATGAAACATCTCCAAAGTGAATGCGTGCATTCATTCATTATTTATTAAACAGGTATTGACACTGAGGAGGTTCAGAATACACCACTCTAAAGCATGCCACCCTGGCGTATTGATTACTTCGACCTAAAAGAAATTGAGAACCAGCCAACACAGGAAAAGCTCTTCACCTCCCACTCAACTGCCTAAAATAAAGTATGAAACCCCTTTGTACAGCAAAATGTATATTTATAAAAGAAATGTTCATGAGTAAAGGTATCTGGACCAGGAAGAGCACTGTTCTGAGAGAACTTTTATCAGCTAAAAGGCTTATTTTTATTTTTATTATTTTTTTAAAGATAGGGTCTCGCTCTGTCACCCAGGCTGGAGCACAGTGGCATCATCATAGCTCACTGCAGCCTCAGACTTCTGGGCTCAAGTAAGTTTCCCACCTCAACCTTTCCAGTAACTGGGATTACAGGAGCTTGCCATTGCACTCAGCCTACCTGAGAGACTTTTATCTGCATAACAAGGCACTCTTAACTCATTATATATTTCCTTCCTCACACTCCCATAATGTGTCTCTACCACCCACCAGAAGCCCCAAACTCCTACTCCTTTCTGCAGCTCAGGATGGTGTATAGCCTTCAATCATCTGGCCATTTCATTGAGTCTTATTTTTCTATGTGTGAGACTCCCACCTGTAAGTATGTAACTAACATAATACTTGCTTGTTATGTATGAGTTCACATACTACAAGTGTGTTAGTTACATATTTGCATGTAGATACTTGGAAATTATTATTCTCCTGTTAATCTGTTTTGTGTCTATTTAATTTGGAGACTAGCCAAAGGACCTAGGAAGGTAGAGGGAGGCAATTTTTCCCTTCCATACATCACCCTACTTATAGGAAGATATAAGGAGAAAGGACAAGACCTGCCTTCCAGGCGTCAATAATCTGATAAGGAAGATGATCATGGATATTAACAGTATAGAGTTAAGTGCTTAGACAGAGGTAAACACAGACTCCTGTGGGACCACTTAACAAGGGTACCAAATTCATGTTTCTGAATTCAGACAAAGCCTTCTTGAAGAGAGATATTAAGATACTGATGAAATATTAGTAACTGAATTTCTGAACCCTCAAGAATAAGGGCTAGGCCTTTGACTGTGGCAAAGTTACTATTGTAGACGTCACTTTACGAGAATTCTTGGCTACCCGCCATCAACCTGTCACAGTTGTGACACAACCTTTGCCTGTTGGCAGTGTGGTATGAAAGAGATGAAGTCAGAGTCAGGGAAAAGAGGGAAAGCAAAAGCTAGCGATCACTCAGGTGTGTTTGAGGATGAGTTTCTGCTACGCCTTCAACTGTGCTCATGGAGTTATGGGTGGATTAACAAAAATATGCATCAAGATCCTTATAACTCCTCAAGTGGTTCATTTATTAGTTACTTTATTTTCTCAGGGATGTCATGACTTTGTTCATTAAGACTTACTCATAATATATTTATTGAAATTAACTAAAAAATTTAATAAGCATTTCCTGAGTACCTCAGGGTGCTAGCCAGGAGGGCGCTGCAATGAAAAAGCTTCTTCCCAAAGAGACGCAAATCCAGGTATAGATGGAAGATGTAAAGAAATATGCAGCTTGTGGTGTGCCGAGGTGACACGGAACAGGATCTTCTCTTAGGAGCCTGCAGGCCCTCTCAAACATGGAAAAAAAAGAAAATTTTTGAGTTCCTTCAAGGAAAATTCCAGGCACCTCATTTGCCCAGAGAAGTAAATAAATGACTTGATAAGCAGGAAGGTAATGGTAGCTTAAAACAATAGCCAAAGAAATTAGAATCATAGGATATTCTCCCACAGAAACTAAAGATGGTATCTTAACGTTTGTCTCTAAGTTGCTTTTCAGAAAACCAGACTCCCACCAAATGGATCCACTGACATGTAGACCTCTGAAAAGGGGAAACTGAGGATTGAACTCTGACCACTGTTCTTTGTTCTAAATTTCTTCCTGAGGGACCTGGAAAAGGTCACACTCATGAGCCAGAGCTAATGTTCTTTTCTGCTCACCCCAAATTGTTAGACAAAGCTTCACCTTCTTAACCAATTGCAAATCAGAAAATGTTTGAATCTACCTATGACCTGTAAACCATCTGTTTCAAGATATCCTGCCCTTTTAGGTCAAACCAATGCGTAATCCTTGTATATTGATTTATGGTTTTGCTTGTAACTTCTGTTTTCCTGAAATTTACTCCTGCTTTTAAAAACGCTTACATGCAAGCCATCAGGGAGTCTGGGATTTGAACAAGAGCTGCCTGATTCTCCTTGTTTGGCTCCCTGCAAATAAATACCCTCCTTTCTTCTGCTGCAAACCCTACTGTGTTTTGGCCTTCTGCGGTTTTGGCTTTACTGTGCCTGGTGAGCAGATCTCAGTTTAGTTTGATAACAAAGGGTGGATTAGAGGGCTTTAACTAGAGGGCTAGCACAAAAACTCCATCAGCATCTCTAAATCAGCCAAACTAACACCCAATTTAGGTAAGTTAGGTAAGTCCTTGTATTTGCCAAGCAACTACAACCTAAAGGTAATTACCCTAGTTCCAAATCAAATATCCACTTCAAGCAAACTACCTGCCAGATGCCGCCTCTCCCTCCATCACAGGATGATAACTGCGATGATAAATTTACAAGAGGGAAAGGAGTCTGAGAAAGAACCCAGCTGTGAGCTATGTCTCTCTCTTTTTTTTTTTTTTTTTT
>NW_016107622.1:713015-755558 GCF_001604975.1 Cebus imitator
TGACCAGGATGGTCTCGATCTCTTGACCTCGTGATCCACCCGCCTCGGCCTCCCAAAGTGCTGGGATTACAGGCTTGAGCCACCGCGCCCGGCCTGGTCTCTTGACCTCGTGATCCACCCGCCTCAGCCTCCCAAAGTGCTGGGATTACAGGCTTGAGCCACCGCGCCCAGCAAGTTATGTCTCAATTTGATTTTGAGGGACCAAGGATGGAAGTGCATACGAGGCAGAAAGAACAGTATGTGCTGCCACATAAAACAGAGATAGGAAGAGCCTTTGGTAGCAGTGAGTCTAGGAGGGAGTCGTCATCCAGAGAGACAGAGAAATCAAAATAATAGGGGTATGAGGTAGAATGCTTAAAAGCTTGGACTCCATCTGTACACAGGAGAAAATATCTAGGAGTTTTAATTGACTCCAATCTAAGAAAGAACATTTCGGTTACTTGGAGACTGTACTGGAGGGAGGCCATCAGAGGAAGGGGGACTAATCAAGTCAAGCAAGAAAGAGACATGTTTACTCTGTTCATATTGAGTTCCTCAGTTCTCTAGTTCACACTACCTTAAATCCTTCAAGGCACATCGAAAGCTGAGGCACATGTTACAGACCATTTCACCTTACCAGGTTCTTTTTCTGATACTAGCTAACTTAGTACTGTGTGTGTCTCAGCAAAAGTAGTTGTTGTTGGTGTTTCATCTTAAAGCTATTTTGCAGAAATCCTAAAAATTTTTAGTCATCATCAATTTGGCATAAACAATTTGGATTAGCCAATTTTGAGGCCATCTTGCTGGATTTGTTTTTAAATCAGACTGGTTTTCATAACAGGAAGTAATTCTTGTGCTTTTTTATGGTTCATCATAAAAACAACTACTCATTTAATAAGATAATGCAACAAGAGCCTTGGATGCTTCATTGGGTAATGAATATCGCAGGATTCTTTCCAAATCAGCGAGTCTGAGCAAGAGACAAACAGCAGCCTTTAAACAGTGAAGAACTTGAATAAGGAATTAATGGGGTGGAGAATTGCTGCTTTTAAGCTGAAGGGATCTCATAACCACCCCTGCAATCAAACAATTTCTATTCAGAATGATTTTTCTGATTGAGGGAAGTGAGACATTCTTGCGTATAACTAGCCTATCCAAATTTAAATAAATGTACACCCTCATACACACACACACACACACACACACACACACACAGGGAGGGGGGGAGAGAGAGAGAGAGAGAGAGAGAGAGAGAGAGAGAGAGAGGAGCCTCCCAGAAGCCAGTTTCCAGAGAATGAAGATATAGTGTGCTTTCTGGAATTATTGACCACAGTGAAACACCTCAAGCAATTTATTGCATTTAACATTCATTTTTCAAGCGTTGGCCCTAGACACAAAGTAATATTTCCTCCTTATGCAGTTTATTTCTTTCAAAACCTTGAAGAATGATGTAAACAAGCCCCCAGCCCTGTGGGTTTTACTAAGTTGGAGCATTAAAAATTTCATCACTGATTGCTCTTAGTACATGTGTGTACATTGGAGACTTTTGTTTCCTAATTGTTCATAATTATAGCTCTTTCACATATTCTGAGAACTCAAAAGACAAAGTGAAGAGACAGCAGTAGTTTAATCGTAGACTGTGTATAAATCAAATAGAAGAAAAGAAAATAAATGACAAAGTTTCTTAAAAACAGGTGTATGAGATTGGGCGTGGTGGCTCACACCTATAATCCCAGCACTTTGGGAGGCCGAGGCAGGTGAGTCACAAGGTCAGGAGATCGAGACCATCCTGGCCAACATGGTAGATCCCCATATCTATTAAAACACAAAAAACTAGCTGGGAGTGGTGGCACATGCCTGTAGCCCCAGCTACTTGGGAGACTGAGGCAGGGGAATCATTTGAACCCAGGGGGCGGAGGTTGCAGTGAGCCGAGATCACGCCACTGCACTGCAGCCTGGCAACAGAGCGAGACTCCATCTCAAAAACAAAACAAAACAAAACAAAATAATAAATAAAAAACAGGTGTATGAAAGCTTTAGTTATTCAAACAACTCATGCTCTCCTATCCCACGAAAGTATCCTTTACTTCCAAATCACTTAATGGTACATAGTTCCCAAAACATAAAGTTTCATGTCACCTGACTCAATATTCAATTTGTTCAATTCAGTAATGCTGCTGTTACTCCTAACATTCTTCTTTTCTTAGCAACATTTGACACAAATTATTTTAATAATTTAATTACCAGCTATCTAGTAATGGTCATATTTCAGAAAAGTATTTTCATATATCAAAGTTGGGTATTGCTTCTCAAATTATCCATACTCCTTACCTAAGAAGACAAGTTCATACATTAGAGAGTGAATATTACCACACGCAAGTGTCCATCAACTCCTGCGGTCATGTGGTTCTACACTGTGCAACTCTGAGTGCCATTTGTACAGAAGACAATGTGACCAGTGCTCCCTGAAGCTTTCAGTAAATGGAATGATGAGAAATGGCTCTCAGCTGTGTGAATGCCACTTTGTTGAAACTCAGTATGTGTGTGAGAGGTGTCAATAATGAAAGTCCACTGACCCCATGAATAGGAGAGAGGCAGAAATGAAGGTTAAGAATTGATGATGCTGAGTGGTCATGGTAGAACCTACTTAATTCCTCAAATAATAATAAATTTGTCTCAAGTTTAGGTTGTTCTTAAGAACATATTTGAAATCTTTTTTTCCCCTTTTAACTATCTTTCATAGTTCAGTTTGGAAAACATGTTGTGAACCCAGTGTGCTCTCCAATGGCCAATGATCTGGTTAAATTAAACTGATGCTTATTCATGGCTGAGTGAATACAATTGCGATTTAGTTGGCAATAAAGTATTTTGTATTAAGTTTCAAATCTATGGCTCATTATTCATGGTGGTGCAGCGGAGACAGTACAGAGAAGGTTTGCAGAAACTAAGCTAGGTCCTCCCAAGATGAAGCCTATCTTGGAGGTATTTATCATATTTCAGAGCTGGTCCTCAATTTTGCAGGACCAGAACTTTGATTTTTGTGAGTTCTTCCCCCTCAGGGATGTATTCATATTAGCAAATAGATATCAGTATGCTTATTTATAATAACAGCTGTGACTGACTGTCACGTAAACAGACATACTCATGCTGGCAGAGCCACGCATCCCTGCCCAGTAGGCTGACAACATCAAGTGGCTTAATGCGAAGCCCGCTTCACATGCATGGACTCAGAACAAGGAGGGTTAATATATGGGTTTGATGAAAATAGCACATCTCTGCAATAAATGTACTTTTCAGATGGACTGACACTTGAACTTCCCTATCTGAGCATGTTCTTTACTGGGCAAAACGAATGGACTACCACTAGCGTTAGGGATTTCCTCTTTACCCTCTAGGAATCCCTGTATTCACACAGCGCAGTACAATTGACCAGGCTTCCACTTTCTCAGTTACAATTCTGTCCTGATTTCCTAACATACTGGATCAGCCAGGGAAGGAGGTCCTCTAGTTAGCATCAGAGGGCCTTCTGCACCCTTCTGAGATGCTCCTTACACACAGTGGATCACTTTTTTACCACACATTCCTGCTACATTGACTACAGCTAATTAGAACAAGAATTAAGGGGCCTGTAACCCAAGCTTGTAACCCAAAGGCATTTCTGTGCTGGCCAGCAGCCTACGAGGTAGCTTGATAAGCAACTCCTGTCCAAGATGATTCTGGGCACCAGTGACTTTGCCAGCCCGTTTAGATCCTCTGACTTGGCGCATTTGAAGGAGACACACAGAGAAGGAGTCTGGCAATTGGGTCAACAGCAGCAAAAAGGAGGCAGTAGAAGGAATGGGGAGGAGCAGATGTCATGAGGTAGCAAGCCTTAAATGAGAAGGAACAGCCAGATCCATGGAGAGTCAATTGAGTCTGTAGTGCTGAGAGCCGAAGAAGCAGGAATGGAGAATTATAGATTCATCTCAGTAGCAAAGCTTGGAAGATGGAGCAAAGGGTTTCCAGTTCTGGAAAGAGAGAGATTCTGCTGGGTCACATCTCAGACAAAAGTCCCTTTGAATCCCCAGGAGCTTTCCTGGTTCTCTAATCCCTGGTTATGAGGCTCCTGAGAATGTTTCCTGACTTCCTTCCCTGTGATTTCTTTCTTTTTTTTTTTCTTTTGTTTTTGTGATTTCTTATAATAACTGTTCACTATTGGAGATAACTGAGTAGATCTTTGCTTTCTACTATCTTGAAAGAGTCTGATTAATAATTCCGAAATTACTATCTGATCACATATTATTGAAGTGTCACAGTCACCTACTTAAATTCTCTTAGAGTTTGCTCCCACAGTTAATCAATACCACAAGTGGATTTTACTTATCAAACTATCAGAGGCAAATTTATTTCCATATTCTCAGGTGGCATCTAATTATTGCTGTGGTGTACTGACTCATGGTGGAAGTACAAGTCATGTAGATTCCTTTGAATTCCTGATTTTGCCTATAAGATTGGTTACCAAATCACAGGGTATTTCTGCCATCAGCCCAATTAGTAGGCCTGCAATATTACTCTTTAAAATACAGTAGGAAAGTAGTTTTCTATTATTAGAAACCATAACTTTAAGAAGTGACCTGCACTTAGAGTAATAAAACTTTGCTGTAATCATTAATTATTTGCAGTCAAATTAAACAGACACTGATTATAGCTTCAGTCTTCTACCCAAGAGCTAGCAGGTGGTTTATCTTTTACCTGCAGGGCATCATTGGCTGATTATTCATGCATACAATATTATCACACCAAAATAGCACATGAAGATTATTAAACTCTCAACCATATGGTTGGTATGAGAAGGTACCTGCAACCTGTCATACTCACACAACGTAGTGGTCAAATCCCAGAATGGAAAACAAAATTGGTAATGATGGAGAATACAAGCAAACCATCAAACACTCCGTAATCAGAAGGATAAAAACAAAAGAACAGTCATGATTTTAGTTGGTCTAATTTTTCATCACAAAGAAAATAGAACCAAGATGGATTATGACCATCATCTCTTTACAGTAGCCACCACCAGTACACACTCCTCCTTTTCTGAGTCACACGTGCAATCAGACCACATGTTGCCTACACCTTGGCAGCAATTAGATGCCACCTGAGAATATGGAAAGAAATTTGCCTCCAATAGTTTGACAAGCATAATCCACTTGTGGTATTGATTAACTCCCATCAATGTTGGGCCTAGCAAGCTTTCAAGTTAAGCCATGACCTGAGATTCAAGGGCTGTAATGATGCTAGTCAATGAAAATGCTTAAAATTTCAGCAGATAGGGAGCAATTGTCCAAAGGGAGAACAGAAAGATATGAAGGTTTTAGATAGAATTTGGGCAGGAGAGTATTTGACTGTAATAGCTTGAAGCTGTAGAATATCTTTCTCAGAATTGCCTTTCTTGCCGCAAATCTGGAATGTTCTTTTTGTTGACCTTGATTACTTGGCATATGGAGGAAGTGTGGTTTCTCCGCTGGTGGCAACCCTGAGCATTCCCAGGCTACCGGGCTCTGTCCAAGTAAGGGTTCCTTTTTCTCGCTTGCATCAGATGAGGTAGCTCGGAGGTGCATCATCACAGGTGTGGCATGCTGTTGTGGCTACACTGAAGAAAAAGGAAGAGGCATCCATCTGCCCAGTGATTCATCTTGATTCACTAAAGTTTAGAGAAGACAGGTTTATTAGTCCGTTTTCACACTGCTGATGAAGACATACCGAAGACCAGAAAGAAAAAGAGGTTTCATTGGACTTACAATTCCACATGGCTAGAGGTATCATAATCATGGCGGAGGGTGAAAGGCATTTCTTACATGACGGCAACAAGAAAGAATGAGGAAGAAGTGAAAGCAGCACCCCCTAATAAATCCACCAGATCTAGTGAGACTTACTATCACAAGAATAGCAAGGGAAAGACCAAGCCATGATTCAATTACCTCCCCTTGGGTTCCTCCCACAACACGTGGGAATTCCAGGAGACACAATTCAGATTGAGATTTTGGTGGGGACATAGCCGAATCATATCAACAGGGCATAGATCCCTTGTGATTTTATTAAACATAGCACAGTTCTGTGTAAGTAGATTAATATATCTATTTATTAATTAATAAGCAATCCAATGAATTAATGATTCCATTAAACAAGAAATATTTGGTGATTTTGAAATTTAGGAAAATGAAATCAGTTTTTGAAAAAAAACATATATATGATCAATTTGATGTTAACTTCCTAATGTAAGCAATATTACCAAATAAAAATGGTATCCATGCATCATGATTTGACTTCCATGAGTGGGAGAATACAACTGAAAACGATGTAAGGAGAGCATTGAAAGACATCCAGAGCATATCCTTTTTTAGCTGCCTTTGTTCTTGCTGTAGTACATAATAATAAAATGTCTAAGAAGGATTTTTTTATTTGTTATATATTTCAGAACAGCCTCTGTCATGTAAGGAATTCTGCTTCTGTTTAGCTATCTGAATGACAGTTAACATTTATTGTCGCAAAAAATTTTTTTCTAGAATTTTAAATCAAGTTTCTAGGCTGCTTTCCCTCATACCTCAAACCTCTCTGGCGAGGGGATCAGAGTTCTTGCCAGGGATTATTTGTCATCACTGCCATCATTGTAGAAACAAATGATAATGCCAGAAATTCAAGGACGCTGACAAACCTTCCAACAAATCTCAGCAGAGGGGGTCTATGTCACTAAATCAAACTGAAGCTCAAGGATTCCTCTGGGGGGTGTGTGTGTGTGTATGCATATGTGTGTGTGTGTGTTTAAATTATGAGGTTTGTGAGCCACAAACTGTGACAACTAAAAAGATGTGAACATGATTTCATCCTGAGATGAAAGAAAATTTGTAACAAAGATAACCTGACACTTTAATGATCTATGCATGAACTGTGTATTATATTTTATGTATAAATAAGCCAATCAGTGAAAATAAGCCTTTTATGAATAGCTAAACTAAGTATTCTGAGACAAACACAAAGAAAGGAAAGAAGTCAGGGGCAGGAGAGATGTGGATTAGAGAGTCAGTAGAATTGGGAAAGGGGTCTGGGTGAACCCTCCCTTCATGCTGCCAGAAGGAATTGCCTGTGCTTCATTTTCTTCTCCTCTGCAGGGCCCCACAACATGGAGGTGCTGGATAAACTAGCGCAGTGCCCACAGTGAATGCCCAGTGTTTATACCTTATATTTAGCACTGAGCAAAACTGTCTATCAGGAGCTCCCAGAACACAGGCTATTGGTACCCCCCCTATATTCTTCAGAAAGGAAAAAAAAAAAAAAACAGATTCCAGTTTTATAACTCATTAGCAGCTTAGATAGCAGGTGATGCCTCCCTATAGTAAATGAATCAGAAGAAGAAAAGCCTGTCTGAGTGAGGATTTTAATCCCCTTAAGTTGTCTTACGTGTCTGCTGAATGGTGGTATTGGGAGCCATCTGAAGCAGCGAGGCTCAGTTTTCAGCACCAAGTCATAATACTTGTTAAGTCCATTGAAGCTGGGATGCAGATGGTGCTGTCTCAGAGCCCAAGAACCATGATATTTATATAAGTTCACAGAACTTCTTCCTAAAAGTCCTGACTTTTCTCCTGTTGACTTCTTTTTCATACATTCCAGCTATTTTTATACCAACCTCTTTCTCTTTTGCATTTTCTTTTTTTAACTTTTATTTTAAGTTTATGGATACATGTGCAGATTTGTTATACAGGTAAACTGTGTCACAAGAATTTGCTGTACAGATTATTTAGTCACCCAGGTAACAAGCCTAGTATCCATTAGTTATTTTTCCTGATGTTCTCCCCCTCCCACCCTCTACCCTCCGATAGGCCCCAGTGTTGTTTCCTTCTATGTGTTCTCATTTAGTTTTCAATTATAAGTGAAAATATACAGTATCTGCTTTTCCATTCCTGCATTAATTCCCTAAGGATAATGGCCTCCAGTTCCATCCATGCTCCTGCGAAGGACGTAATCTCATTCTTTTATATGGCTGCATAGTATTCCATGGTTCATGATGTGGTTTGTCTGTATCCCCACCGAAATCTCAAATTGTAGCTCCCATAATTCCCACATGTCATGGGAGGGACCTGGTGGGAGGTAATTGAATCATGGGGGCAGATCTTTTCTGTGCTGTTCTTGTGATAGTGAATAAGTCTCACAAGATCTGATGGTTTTACAAAGCAAAGTTCCCCTGCACACGCTCCCTTGCCTGCTGCCATGTAAGACGTGACTTTGCTCCTTATTTACCTTCCACCATGATTCTGAGGTCTCCCTAGCCATGTGGAACTGTGAGTCCGTTAAATCTCTTTCCTTTGCAAATTACCCTGTCTCTGGTATGTCTTTATTACATTTTCTTTATTCAGTCTACTATTAATGGGCATTTAGGTTGATTCCATGTCTTTGTTATTGTGTACTACAATGAACATATGTGTACATGTATCTTTATAATAGAGTGATTTTTATTATTTTGGGTATATATCCAGTAATGGGGTTGCTGGGTCAAATGGTAGTTCTGTTTTTAGTTATTTGATGAATCGTCACACTGCTTTCCACAATGGTTGAACTAATTTACACTCTCACCAACAGTGTATAAATATTCCCTTTCCTACGCAACTTTGCCAACAACTGTTATTTTTTGACTTTTTAATAATACTCATTATGACTAGTGTGAGATAGCATCTCCTTGCGATTTTGATTTGCATTTGTCTAATGATCAGTGATGTTGAGCTTTTTTTTATATACTTTTTGGCCACATGTTTGTCTTCTTTTGAAGAGTATCTATTTATGTCCTTTGCCCACTTTTTTATGGGGTTGTTTTCTTTGCTTGTAAATTTGCTTAAGTTCCTTATAGATTATGGATATTAGACCTTTGTTGAATGCATAGTTTGCAAAAGTTTTTTCGCATTCTATAGGTTATCTGTTTACTCTGTTAATAGAGTTTCTTTTGCTTTGCAGAATCTCTTAAGTTAAATTAGATCCCATTTGTCCATTTTTTCTTTTTATAAAAAATGGTTTTTTGTTGCAGTTGCTTTTGGTGCCTTCATTATGAAATCTTTGCCCATTCCTATGTCCAGAATGCTTCCAGGCTTTTTATAATTTTGAATTTTACATTCAAGTCTTTAGTTCATTCTTGAGTTGATTTTTGTATATGGTATAACGAAAGGGTCCAGTTTCAATTTTCTGCATGTGGCTAGCCTGTTATTTCAACACCACTTATTGAATAGTGAGTCCTTTCCTCATTGCTTGTTCTTGTCAGTTTTGTCAAAGATCAGATGATTGTAGGTGTGTGGACTTATTTCTGATCTCTCTGTTTTGTTCCATTGGTCTATGTGTCTGTTTTCTTACCAGTACCATGCTGTTTCGTTTACTCTAGCTCTGCAGTGCAGTTTGAAGTCTTTTGGCGTGATGCCTCCAGCTTTGTTCTTTTTGCTAAGGATTGCCTTGGCTATTTGGACTTTTTTTTGGTTCCATATGAATTTGAAATTGTTTTTTTTCTAGTTCTATGAAGAATGTTGATGGTAGTTTTATAGGAATAGTATTAAATCTGGAAATTGCTTTGGACAGTATGGCCATTTTAATGATACTGATTCTTCCTATCTATGAGCTCGAAATGCTTTTTTCCTTTTGTTTGTGTCTACTGTTACTTCTTTGAGCAATGTTTTGTAGTTCTCCTTGTACAGAACTTTCACCTCCCTGGTTGTCTGTATTTCTAGATATTTTGTTTTATTTTTGCTGCAATTGTGAATGGGAATTCACTCCTGATTTGGCTTTTGGCTTAACTGTTGTTGGTGTAAAGGAATGTTAGTGATTTCTGTAATGATTTTGTATCCTGGATTTTGTATCCTGAGACATTGTTGAAGTAGTTTGTTAGCTTAAGGAGCTTTTGGATTGTGACTATGGGGTTTTCTAGATATAGAATCATGTCATCTACAAACAGGAATAGTTGTCTCTCTCTCTCTCTTTCTCTCTCTCTCTCATTCTCTCTCTCTCTGGATGCCTTTTGTTTCTTTCTCTTGCTTGATTGCACTAGCCAGGACTTCTAATACTATGTAGCATTGGAGTGCACCAATCTCATTAAAAAAACCTGAGCTCCCCTCTACAGCTTCCTTCTCTGTTTAGCTTGTTACTGTCCCCCTCCTTGTCCCATGATGTTGCAACAGGAAAGTCTAAATCTAACCCCTGGGGAAAGATCCCTTCATGGAGGAGCAGAGCCAAGGAGAAATTGAGTAAGGAGGGTCCTTGGTTGTCACAGATAAGAAAGCCCAACAGTAATTATATATTATTTCTTGCCCCCTAGTATGTTTTGCAATTATGTTGTTTTTCTAACACCAGCACTAATGAAATAAAAATTTCCTAGGAAGCAAGAAAGGGAAGACATAATTTTAGAAACATATAAGATGTACTGCAGAAGTAATAAATATGATTATATATCCTCATGGATTCACAATTCAAAAAATACAAAAGTTAATACTACAAAAATCTCCTTCTCTGTCTGTCCCCAGCCACCCTCTTCCCCTGTCTGGAGGCAACGGCTATTATCAGCTTCCAGTGTTTCCTTGAAGAGATATGTTATGCAGGTACATGTGAACACGTGCTCTCTCCCTTCTTTCCACCTAGTAGTAACATTCTCCACCTGCTGTTCTGTACCGTGCTGTTTCTCCCAGTGATTAAACTTGGAGGTGATTGCCTATTTGTACCAGGAGAGATATTTCTTACTTTTGTGGGTAAATAGGGTTCAAATGTGCTGATTGGTATAAGAGAGGCAAAGTAAATGGTGCTGACGGTTTTCCCACCTGTGTGTTGGATTAACTGAAGATTAGATGAAGTGCAAAGAAGATGAAAATCAAAATATTTTTATTACAGTTAAAGCCTGCACTGGAGAATGCAGCCCAGGTGCACAACACAATGATTTCCTAACACGGGGCCCTCAAATTGGGCATATTTACCAACTCAGATACAGGCAGCTCAGATAGCCACAGGCCTCCCTACACAATGCCTTCCCTAAAGGGCTCATGACCTCGTGGAGCAGATCCAAATGTGCTGCGGGCAGATCCCAAGGGAAAGCTGGACAAGGGGGCTCAGCTGTACTGGACCCAGTTTCTCACTTAAACTCACGAATTAGACAACTCAGTTTAGTAAACAGTGGGCAAGAAATTAAGAATGTTTACGAAATACCCTTCCTGATGGAAACAAAAGAAAGTGACAATAACAACCCCCCATAACCTCCACATTATAAATAATTTGGTTGGATCGTCACTTACTGATAGATATTTAAGGTGCTTCCAATCTTTTGCTATTGCAAAAATGTAACTAACAACTAATGTGAATATTCAAAAACAAATAACTTCATACATATAAAATTGCATGGATATGAAATGATAAAATCCTGGGGGTGAAATTGCTGGGTAAAAGAGTATGTGCATTTACAATCTTGCTAGATATTGCCAAATTGCCTTATACAGAAGTTATATCAATTGCCTAAGAAACTTGCAAAAAGGCCGATTTCTGCACTCATTTTTCAACATGATGTATGAATAAGGTATTACCAAGACCTTTCATCATTGCCAGTCTAATATACAGATCTTGGTATATTTATGATCTCATAATTTGTTTTCTGTTATTATGATTAAGCTTAAACACTGATCTTAAATTAAAATAATTTAAGGTAGTACAAAAATCAAATTTGTATCCCAGCTTCACTTAGACTCCATGAAAAAGAAGATCTGAAAATGGAACTGTCTTTAAAAACGTGCATGATATGATCTTTGCATATCCAGACTGTGTGTCAGAAAATGCTGTTGAAACCTGTTATCATAAGTAAAGGAGTGAAGACAAAAAATGAGTGCAAAATATATTCTACATTACTGTCATTCAAATGCATTTGCTTTAGAAGGCACACAATGTGATGTGAAGTGAACACTAGACTGAGACTTAGAATACTCAGATACTACTTTCTTCACGAACATCAACACACTGGACAACCTGGGCAAATTACTCCGTGAATCTGAGTTTTGGCTTCCTAACGGGTAGAGCCAGGCAGGTTGAACAGGATGATGTATTAAGTTCATTCCAGTATTGAAATCCTATGATCTTGTAATTCTACCTGAGTCACTCTTCCATTAACACTGAATTTCTTTTAACAGAAAACATATTAAGCATCAAAAGAGCAAAATATTAATTTTACCTTTCATCATTAATACATATCTCAAAACTTTTGTATCTTTAGTTCGCCAACCTATATCACATAATTAATACAACATCTACTGGTGTCATCCACAAATGCTATATTTTGTCAAGAATCACTGTCGAGTAATTAAACATTCTGAATATTGAATTCTTTACAAAGTACACTAACCAACCACTAATGATGATTCATTTTTGTTTTTCTGTGATGAACTCACCTTGTGTCTCATTATGATAATTTTTTCTAATTCCCTAATTCTTCCCTAGCAGAATAATCTGCAATAAACATTTGGGAGGAACATTAAAAAAAAAAAAAGCCCTGTTATTTTTATAAGACTGAGATACTCTTACTTATTATTTTCCAGAATATGATGCTACAGATTATCATCAGCTATTTTTCATTTACACAAAGGATAGAAAAAAAAACTAAACAGAAAGGAAGGTGGTGATTACTAAAAGAAGTTCTCTTTGTTGTTCCTCTTTAGAATCCGACACTAAGAAAAATTGGCAAACCTATCGCTCTAGATGTATTTCAGAATATAAGAGATACATTTATGGTGCCTGATGTTTCTTTATTGTTTTATTTGAGAAAGACTGGGGAGAACACCAGTATTTTTCACACGTTCTGTTTTATATCTTCCAGTATCTCTCCACTATTTCTTACCTTCAAACTAATAGGTAACCAAAAACACCTTTCCAACTATTTACTTCTACAAAAGTTAAGGTTCTGCTGCTGAGTCTGTGCCTTAAATAAGAACATTAAACATAATTCCTACTAAGCTATATCTAAGCTCAGCCATGTGACTCCTGTAAGCATGTCCCCCCTCCCCAAAATTTGGAGCAGACCTATCTATCTGCTTCAGTATCCCCATGGAAAAGATTTCTGAAGGATTTCGGTCCCTTCTTTAGGGTTTCCTAAGTGCAGTACAAACGATAGTACCGTTATCCATGATCCGAGGTCATTGCAGGGGGAGGGGGAAAGGATAAGCTAAAATAGGTAGTAAAATTAACAAACAAAAAATGAACACCAATGACAGATATACTCTACAAAACTCCACTCAATCACACAACCCTAACAACAAACCAAAGTAAACGTATTTATATATAAAAAAAACAAAGAAAAAACCAAAAAAAAAAAAAATCTCAGATGGATGAGGGCCAGCATGAAAGTTATAATCCGCAAGTTGGAACCACAATCACGAACCTAACTCTAAAAAAATCGAATCAATAACAGTTAAAAATGTCAAATAAACAAAAAGTAATACGTAGAAAGGAATAAACGACACTCGATAATCAAACAGCAAGCAAAAAAGTCAGTAAAGACCTTAATAATTGCAATCCAAGTGTACAAAAAAATCAATAAAAAAAAAGAATCAAACAAGAAAAAAACTAAAGGAAAGATGGCAAAAATAGAGAACAATCCAAAATAAAGAAGGAATAAACAAAAAAGAAACAAAAATCAGAAAAAAAAACAAAAAAGTATAAAACACAGGATAACAAAAGCAAATAAAACAAGGCAAAGAAAACATAAACAATAAAAAAACAAAACAACAAATCAGAAAAAAAAAAGTAGCGACCAAAAAGATAATCAAAATAATACTAAAAAACAAAAAGAACTAGAAATGAACATAAAAAAACCCCAAAACAAGACAACAAAAAAAGGGACACTAGAGAAGAAAAGACAATTAACATAAAAAATAAGAATGGAAAGACCTATTTTAGCTCATCCTTTCCCCCTCCCCCTGCAATGACCTCGGATCATGGATAACGGTACTATCGTTTGTACTGCACTTAGGAAACCCTAAAGAAGGGACCGAAATCCTTCAGAAATCTTTTCCATGGGGATACTGAAGCAGATAGATAGGTCTGCTCCAAATTTTGGGGAGGGGGGACATGCTTACAGGAGTCACATGGCTGAGCTTAGATATAGCTTAGTAGGAATTATGTTTAATGTTCTTATTTAAGGCACAGACTCAGCAGCAGAACCTTAACTTTTGTAGAAGTAAATAGTTGGAAAGGTGTTTTTGGTTACCTATTAGTTTGAAGGTAAGAAATAGTGGAGAGATACTGGAAGATATAAAACAGAACGTGTGAAAAATACTGGTGTTCTCCCCAGTCTTTCTCAAATAAAACAATAAAGAAACATCAGGCACCATAAATGTATCTCTTATATTCTGAAATACATCTAGAGCGATAGGTTTGCCAATTTTTCTTAGTGTCGGATTCTAAAGAGGAACAACAAAGAGAACTTCTTTTAGTAATCACCACCTTCCTTTCTGTTTAGTTTTTTTTCTATCCTTTGTGTAAATGAAAAATAGCTGATGATAATCTGTAGCATCATATTCTGGAAAATAATAACTAAGTGTATCTCAGTCTTATAAAAATAACAGGTTTTTTTTTTTAATGTTCCTCCCAAATGTTTATTGCAGATTATTCTGCTAGGGAAGAATTAGGGAATTAGAAAAAATTATCATAATGAGACACAAGGTGAGTTCATCACAGAAAAACAAAAATGAATCATCATTAGTGGTTGGTTAGTGTACTTTGTAAAGAATTCAATATTCAGAATGTTTAATTACTCCTCGACAGTGATTCTTGACAAAATATAGCATTTGTGGATGACACCAGTAGATGTTGTATTAATTATGTGATATAGGTTGGCGAACTAAAGATACAAAAGTTTTGAGATATGTATTAATGATGAAAGGTAAAATTAATATTTTGCTCTTTTGATGCTTAATATGTTTTCTGTTAAAAGAAATTCAGTGTTAATGGAAGAGTGACTCAGGTAGAATTACAAGATCATAGGATTTCAATACTGGAATGAACTTAATACATCATCCTGTTCAACCTGCCTGGCTCTACCCGTTAGGAAGCCAAAACTCAGATTCATGGAGGAATTTGCCCAGGTTGTCCAGTGTGTTGATGTTCGTGAAGAAAGTAGTATCTGAGTATTCTGAGTCTCAGTCTAGTGTTCACTTCACATCACATTGTGTACCTTTTAAAGCAAATGTATTTGAATGACAGTAATGTAGAATATATTTTGCACTCATTTTTTGTCTTCACTCCTTTACTTATGATAACAGGTTTCAACAGCATTTTCTGACACACAGTCTGGATATGCAAAGATCATATCATGCACGTTTTTAAAGACAGTTCCATTTTCAGATCTTCTTTTTCATGGAGTCTAAGTGAAGCTGGGATACAAATTTGATTTTTGTACTACCTTACATAGAGTGGGCAATCCATAAACATCTCTTAACTGATGCAACCAAATTTCCCCACAATAAGTTAATCACAGAAGCAAACTAGACACATGTTCAGTCTGGCATTTCTATAAAGAACCCCATGCCCCATTTGGAAAATGTGCTTTATAAATAGCAAGTCTTGTTCTAAATGGGACTTTTAAACTCACCCCTCATGTCAAGTGGGGATTAACGTTTGACACTGGTTCCAGGTTATTGTTCTAGAAAGAAGCTTTTGCTGAGAGCAGGGATGAGGTCATCAGTGGGAGGCAACTTTGTGCACTGAAGCAATAGAGACAAATGGGGTGCCTCTGCCTCCAGGGTTTCAGCAGCACCTCATCACTCTACTTGTCTGAAGACTTCATTTGGTCTTTGCAGGCTTGGTATGTGAGTTGAGGATGTCAAAGAAAATAATATATATATATTTTTGGTAAATAGGGCAAGAATCATCTGGTAGATTGGAGTGGCAGGTGTTGGTACTGATTAATGACCTGTTCAGAGCAGTTCTCTTGTACATGCTCCTGTCCCTTTTCTGAAAGATACCTAGACTTTCTTTAAAGAAATCTCAGTGGTCTCAGGAGAGGAGGGTTGTTACTGCTGCCTTCCAGTCTACAAACCGCTGTCCCGGGTGCCCCGTGACTTCAGTAGTTTGGTTACAAAGGGTGTATGCTCTCTGGTGCTTCAAAGTGGAAATGACTTATCAGAAATGTGTTCATCTCTATCACCTGCTTCAGAGGCAGGCTTGTGAATGAGGGATGTGAGAGTCAGGATGGGGCTGGCTTTTTGTGCCCCCTCAAGTGCATTCCAATTATGTTTGGTTTGAGAAACTTGGTTTCTGTTGAGTACCTATGAAGTAGAAAAAATGTCATAATGCAAGGCCACTGTAACACTGTAGCATAGAAAAAAATAGGTATAATTTATATTCCATTATAGGAGATTAGATTTGAGTCTGTGATTACAAGGTACCTGGCTCTAGGACCTGTCTGCCCTTGTCATGATGGTGCTGTTACTGTAAAAAGGACCATCCTGCATTTCATGGTCAGATTGTGATTGCCAAAGACACAGAAGATATATATCTATCCCCAGAATGCAAACAGGAGACTTAGCCTTTCAACCTTATTTTTATTTCCTTTGTTGTATATCTTTTAATGTATGAACACACAGATAAGGAAAGCAGTATACAATTTTACTGGTCTTGTCTAATATGTAAAACCATTGCTATCAATTTTCTTACTTTAATATAATTAATTTGTATAAGATTTTATGCCTATAGATTCAAATTAGATTTTTACAAATATTGTGTATACATCTTTTCCAGAAAATTTGGTCCTATGAAATGGAATAATGATTTATGAAGGTGCATGGTCTGGAATTTGTAAGATATCCAAGTCAGTATCTTTGAGATCCAGGCACCTTCTCAGATGTAAGAAGAAATTTCATTTTTCTCTATGTCCTTCCCTTTTTCTACCCTAATTGGAGGAACTCAAGGTATTCAGGTAGGTAATATTTTTGTGGTTGAATCACAGGATTTTGCATAGATAGAAAAACGATTAACCTCCATTAACTTCACCTGAGTGCCCTTTGGAGACTTGCTTTGAGACCGATCTATTTATAAAATGCAAGGAAAGGGAGAAAATAAAAGAGAATTTTCTTCTGACAAGAGAGAAAGGACTCAAACTGCAGCTTTTACAAATAATGTTAATTAAGTAAGAATATTTTTGTTTAAAAATCCCAATGTCCAGGCTGGCATGGGTGTAGTGCTAGAGGAAAATTCCTTTCATCAATGAGCAGGAAGATCAATCTACCTTCCCAAAGTCTGGATGGCTTTGGTAGCTGATTAAAAGCCGGCATCAGAAAATGCCCCAAATGATTTTTCTAAGAAATGGGTAAAATCAATCTTTTTCAGTGCAAACATTTCTTATTACAGGATGTCTCTGAATGGCCAGAAATATGCAAATGATCTTTTAAGAAAGTGGTGGTTGTGTGATAAGCAGAAAGGTGTTGCCAGAAGTTTAATTGAGTAAATAATGGCTGGAACATCCAGTTTCAGATAGTCTGCCTGACTGCAGGTTAGACTTAGGCACAGCCCAGTGGGAAAGATGACCTTCCTCTTCCATGATGTTGAAACCCAGTGGGCCATTGCAGGTATTTGAGATGCTGCTCACCAACTGTGGGAGATCTGTCCTGCAGACCCTGTCTCAGCAACCGATGAATACATACACTCACGCACTAACATACAGTGAATTGAGTACGCTAGGGAGGTTGTCAGCTGCTCTCAGAGGGCGATTGCAGCTAACCAACCCCTACTTGCTGTTCTCGCTTGAACTTATTCAGTGTAGATTTAATAACAAAGGTTCTAAGTCAACAGGCTTGTAGATAATTACATGCTTAAAAGAGTGGTTTTAAGAATGGTAAAAGCTTTTGGTTTGGAGCCCAGAGTAAACACCATTAACAGGTAATTCCCCTTTGACCTCCCTCTGAGAGGACCATCAGGCACCAAGTTTACAAGTAGTTAGAGTAGAGACAAAGGAATGTAGGGTAAACAGACTTAGCTGGGGAAGCTTCTGTTATCCCTAATCTACACTCTGTGACCTAGTGCCCTGAGGTAAGGACTGACTGCCTTCAGCCTGTTTCGTAAACCTTGTGGCCTTTCAAAAGGTTTGAAAATACAAACTTACAACTTTCTGTAATATTTCCCTTAATATTTTGCCAACCACCCTAAGTGAATCTCAACACATTGTGGAAGGTATTGTTGGTAAATGTGTTCCTGCCAATATGCACATCCCTGCAAATGCCTCCTGATCATATACAGACAGACACAGCCCATGTTGCAGCTGTAGCAGAAATTATTTAGATATATCATTCAAACGTTGTGGGTTTGAGTTTTAGAAACTAAATAATCATGCTTCTTCCTATATACCCTTTCTCAATCAAGAAGATGAAACACAAATGGAAAAAGTCTCTCCCCTGAGGCCACTTTGCCAGTAAGGAGGCTAGACTTGAGGCAAGAAGCAACAGAACTTTCCTTCCTTCCTGAGTGCTAATCATTTACCTCCCAAAAACGCTTGTCTTCTATCTTCCTTACTGACTCCTGGGTCACTGACAAATGCAGGTGGCATCCAGTTTTCAATTTCTGCTTTCAATTGCAGTGTCTTTATTGGCATGACAAGGTGTCCAAGTGTTGCCAAAATTAATACATCACGACTGTGTCATAGTACAAGCAGTGTTGGTGTCTGTTTCTTATTATTTATTATTTCTGTGACAGTGACAGTACTGACTGCTTATAAGGCTGTCCTAGTCTTTATTCTTTTAGCCAAGAAGTGTGAAGATCTACACATCTCATTTACTAACCCAAGTCAATTTACTAGTTTTCATAGTTGGTGGGAAAAGTAATCTCCAACTTTTGTCTGATCAGGGCAGATGAGGAGACCTGATTCCAGAAGCCAACATTGCTGTGGCCAAGGACACGGTCCTCCTGCATTCAAGTCCAGGCTCCACTGCTTCTTAGGAGGCAAGTTACTTAACCTCTCTGAATCTCTGTTTTCCTGTCTGTGTACCTTTCATACATTTATTTTTATTTTTTTGTTCTTTTTTAAGACGGAGTTTCACTCTGTCACCCAGGCTGGAGTGCAGGGGCACGATCTTGGTCCCCTGCAGTCTCCACTGCCTGGGTTCAAGCGATTGCCATGCCTCAGCCTCCCAAATAGCTGGGATTACAGGTGTGAACCACCACGTCCAGTTAATTTATTTTGTATTTTTAGTAGAGACTGGGTTTCACCATGTTGTCCAGGCTGGTCTTGAACTCCTGACTTTGAGTGATCTGCCCACCTCAGCCTCCCAAAGTGCTGGGATTGCAGGTGTGAGTCACTGTTCCCATAATATTTGGTTTATTCACAAAGAAATAAAAATACTTAAAAAACAGGTAAACCAAGCAGGTGTGATATGCAGGATGTACCAGAAAAGGAAACCTGGAGGAGTTGTTTGGATGATATAGTAATCAGGTCTGAGATGAAGAGACCTTGCCCTTGGGATTGAGAGTGGATGGGGTGGATCAGCAGACACAGCCACAGCTTTGAGGCCTGAACAAGGGCAGGAATTCGATTAGGCCAGGCTGTGGCAGCTGACAAGGAACCCTTTCAGGAAGAGGATCCTCCCATCAGGGCTTTTTCCTCCCAGACTCTTTGGCTCTCACTATTTTTTTCATATCCCCATTTCCTCCTCCTTTCTTCCTTTCCACCTTCATAGCTGTCCTAATGAATTCCAAATAGGAACTTCTCCCCTATCTTCCTTATTTTTATAGTTTTCACACATTAGAGTCTTTCTAATTTCTGTATAAGATTTCCAATACATTTTAAGGATTTGTCTACCATAATTCCTTCCTCTATTTAGTGGAGTCCAACCCTCTGTCAGTTTTAGCTTCAGGAATGTGGCAGATTATGTGCACAGAGTGTGGTAATAATGCCTCTCATCCCTGTGTTTATACCCCTGTGACTTGCTGCTTCTCCCATTGAGATTTGGAGCTTATTTCCCATCCTCCACCCCCTTGAGTCTGTGCGAGTCTTGTGACTGCCTATGGCCAACAGAATGTGGCAGAAGTGGCGCTGTAAGAATTTGGAAGCTTCTGCTCTCACCATCGTGGAATGCTGCTCTGAGACTCCCATGTCAAGGTGCCCTGTATAGCCACGTGGTGGGGAAGTCAGCCTGCCTGACTGCATCCTATACAAATCACCAGAAATGTGAGAGGGGCCATCATTCAACTTCCAGGTGACTACAATGGCATGAATGACTTGGCAATTGCTGAGCCACAGAAGCATAAGAAAATCAACTGCAGTTATGTTAAGCAACTAAGTTTTGGATGGTGTGTTTTGCAGCAATAAATAACTGAACCAAACTTTTCTGATGCAATGTGGCTTTAGATCATTCCTTCTTGTTTGTAGCTGTGAATTCACAAACTGGCAGGTGGCAGTCACAGTCAAGGCAGAAAATAGCAACTGAGCAGGTAAAAATCCCTGGACCTGTCACTCCTCAAGCACTTCCTTCCTGCAAATAGCAGCATAATTGGCACCAGCAGTTTTCCTGTAGAAGACACAATTCTTTTCACTTACTGTGCAAATATATATAGCAAAGGTCACAATTTCATTTCTATCTTTTATTGGTAGTTACTATCAAGACCAGTGTACTCGCTCCTTCCAATGCTAGATTATTTTCAGTGAAACTTCAGAAATATAGGTATTGACAAGATTTTCTTGTCTGCAAAGAAATGCCTTCTTGTATTAGAAGTGAAGGTAGTTGAATTGCTGTTGTAACTTCCAGAAGCAAATGGTATACAGAAGAGAAAGGAGACAGAGCAGGAGTGGATCCACACTGAGCCTGTGTCACATCAAATGACTCCTAAGTCTAGAACTGTAGGGGTTCAGTACAGATGGGAGGAAAAATTTTAAAATAGACACAAGCCTTCTTGGAAGGCTGAGAAGCTTTTGGAAAAGCCTTGGGAAGGAATGAGCAGAAAGCGGTGGTTCTTACCCAGAGGCAATTACGCAGGAGTAGGTACAAGGGAATGTAAGGGAGTTTATCTAAAGAGCTTGTTTACTTCTATGGTCCTAAGACGGATCTTTGAACATCCATGGGCGCATCACTGCTCCCTACTCGGAGGGTCAATAATGTTGTTTCCCACAAATAGTGCTTGCTTTAGGCCTCAGAACTTGGCCTTTAATCATTGGTAGTACTGCTCTCTCCAGGGAAGAAAACCATGTTAATTATCCAACAAGTAAAGTATTGGCCAGGGCTTATACTTTAGTTGTTGGACGATGAGGTGCTGTGGAAGATATGGTGACATGGGCTGGGGAGATGGGGCCATGGAGTGGCACTCAGGTGAGTCTGAGGGGCAATGATTATTTCCCAACCAGTATGGAATAATGTCAGTGTGTTGACTCAAAGACTTTGTCATTAAATCTGTATTGAATAAATGCCCACAGTGCCAGCTGGTGAGGGCCACAGCTGCTAACTATTTACAGCACCCTCCTCACGGTCTGTGAGTGGCCCAGACCCCTAGCCTGCTCTTTCACTAGATGTCTGTGTCTGAGTGTATTTGTTCATCTGTTGCTGGGTCAGGGTCTGCTGGTCAGACCTGGCATAGAACCAAACACAGCTCCCAGGAATTTGATTTTGGGTATGATGGTTCAGGGCACAGAAACTTAAACATCCACCAGGGTAAGAGTAATCATATTAAAAGATACAGTCATTTGGGTAAACAATAAGTGGTGGAGAACGCTGCACAGACAGCATATGGAGTGTCCAAATGGGGCAACTGCTGCTCTGCTCTGTGGGTTTTTTGGAATAAAAGCCCAATGTAGCCAAGACCTCCAGTTTTTCAAGAGCAGATAAAGTTTGGAAGTGAAAAATATTGGATAAATTCATGGAAATTTTAAATGCTACCTGATAATTTTAGAGGAATGTAAAACCCTGAGGAGGCCTCATAAATCATTCCTGATTATATTTATCAGAGATCACAAACAAATATCTTTTGTTTGTGATCTCTGATAAATATAGTCAGAAATGGCATTTACTATATTTAACAGCTGGTAGATTCACAATGTTTAGCAGCTGGTATGCCGCCTATAGCCATAGTGCTGGGCCCTGCTTGGCCAGGGCTTATACTTTAGTTATTGGATGATGAAGAGCTGTGGAAGATACGGAGACAGAGGCTGGGGAGCTGGGGCCATGGAGTGGCACTCAGGTGAGTCTGAGGGGCAATGTTATTTCCCAACCAGTATGGAATAATTTCAATATCTTAACAAATGGTAGGGTCTACTTGTATGTACCAGTTGCTTATCAGCCCTGTAGCAAAGAGAGTGAGTTCACAGTATCCAATGGTTTTTTTCAGTCTTTTATTTTCATTTCCACTATTGAATGCAAAAAGATTAATGTAAAAGTCTGCTGTTGACTATTATAGCTGTTCTTGCTGTTGTTCCCAAATGGCTCCTCTATTGCCCAGCAATTGTCTCCACAGCAACTGCTTATGTTTTTGTACATCTCAGATTGCAATGAGATGAGGAGGAAGCAGGAGTAAAGGCAAAATCTTTATAAGCCAAGATTTTCTTTTAAATACAAAAAAGTTCGTAATTAAAGTGCAGATCCTTTGCTTCCCAATTTATAGCCATACCTTGAGTGTCTGAATACTGGTTATTACCCAGACAAATGAAATGTCAGCTCGATCAATCAAATGTTTATTAAAAACCCACTGTGTATCTAGCACTTTGCTTGATGAATCAGGAACACAAAAGTAAAACCAAGCTCTAAAAGACTGTCACAATTTATTGGGAAAACAAAACAGATAAGAAAGAAAGACCTGAATAAAAGTACAAAAAGATAGTGTATTGATCTGAGTGGAGGTTTGTGTTGAATAACGATGTCAGGCAAGCTGAGGAAGGCAGAAACATTTGGATTGTGAGCTGACGAAACTTACCTTCTGGACCTAAGTCTTCAGGTTTGACTTAAGCCAGTCTCTTCTCTTTCCATAAGATGCTGCCACCACTGTTCTCACCATGCCCCATGATAATTATTAGAAGCCCAAATTTCCCTGGTAATTCTCCATCATCCCAGTACAGGTTGAACATCCTCAATTCAAAAATCTGAAATCGGAAACACTCACAAATCTAAAACCTTTTGAGTGCTGACATGATGCTCAAAGGAAACACTCACTGGAGCATTCCAAGTTTCAAATTTTCAGATTAGAGATGCTGAACTGGTAAACATAATGCAAATATTCTAAAATAGAAAAAAACTCCCAAGTCAGAGCACTTCTGAACCCACCCATTTCAGATAAGGGGTATTCAACCTGTATATATATTGTTGAGCATTATCACCTAACTTGACCTGATCTGTCTTCCTCCCGCACCATTTTCCCACACACTTAGATTCTGCTCTCTGTAGAACATTGTAAGTCAACAATAACCGCCTCTAACAAACCTCAATCCCTCTTCTGAACATTACCTTCATTCATCATCTAGCTATCACTGAATGTTGCTGCCTGCTGGAGACATGGCCTCCCTTGAAATACTATCAAATAAAGTATCTCCCACCTGCCTTCACCCCGAACCCATGTACCAGGACCAGCAGGTGAGTTTGTGACCCCATTGCTCTTCATTTACTTTTTTAAATGTTTTATCTTCCTTATTTATTAAAACAAAACAAAAAAAAGAACAAAGAATAAAAAACAGGCCTTTTGAAAATCAGACTGCTGTATTGCCCCTCCTTGCTGCTATCTGTGGAGACTTCCAGGATGTAGCCATTATACATTAGTAGTGGACTACTGTTTTCTTCAATGTTATTTCTGCTATAATTCTGGTCATTTTCAAAATCCAGGTAGAGGATTTATCTAACACATTGACCCATTAGTTTTGTGGCCTCTTCAACAGTAATAATCTTTTACCCCATATCAAACTATGCACTCCAAGGATACATTACAGATTTTATTACCACCCTAAATTTTGCATTTCTGAAACTCAATTTCAGGTATCCAACTTCTAAATTCCATCTCTTATCCTTCTGAGACAGAGTAAGGACAGAATCAGTGCCATCTTCTGCGCTACCTCCTCGTCAGCACATTCTTGCTGACTACCAGACCTTATACCATGACCCCTTTGGCACCATACCCTCCGTTCATAAGACCTTGCAAGCTGCAAATTATCTTGAAAGACCAAAATAAGTAGTATTCCTCCATACATCCTACCAACAGCTGGTACCCCCAGTACACACATGTGCACAAAGCCTGAGAGTGACTGATTCTAACTCCTAGGTTCATTATAATATGAAAAATCACATCCAGGGATGGAGATTTAATATGCCAATGAGGCATGCAACACATGAGGAAGCATGTTATCCAACTGTACAGGCGCCGATGGATCCTGCCACTGCATGCTAAAACATCTCTCCCTTCCTGCTATAGCCCCTCTAATACTGTCCTTCCAGCTCCCTTTGGGAAGCCAGCCAGATAATTTTTCCTCTTATAGTGACTCCCTTGTGCTCAAGCATAAGCCCCAATAAAGCCTTGTCTGGGAAACTTTTTGGCCTCGTGTCAATTCAATATTGCTTGAGAGCCTAAGAGCCCATGGTCAATAACATTTTTAGCTCTTTTTCTACTATTGCTAGCCCAACAAACTTTCAAACACTTTGGGACATATAGCCTCTCAACTCTATCAAATTTACTTCCCTTTACTCCCCTTTCTGTTACCTCTCCTCACTCATAAAAAATATTTACAGTAATAATATTTCAAACATAAAAGATGAAAAAAGATTAACGTGCTGAAAATCTATTTTTCCATTATCTGAACTAAAATATGAAACTCCTTTTTGATCTCATTTCTACCTCCCTGGCTTCCAAAGCAACTACAACACTGCATATTTTTTCATGTTTAAATTATCTTTTAAAAATCATTTTTAAGTACCCAGTTCTACTTTTAATACAGATGCATGTTTCCCTAAAGATACATAAAATTGTTTAGCACGTTTTTAGATTTTATAAGAATTGTTTCATACTGTATATATTCTACAAAGTGTCCTTGTTCCAAGTTATGTTTATGTAATCCACTTGTGTTCATAGGTGGGACTCAGTTTCACCATTTTCATTTGTTGTACATTATTCCATAGAATAAATATGCCACAGTTGATTCATTCATTCTTCTATTGATGGGCATTAGGTTGTTGTTATTGTGGAGGTTTTTTTTTCTATTACAAACAATTCCGATCATACGGATTTGCTCCTTTAATTTGTTGTGTCCACTATTTAATCTAATTTGCCTATTGAGAAAAGAAAAATAGCTCACAGGATTCTGAGCTGTGTGAGGTATGCAAAATGTTTCAGGCCCAGAGAAACATCGGTATGGAACTTCAATCATTCCCTCCCTGACATACCCATGCCTGGGGCCAGTAGTTTAAAGGCATTTTGTTCCTCACTACTTGGGATTTGTAATTCAAAGAACAATGTATAGCCAATCGATAGCTTATGTCATTTTAATGTAAATTCTTGGTAAAAATTTTGGAATCTGCCTCTTCTTTTCCTTTATAAATCTACTTACAACTCATGCTAATGAGAGTGTATATTCAGGGCAATTTGGAAGTATGCTCCCGCTTTGCAATCCTCAAGCTCGGCCCAAATCAACTCTCTATTTATACTAAATTTGCTTCAGGTCCATACTAGTGGACTCTCAGAATGAACCCAATTAGGCTATATTGAATTTATTTTAAAAACATTGTGTATGTAATTTGATAAAATGTTTTTAATCTATGTTCATAAATGTGATGACATGTGATTTCCTTTCCTGTGCCTGTCCTCTTTAGGGAAACTTGTATTAGAAAATCAGACTTGCCAACCTCATGTGAATTATACAGATTGTTTCTTCTGTTTCTATTCCCTGGAAGGCTTTGAATAGATTAAAATTATATATAACTTGAATGTTCTGTAGGTATCACCAATAAAAGGCTTAATATTGTATGTTTTTATGGGTAGATTTTTAGTTGCTTATTCAAAATCTTTAATGGCTGTCCTTTTCAATTTTTATTTGGAATTAGCTTTAGTAAATTATAGTTTTCCAGAAAATAATTTACTGCCTCTTAGTTTTCACAACTATTATCCTGAACTTCTTTTAGCATTCTTTAATATCTTTCCAATCTCTCTCTCATCTGTAGCTACAGACCTCTTCATTTCGGATACATATTTCTGGCTTTTCCTTTTTCAGCCATGTCAAAGATTTAGTACCTTTTCAACCTCTTTAAAAAAACCGCTCTTGCTTTTGTTGATCCATTCAATGTATATTTGCTTTCAAGTTCATTTATTTCACTTTTTTGCTTTATTCATTCTATTTTCTTAGTTATTAGTCAGCTTTTCTTCCTTGTACTAGCTTATTAATTTTCTAACCGTCTGCTAAGTATTGCTGTATCTATTACTCAAAAGTGTTGCTAGATGGCATTTTTGTTTTTGAAGAGTTCTAAGCATTCTCA
The DNA here is from genome assembly GCF_001604975.1 of Cebus imitator. NCBI lineage: Eukaryota > Metazoa > Chordata > Mammalia > Primates > Cebidae > Cebus > Cebus imitator. The sequence goes on from NW_016107622.1 coordinate 739,445, forward strand.
TATTTCTCTTATGATTAGTTTTGCCCCATGAATTATTTAGAAGAATGTTTTTAATTTCCAGATAGATTTGCTGTTTCAGTAATTCTGTAGCAGATGTCTGCCTTAGTTGTATTGTGATCAAAGTTCATGGATTCTGTGATACTAATTTTATAAAATTTGTTTTATGGTATAATCCATAATCATTTTTTAAAAAATATTTTCTACATTGGAGTCAGAAGCACCACATTTTCCTGTTTTTCTTTCTATCCCACTAGATTTCCCTTTTCAGTCTTCTTTTTGCAGCTTCTTTTTCTGTCAAACTTCTAAATTTGGGGCTGCCATAGGGGCTGATTCTTAACCTTTCCTTCCATCCCATTCTAAGTGATTACACTTGTGCCATTTCCTTACATGTCATCTATATACTACTCCTGAATCATGTAGGTAGTTCCTGTTCTCTTCTTTCAAGTTCAAATGCACATATTCAGTTCAATAACTCCCCTTGGATATTGAGGTACAGTGAAAAATGCCTACTCCTACCCTTACCTGCTGGAAAAGGATATCCAAGAACCTGTGAATGTTGCTTTATTTGGGAAAAGAGTTTGCAAATATGAGTATATCGATGATCTTGATGAGAGAAAATTATCCTGGATTATTCAGGTGGACCCTAAATACAGTAATATATGTCCCTGTAAGAGAGAGACTAACAAAATTTCACATGGACAGAAGAGGCGACATAAAGAAGAGGAGAAGGGAACGTGACCACTGAGCCAAAGAAAACCAACAGCCACTGGAAGACAGAATTGGCAAGAAATTAATTCTGCCAGAGCTTCCAAAGGAAGTCGGCCTCTGCTAATACCTTGCATTTGGCCCAGTGAAATCAATTTTGTATTTCTGGCCTCCAGGATCATGAGAGAATAAAGTTCTGTTTTTTTCAGCCATCAAGTTTGTGGGAATTTGTTACAGCAGCTGTAGGAAACAAATGTATATGTGTAGGAAATAAGAATAAATAAAAGGTTCCTTTTCAAAACTTTCCTCATAGTTCATTATCAATAAATAACAGTTTCTTCAAAAGTTAATTGACTTTAAATCCTTTGCTAATAATCTTAAAGTAGCTGTTAGTCATAATAAAGGAGTAAGTGCATTTCATGTTCTTAGTTCTTACACTTTAATCTAGATATTTGCCCTAACATGCCTGGACAAGCCCAGGAAACTCTTAGGTCATAGCTTATTCCCCTTCCATATTTGGAAATGTTATCGCCTCTCTAAGCATTCCTCAAGTTACTTCCTCTTTTCCTTTGTTCTCCTCTGCCTTTACCTCTTTAGAAAATTTCCAAGCTTTTAGCCAATCGGGTCAAGCATAGAATGTGAAGTCCTGTTCCGGCCAATGGAAAGTGGACACAGCAGTAGGGCGATTGCGTCAGGTTATGAAAGTTATAAATGTCCCTGTCTCCTTTGTTCAGGGGTGCTCTCATGGCAAGACTATGGTGAGTTGCACCCTTCCTGAAGGAAGTAAACTAGCCTTGCTAAGTGATCATTGTTTCCGTGTGGATTTTTCCTGACATTATAAACCAGTTTCCAACAATATGTCCAGTGGGCATCTTAGTTTCCTGCTTTAAAGTGCAGCTCTGAATTTCTTACCCAATCCTGCTCTCTTCTTAATTACTATTTCTATTTCCAATCAATAAGCTAGAAGTGATCCTTACTATTTCTTTTTTCTCTCTCTCTACTCATCCAATTTAATAGCATATCTAGTTGATACGACCTTCAAAATCTAATCTAAACATTTTCCTATCTTCACTGCTACCTCCAGTCCAAGCCACTATTATCACTCACCTGGATTACCACAGACTTCTATAAGATTGCTATACTTCTGACTTTGCCAACTAACAGTCCATACGTACCAGTTACCTGTTAACACTGTAAATCAGAATAAAGTCTCCCTTACTTCAAACACCCCAATGAATTCCTTTGGCATTAACCTAGAATCCAAACTACTGATATGAACTTGTATGACCTGCCCCTGACTGTCTCCTCTAAGTCTCCCCCCTTCCTCACTCTGCTCTGTCCTTCTGTTACACTAAGCTTATTCTAGGTCTCAGCCTTTGCACTTGTTCCTGCCTCTCTCTGGCACTCTCTGTCACAGGATTTTTCATGAGAAGATACTAATCTCCTCATTATTCAGACCAAATATCACCTCCTCAGAGAATTAGTCACGCTGTATGTCTTTCTTTATCTATATCTCTATCTTTGCCTCTACCACTATGCTCTCTAACTCTCTTTCAACCTATAATCTATTTATCTATCTATCTATCTATATCCTCTACCTATCAATCATCTATCTCTGTCTATCTTCTACCTATCAATCGTCTATCACTATCTATCTTATACCTGTTATCTATCATCTATCTATATCTATTTTCTACCTATCTTCTACCTATTATCTATCTATCTATCTATATCCTCTACCTATCAATCATCTATCTCTGTCTATCTTCTACCTATCAATCGTCTATCACTATCTATCTTATACCTGTTATCTATCATCTATCTATATCTATTTTCTACCTATCTTCTACCTATTATCTATCTATCTATCTATCTAGCTAGCTAGCTAGCTAGCTATCTTCTATCTATATCTTTTACCTATCAATCATCTATGTATCGCTATCTATCATCTCTCTATCTATCTTCTATTTATCTATATCCATCCATGTTTCTATGTATGTATCTATCTATCTTTTGTCTAGCTATCCATCTTTCTATGCATGTATGTATCTATCTATCTATCATCTATATCATCTATCCATCCATTATCTATCTATCTATCTGTCTGTCTGTCTATCTATCCATCCCTCCATCTTCAGGGTTGGAGGTGGGAATAAATATTGTAGGCTTCTATTTGGCCATCTTGTTCCACCCTCCAATCCATCAATTGATCTTTCTATCTATCATATATCTTTCTTTCTATCAATCACATCTGTATCTATAGCTATGTTAGCTAATAAACGAACATAAAAGTGTTTCCCTGTGCTATACACTATGGTGGCAGGAACTATATGTGGGGATTGTACTTTAAATATTTAGTATGACCAAAAAATTGAATTTTTAAAATTTAACTTTAATCAGTTTAAGTTTAAAATGCTACATGTAGCTAGTGACTACTTTACTGATCACTACAGATCTAAAGCAAACCCCAATCCAGTCCTTTCCCAAAGCAGCAATTATATATCTCATTGCCTTGTTTCATTTTATTCATAGCATTCCTGAGTATCTGAAATGATAACATTTATTCATTTGTTTACATGTTTATTTTCAATTTTCTTCTACTTGCTATGAAGTAAGAGCTATGAGAGGTGGGATCTCATCTGTTCTAGTTGCCACAGTTTTCCCAGGGCTTAATTTTGTAGTCATGATTATAACTGAAGCCATGTCAGGAGGTTCCAGCAACTTTGATGTAAATGCCTGACTTTGCCATCAGTTAACATATGATCACAGATACTAATACTAGCTAATATTTAAAGAATACTTTTTTACATCAAATTTTGAATTAAGCAATTAACTTAAATTGTTACCTGACTATACAATAATCCTATGAGATGTTATTGTAATCTTCACTTTATGGATAAGGAAATTAAAGCTTAAAGAGATTCAATAATTTAGAATTCAAACGCAGGCCTCTTTGAAACTTAAATTATTACTTATTGCCACTCTGCAATACTGCTTCTATTTCTCCAGGAAAAATCTAAAAATTGAGAAAGTTTAGTTTACATGATGTTTCACTTTTCTTTAGCGTTAATATTTCTATAACTCCATAACCCGGAAGATAATTTTTATAGGGCCAACAAACTATAGCCATAGGCCAAGTCCAGCCTGCTTCCAATTTTTGTAAATGAAGTTTTATTAGGTATGCTAATTTGTTTCTATATTGTCTATTGCTGTGTCTGCGCTGCACAGGCTGAATATTTGTGATAGAGACTATGGATTGCAAAGATTGAAATAATTGTCATGTGACCTTTGTTTTAAATTGTACTTTAAGCTCTGGGGTACACGTGCACATCCTACAGGGTTGTTGCATAGCTACACACATGCCATACTGGTTTGCAGTCTCCATCCTCCCATTGCCTACATCAGGCATTTCTCCCAGTGTTTTCCCTTCCCAGCCTCCTTGTCCCCTGCTGTCCCTTCTCTGGTCCCACACCTTCCAACCTACCCCAGTGTGTGGTATTCCCCTCTCTATGTCCATGTGTTCTCATTGCTCAACACCCACCTATGAGTGAAAACATGTGGTGTTTGGTTTTCTGTTCTGTGTCAGTTTGCTGAGAATGATGGTTTCCAGATCCATCCATGTCCCTACAAAGTAAACAAACTCATCATTTTTTATGGGTGCATAGTATTCCATGCTGTATATGTGCCACAGTTTCTTTGTCCAGTCTATGGGCATTTGGGTTGGTTCCAGGTCTTTGCTACTGTAAACAATGCTGCAGTAAACACACGTGTGCGTGTGTCTTTATAATAGAAGAGTTTATAATCCTTTGGGTATATACCCAGTAGTAAGATTGCTGGGTCAAATGGAATTTCTACTTCTAAATCCTTAAGAAATCACTACACTCTCATCCACAATGGTGGAATTAATTTACACTTCCATCAACACTGAAAAAGTGTTCCTTTTTCTCCACATCCTCTCCAGCATCTGTGGTCTCCAAAATTTTAATGAATGTCATTCTAACTGGCGTGAGATGGTATCTCAATGTGGTTTTGATTTGCATTTCTCTAATGACCAGTGATGATGAGCATTTTTTCATACGTTTGTTGGCCACATAAATATTGTCTTTTGAAAAGTGCCTGTTCATATCCTTCACCCACTTTTTGATGGGGTTCTGTGTTTATTCTTGTAAATCTGCTTTAGTTCTTTGTAGATTCTGGATAGTAGCCCTTTGTCAGATGGGTAGATTGCAAAACTTTTTCCCCTTCTGTTGATTGCCAGTTCACTCTCATGGTTTTTGTTGTTGTTGTTGTTGTGCAGAAACTCAAGTTTAATTAGATCCCATTTGTATATTTTGGCTTTTGTTGCCATTGCTTTTGCTGTTTTAGTCATGAAGTCCTTGCCTATGCCTATGTCCTGAATGGTATTGACTAGGTTTTCTTCTAGAGTTTTTATGGTGTTAGGTGTTATGTTTAAATCTTTAATCCATTTGGAGTTAATATTAGTATAAGGTGTAAGGAACGGGTCCAGTTTCAGCTTTCTGCACATGGCTAGCCAATTTTCCCAACACCATCTGTTGAACAGGGAATCCTTTCCCCATTGCCTGTTTTGATCAGTTTTGTCAAAGATCAGATGGTTGTAGATGTGCAGCATTGCTTCCAGGACCTCTGTTCTGTTCCATTGATCTATATCTCTGTTTTTATACCAGTATCATGCTGTTTTGATTACTGTAGCCTTGTGGTATAATCTGAAGTCTGGTAGTGTGATGTCTCCAGCTTTGTTCTTTTTACTTAGGATTGACTTGGCTATGCGAGCTCTCTTTTGGTTCCATATGAAGTTTAAGGTGTTTTTTTTTTCTCCAGTTCTGTGAAGAAGGTCATTGGTAGCTCGATGGGGATAGCATTGAGTCTATAAATTATTTTGGGCAGTATGGCCATTTTTATGATATTGATTCTTCCCAACCATGAGCATGGAATGTTTTTCCATCTGTTTTTGTCTTCTCTTATTTCCTTGAGCAGTGGTTTGTAGTTCTCCTTGAAGAGGTCTTTTACATTCTTTGTTAGTTGTATTCCTAGGTATTTTATTCTCTTTGTAGCTATTGTGAATGGAAGTTTGCTCATGATTTGGCTCTCTATTTTTCTGTTATTGGTGTATAGGAATGCTTGTGATTTCTGCACATTGATTTTGTATCCTGAGACATTGCTGAAGTTGCTTATTAGCTTAAGGAGATTTTGAACTAAGACGATGGGGTCTTCTAAATATATGATTATGTCATCTGCAAATAGAAACAATTTGACATCCTCTTTTCCTAATTGAATACATTTTAATTCTTTTTCTTGCCTAATTTCTCTGGCTAGAACTTCCAATACTATAGTAAATAGGAGTGGTGACAGAGGGCATCCCTGTATAATGCCAGTTTTCAAAAGGAATGCTTCCAGTTTTTGCCCATTCAATATGATATTGGCTATGGGTTTGTTGTAAACACCTTTTATTATTTTGAGATATGTAACATTGATATCTAGTCTATTAAGAGATTTTAGCATAAATGCTATTGAATTTTGTCCAAGGCCTTCTCTGCATCTACTTATATAATCATGTGTTTTTTGTCTTTGGTTCAGTTTATGTGATGGATTAGGTTTATAGATTTGCATATGTTGAACCAGCCTTGCATCCCTTGGATGAAGCCTATTTGATCATGATGGATAAATTTTTTGACGTGATGTTGCATTCTGTTTGCCAGTATTTTATTGAAGATTTTTGCATCAATGTTCATCATGGTTATTGGCCTGAAGTTTTCTTTTTCAGTTGTGTCTCTGCCACGTTTTGGTATCAGGATGAGGTTGGCCTCATAAAATGAGTAATGGAGGATTCCCTCTTTTCGTATTGTTTGGAATAATTTCAGAAGGAATGGTACCAGCTTCTCTTTGTATGTCTGGTAGAACGTGGGTGTAAACCTGTCTGGATCTGGACTTTTTTTGGTTGGTAGGCTATTAATTGCTGCCTCAACTTCAGACCTTGTTATTGGTCTACTCAGGGTTTCAACTTCTTCCTGGTTTAGCCTTGGGAGGATGCAAGTGTCCAGGAATTTATCCATTTCTTCCAGATTTACTGATTTATGTGCATAGAGCTGTTTGTAGTAATCTCTGATGGTAGTTTGTATTCTGTGAAATCGGTGGTGATCTCCCCTTTATCATTTTTTATTGCAACTATCAGATTATTCTCTCTTTTCTTTTTATTAATCTGGTTAGTGGTCTATGTATTTTGTTGACCTCTTCAAAAAATCAGCTCCTGGATTTATTGATTTTTTGAAAGGTTTTTTTGTGTCTCTATCTCCTTCAGTTCTGCTCTGATCTTAGTTATTTCTTGTTGTCTGCTAGCTTTTGAGTGTTTTTGACCTTGCCCCTCTAGCTCTTTCAATTTTGACAATAGGGTGTCAATTTTAGATCTTTCCTGACTTCTCATATGGGCATTTATTGCTATAAACTTTCCCCTAGACACTGCTTTAAATGTGTCCCACAGATTCTGGTACATTGTGTCTTCATTCTCATTGGCTTTGAAGAACATCTTTATTTTTGCCTTCATTTAATTGTTTTTCCATTCATCATTCAGGAGCAAGTTGTTCAGTTTCTATGTAGTTGTGCAATTTTGAGTGAATTTCTTAATCCTGCTTCTAATTTGATGTTTTGTGGTCTGAGACACTGTCTGTTGTGATTTTTGTTCTTTTGTACTTGCTGGGGAGTGATTTACTTCCAGTTATGTGGTCAATTTTAGAGTAAGTGTGATGTGGTGCTGAGAAGAATATACATTCTGTGGATTTGGGATGGAGAGTTCTGTAGATGTCTATTAGGTTTGCTTGGTCCAGGTCTGCATTCAAGTCCTGGATATGCTTGTTAATTTTCTGTCTCATTGATCTGTCTAACATTGACAGTGGAGTGTTAAAGTCTCCCACTATTATTGTGGGGGAGTCTAAGTCTCTTTTTAGGTCATTAAGAACTTGTTTTGTCTATGGGTGCTCCTGTATTGTGTGCATATATATTTAGGATAGTTAGCTCTTCTTGCTGCATTGATCCTTTTACCATTATGTAATGCCCTTCTTTGTCTCTTTTGGTCTTTGTTGGTTTAAAGTCCATTTTATCAGAAACTAGGATTGCAACTCCTGNTTTTTTTTTCTCCATTTGCTTGGTAAATCTTCTTCCATCCCTTTGTTTTGAGCCTCTGTGTGTCTTTGCACTTGAGATGGGTCTCCTGAATAGAGCATACCAATGAGTCTTGATTTTTTATCCAATTTGCTAGTCTGTGCCTTTCGATTGGGGCATTTAGGCCATTTATAATTTACATTAATATTGTTATGCCTGAATTTGGTCCTATCATTTTGATGCTAGCTGGTTGTTTTTCCCGTTAGTTGATGCAGTTTCTTCATTGCATTGTTGGTTTTTGCCATTTGTTCCATTTTTGCAGTGGCTGGTACCGGTTATTCCTTTCCATGTTTAGTGCTTCCTTCAGGAGATCCTGTAGGGCAGGTATGGTGATGATGAAGTCTCTCAGCAATTGCTTGTCCACAAAGAATTTTATTTTTCCTTCACTTATGAAGCTTAGTTTGGCTGAATATGAAATTCTGATTTGCAAGTTCTGGATGTTGAATATTGGCCCCAACTCTCTTTTGGCTTGTTGGGTTGCTGCTGAGAGATATGCTGTGAGTCTGATGGGCTTCCCTTTGTGGGTGATCTGACCTTTCTCTGGCATCTCTTAGCATTTTTTCCTTCATTTCAACCCTGATGAATCTGATGATTATGTGCCTTGGGATTGCTCTTCCTGAAGAGTATCTTTATGGTGTTCTCTGTATTTCCTGGATTTTGATATTGGCCTGCCTTGCTAGGTTGGGGAAGTTCTCCTGGATAATATCCTGAAGAGTGTTTTCCAGCTTGGATTCATTCTCTACGTCACATTCAGGTACACCGATCAAGTGTAGATTAGGTCTTTTCACATAATCCTAGATTTTTTGGAGGCTTCATTCATGTCTTTTCACTCTTTTTTCTCCAATCTTGCTTTCTCATTTTATTTCATTGTGCTGATCTTCAATCTCTGCTATCCTTTCTTCTGCTTGAGTGATTCAGCTATTGAAAGTTGTGTATGTCTCATGATGTTCTTGTGCTGTGTTTCACCTCCATCAAGTCATTTATGTTCTTCTCTAAGCTGGTTATTCTAGTTAGCATTTTGTCTAACATTTTTTTCAAGATTTTTAGTTTCTTTGCATGGGTTAGAACATATTCCTTTTGCTGAAAGAAGTTTCCTATTAACCACCTTCTAAGGATTGCTTCTGTCAGTTTGTCAAACTCATTCTCCATCCTGTTTTGCTCTTTTGCTGGTAAGGAGTTGTGGTCCCTTGGTGGAGAGATATTCTGGTCTTTGATAATTTTGTCTTTTTTGCACTGGTTTCTTCCCAATTCATAAATTTATTTACTTTTGATCCTTTAAGCTGGTGATTTTGGATGGTATCTCTGAGTGAATGTCCTTTCTGTTGAAGTCGAAGCTATTTTTCCTTTATGAGGCTTTTTTTGGTTATGCAGTTGTCAGGAAGCTGCTTGATTAGGCATTGTGTCACTTGTGTGCCTGCAGAGGCACTGCTGGGCTGCCTCGGGCTCAGCTCAGCTGCTGCATAGTCTTCCTCTGGGTTTTGTTTACACAGGTAAGGTTAAACCTGCCTTCCCAATGGCAGGGGTCCTTCTTCCAAGCTCAGTTGTCCCGGGTCATGTTCAAACTGATGTACTGGCTGCAAAACTCTAGCCAGAGGGCTTCAGTTTGCTGGACTTTGTGGAGTGGGTCCTGCCAAGCCATATCACTTGTTTCCCTGCTTTCATCTCTCTCTGTTTCTGGGGGATGGGTAGTTGCATCCTGCAGGCATTCTTGGCGTTAGTCAAAACTTCCGCCCAGGTCTGTGCCAACAACTGGTAGCGCCAGGAGGGCCGGAGCTGTTGCTCAGATCTGTGTTGACAGCTCGCACTTTTCAGCCCAGTAGTGTTCTCCTGTGCTGTGGGTTGCAGAGGCCATGGAGGAAGCACAATATCTGGACTGGAGTGTTGAGGGGGTATGGTCCCTAATCCTCCAGGCCAGTTGTGCTTCCTGGGTGTGGCAGCACACCGTCCTGCTTCGGTTAGCCCTCTTTGGGCTACTCCTGCCCTCCTTTGGTTTGCCCTTTTTGAGCTATTCCCACTATCCGACCAGTCCCATTGGAATGAACATGGTACTTTGTTTGGGAATGTGGAGATCGCTCACCTTCTGGGTCTCTCTCTCTGGGAACTGCTCTCTGGAGTTGTTCCTATTTGGCCATCTTGGTGGAAGTCCACATCATCTGACCCTTTACAGAAAAAGTTTTCTGACCATTGTTATACATGTTTAAAATAGTTGATTCTCTATGAAAAGGCCTTGGTTAGTAATCAAACCCAAATTATAAAATTGTACTTTAAGGAAAATGTGTTTTAGGAACATCCATTTTATAGCAAGTTAATTTTTTGTTGTTATTAATTTTTCTATGTGTCTTCTATAATTTTATAGAAGATAAAAAATATTATATTATTTTATATATAAGATAAAAATAATATTTTTCAAATAATTTGAAAAGCAACACACACTTTTGATTTTTAAACAACATTAATATTGTTTTAAATCCATTACCACGCTACGATTTAGAGGCAATTATTACTTTATGTTGATATATTTTCTTTCAGTGCTTTTATTTTTGCATTTAACATTATGCTGCGTCTGTGTGTGCTCCGTGTTCATGGAACAATTTCGAGGTCATTCTCTGGATGCAAGTGGTGACTTTCAGTATAGATAATTTAATCCCTGTTTCCAAGGGGTTTAGCGAACCGTGACATACTTCACCTGAAACACATGGACTCAGTATGATCTCATCATTGTTTTATCTCCTTCTAGAGATTCACATCAAAAATAGATGAGGGAACAATAGGCAATAGTATCTGGAGTGCCTGTGAGTTCAATTGAATATAGACTCTTTGGTGTTTCCGTATTTTATTTGATCCTGAAATCACAGTGACTATACTGTTGTACTTATTATTGATGGAACAAAAAGCACGCAAAATAAAATGTTGCATTTTATATTTGGCAGTAACTTTTGTGAGAGGAAGTGCTCCACTAAGAAATTGTATCATGTATGTGTTTCCTACCAGAGAAATGTTAGCCTGCCGTTTATTTCAGAGATGTTTGAACCTAGTGTTAAAGGATGTGGGACAGGTTCAAATTCTCCCTCTGTTAGTCACTAGGGGTGTGACTTCAGCCACTTTCTAACAAGTTTGTGCCTCAGTTTCTTCATCTGTTAAATGGCATAATTATCAGACAAAGTTCCTAGGGTTATTTTGAAGACTCGGTGAGTTAAAATATGTAGAAGAGTACCTGAAGCAATAAATAAGCTTAGCTTATCTATTTATTACTGAAATGAGCTCACAGTTTTGGAGGGAGAGAAAAAATTAATTTTACTTTTCTTTCTGGTTTGCATTGAAACGGAGTTTTTTGGGGTTTTTTTTTTGATGAAAGGACTTTTTTTTTTTAATGAAAAGTAGCACTGGTTCATATGATACAGGTAATGCATGCAATTTGAAGTAAGCTTTCAAATACCAACACTATGCAATTGGGAGAAGACCTGGATGACATTTATACTATTTTCCCAAGGATTTTCATTAAATTGGCTCTTCTCTTACATCCTTGTAGAATCTTCATAAAAATATCTCCTTTTAGCAATCTAAGAACCTCTCTCCCCTTTCCCCGTATGGCTAATTTTCATTTTAATTGTGTCCTATAGGACACAGCTAGAGACAGCATGGCCCGGGGCCACATTTCTGTCTTACTGACAAAGTGAGCAATGAAGCTTGAACCAGCTACTGACTCTTTCTGAGTATCAGTTTACTCAACTCTGAAATGAATATACTAATAATTATTCTCTCTAGCTCACAGAGGTATTGTGATGATCAAATGAAACAAGATGTAAAGTATAAATACAGTATTGTACCAAAATATATTTATAGCAATATTGTCACAATCCCCATCTTTTTTCTACCCACAGACATTTACAATTCTAGAAGGACTATTGGTTTGTCAATATAGTCCTCTGGGGCTGCAGTGACCAGTGGACAGCAGGTTGTCAAGCCTGGTACAGTTGCCCACAAACAGCTCTTCCAGTTGACTGATGCCAAGCTAACATTCACTGAGGCAACATGGCTCAACAGAGCAGCAAGAATGCAGCTCCCTAGTGTGAATAATGGAAAACATATATGGAGAGAATGGGTGTTTTTCTGTGAAGATGAGGAACATGAGGAATATCTGGAAAAATGGAGGCAAATGGGCTTTTCCCACTTGGCTTAAATTTCTATCGTGATAATCCAGAACTGAATTCCCTTAAGTATTTAAACACTTCTTTGGTAAGAGACAGTGGCAGAGAGGGCACAGAACTTAGTACTTTCCAGAAAATTGTCCTCCTTATTGTTATCCTCTGTGCCTGTGCCCAGGCAATGGGTTTTTCCAGCAAAGTAAGCCAGCTTAATTCAATCAGTAATGCTATTAGATGACACAGGCTTAGCAGACTGAAATTTGATTTCTCTTGCTCAGGATATAATTTCTGCCCATCAAACAACAATTTCATGTGGGTTTTGCAAACTGCTATTAGAATCTGGGATTCCTGTAAAACCATTAAATATTCTATTTATTTTATTCATTTATTGGCTATATACATATTGCAAGCATACTGGATGCAGGCCCTGAGGCAGGTACTGAAAATGCAAAGCAACTTTCATGAGTTTACACTATAGGATCCATAGTATTCTTAATCCTTCCTATTCCCAAAAAGGAATATATGATTACTATATGAGTATAGGGATATATGAGTAGTATATATGATTAAAGCCAAAGTAAAAAGAAAGAGAAATGAAGAGAGAAATCAAATAATTAAAAATAAAAATGACAAACCATACAGGAAAAACACATGTGTAGACTTTTACCTGCCCCCTACAATGAGCTACTACAATCACCGTTCCTTGGAAAGTGATACGGGTTGATTTGTCTTTGCTCACTAAATAAAAAGAGATTTAGTTCTGTTTACATTGTCAAATATTCTAAGAAACTCTTCCTCACTACTGCCTTACAAACTTTTCTGGAAAGGCAAGGCTTTTCTGAAACTAAACATAGACGAGTCATTGTAATCCTTATTTTATTACAGAAACATTGTTCAAATAGGCAAATGCGATATTTAACTTTCTAAAAGGCAAGAGGTATGTATGACTCCAACCAGGTCAAGGTGTTTCTGTTTGTTTTTTTGTTGTTGTTTGTTTGTTTGTTTGTAGAGGCCTGAAATAATTATGGCTCAGTTACTTTTTAGGGTCATCTTCTTTCATGCAGGGATAAACTTGGACAAACTCATAAATAGATGCTGTACCCTTTGGGCAGATTATCTTAAGAAATAAGATTCACTTAGCAAATATATATATATACAAAACTTTCTTATAACTTAATCAAACCCTTTAATGGTCTCAGCATGCAGTATGTTTAAAAATCCTAGATGAGTGCTTTTGGATTCATGGGCTGAGTATGAATTGATGAGTGTTGCAAAAAAATATATATATATATATATATATATAATATATATGGGAAAATTAACAGGCAGATTAGAATTTGAAGGCAATAAAACTCTCTCATTTAAAGGATAGCTTAAAATAAAATTTATGTCTACTCTGAGGATGTCACTGCTCTAGACATTAATCAAATAAATAGTTTGACAAGTGCTGGAACTCACCAATTAGGATGAATACTAAATTGTTTAGGTGGCAAGAAGTCTTTTCATGGGTACCTTCATGATGTTAAAAAATTGATCACTTATTTTATAGCAACTACACAAACTCCACGTACTGCATCTCAACTGATGAAATACCAGAATTCATAATCTATAGACTGTATGATTAATGATAGGTAATATTTACTGTAGATTCATTAAGTGATGGAGATATTGCTAAGTGAGCTACATAAACGTAGATAACCTACTCTCTGTTGTTACAGAAAATGCTGTCTTCTACTTCCCATTCCAGGAGCTTGTGCTCCAGAAATATGATATTTCACCACTGTGCTGATAGGATGAATAAATAATATATTCTTTTATATTAATAATAAAAGAATTTACTGTTTCATCCCCAAATAACAATTGAGTATTTACTATTATGTCAGGCACTGGACTAGATGCTAAGTATTAAGGAATCTCTGATCTCATGCAATATAAACTTAAAAAACAGTCTCATCTAGAATATTCGGCACACCCACCCTTAACATTAGCAGGGCCTAGAGCAAGAGTACAAATGGAAATCTACAAGCTGTTGTCTGAATATTTAAATGTTATATGTCAGGCTCACAATCTGTTAAGTAAAATATGTTCTATTCTCCTAGTTTGACAAATGCACTTTCATAACGCCCTAGGACAGAGTCTTATTTAGAATTCTTGAAATCCTGCGCTGGAGCATAGAGATGAGGAAAAAGCACGCCCCAGCACCCAGCCCCTAGCTGTGGTGGCCTTTTCTTCTCACCCTTGGCTTTGTCCTACATCAAGAGGTGCCTGCCATGCTTGCAAGACCTAACTCTGCCCTCATGCCTCCACACAGCACCCCTGTGGTTATCTCCTAGGCACAAAGGTGATCGATCCCGTGTGTGAGTTTCCCATACTCAGAGGAATAGACTCTGGAAGAGACTCAGCGCACTGGAAACAGGCGCAGGACATTGGGTAGAGAATAAATCCTGGGTATCCAAGCATAATTTTGAAGGAGGAGGGTCTGGGCTTCAGGTGACCTTGCAGTGTTAGTTCCACAAACTCCTACTGGGGGCCAGGAGAGGCTCTCCCAGTAATGTGGGTGTGAGGTGGAGGCAAGAGTGGGGTGCCTATCACCTAAGTCTAAGAGTGATGAAGGCTCTGTGTAAATAGAAGCTAACCATCTGTATTAGTTTATTTTTATACTGCTATGAAGAAATACCTGAGACTGGGTAATTTATAAAGGAAAAGGAGTTTAATGGACTCACAGTTCCGCATGGCTGGGGAGGCCTCACAATCATGGTGAAAGATGAAGGAGAAGCAAAGTCACATCTTACGTGGTGGCAGGCAAGACAGCCTGTACAGGGGAACTGTCCTTTATTAAAAAAAAAACAACAACAAAACAAAAGAAACAAACAAAAAAAAAACATCAGATCTCATGAGACTTATTCACTGTCACAAGAATAGAATGGGAAAAATCCACCCCCATGATTTAATTACCTCCCACCAGATCTTTCCCATGACATATGGGGATCATGGAAGCTACAATTCAAGATGAGATTTAGACACAGCCAAATCATATCACCATCCCAGTAATTTCCTTCGTATACTGTGTAGGCTACCTGCCTGTAGCTCATTCCTTAACTTTGCCTATAATTACCTCTTGCAAGAATATCGAGAAACATTCCTGCTCAAATGCTAGTTTTCCATTCTGCACAACCCAGCTCCAAAAGCCTAACAAGGAAAGGACCACCATTCAGACACCAGGAGAGTTTACCTGTGTTTCCCTCAGTGCTAACATTTCCTCTCCATGTATCACTGTCTCCTCCTTTTATTTATAAATGTTCTCAATATTCATTTATAAGTATTAACTTATAAATATTCCCAATACTAAAAGACATGTGTTCTTATATTTTCTAAGCTAACTTCCTAATATTCTGAAAGAAGTTATCTCTTAGCTACTAGTCAAGAGACTGATATTTGAGACATTCTCAATCAATCAAATTTTAGTCCTTAAAATATTTTGGAGAATAGAGTCTCCCAAAGCCAAATGTGGTTGATTTTCCATTCCTCTGCACACACTTTATTTTCTTTTGGTATCATAACAAATTTTGCAAACTAAGGTGGAATAATAGCATTCCCTGAACATGATTTGATCATCATTAATAGTAATTTTTATTTGGTAACTTTCTGTGAGAATATAAAATGGAATAATATATATACCATGTAATAAAATATGTAAATAGAAATTATTATAGCAGTTAAATAATCAGCAGTATTAAAGGATTACTATTACTATTTTTAATATTATTTTCATTCTTCAGTAACAAATAACAGGAAGCTCTAGTCAGATTTTAAAAAATTGATCCATAAACCACAGGCTTTCCAGCTTTAGCAGTAAATACTCTCTTGAACTCATTTTATAATTGACGTTAATTCAGAAATAATTTTATTCTTACATTAGTTTTAGGCTGCTTAATTATATTCTTCTATTCAGCATTTAGCTTTTGTTCTCGTGATGCTCCACTAATCAGTCCTTTTGGGTTATGAATTAACAAGCCTCCAAAATAAAGTAACAGGTTAATTAAATTATGTCATGAAAATGAAAATGGATTTCTTTCTTTCTTTCTTTCTCT
>NW_016107622.1:755669-764985 GCF_001604975.1 Cebus imitator
ACTACAGGTGTGCGCCACCACACCCAGCTAATTTTTTTTGTATTTTTAGTAGAGACGGGGTTTCACCATGTTGACCAGTATGGTCTCGATCTCTTGACCTTGTGATCCACCCGCCTTGGCCTCCCAAAGTGCTGGGATTATAGGCGTGAGCCACCGCGCCCGGCCTTCTTTCTTTCTTTTTTTTGAAAAAGAGGTTTCTTGTTGCCCGGGCTGGAGTGCAATGGCATAATCTCGGCTCACTGCAACCTCTGCTTCTTAGGTTCAAGCAATTCTCCAACCTCAGCCTCCTGAGTAGCAGGGATTACAGGTGCCTGCCACTGCCTGGCTAATTTTTTGTATTTTTAGTAGAAACAGGGTTTCACCATGTTGATCAGGCTGGTCTTGAACTCCTGACCTCAGGTGATTTGCTTGCCTTGACCTCCCAAAGTGCTGGGATTACAGGCATGAGCCACTGCACTCAGCCTTGAAAATGGTTTTCAATTCTACATCCCAATAGAGAGAAGAGGGACATTCTAAATTTATGATTGCATCAAGTCTACTAGGTGTTCTTCTCTGCATTTTCTATCATTGCCTATTAACAACTCTAGGTGTAATGACAGAGCAATCACTCTAAACTTTTAAAGATATGAATGTCATCAAATTTATTCTGTCAAAGTCATATAAACTCCATCAATAAAAATTTTACTAGCAAGACCTTCCCAATGAAAATGCTAAGGTCAGGGAATATTTTCATAAGGGTTTATCTCATTAGAGATGTCATTTTCTTAATTTGCACACATCTTATGGGCAATGTTGTCAGGTGAGTAATTACATATTCACACCTACTTGAGACACTTTCTTTGGGAATAAACTATATTTATAAACAGTGATTTCTTATCATTTTCCTCTATTAATTTGATTGTTGTTAAGCATATTATTGTCTCTGTTATAAGAACTAGAGTAGTTGGGTCATAACATTAGATATAATAAAGCATGCTTCCCTCATAGATTTTAGTATGCATTTTAGATTCCCAAGAGCATTATCTGAAAACCAAAACAAAATTAAGGAAGCAAGAATGCAATTGTTCAAATACAGTAATCATGAAAATAACCACTGGTTCATGAGTCACAGCCCCTAAGGAAACTATTTCATTCCTAATGATAATCCATGTGCCTCAGGTGGATTTAATGCACTTTGCCTTTTTCTTTCTCTTTTCATATTTCATCGGCAAAGGATTTATATGTATAGATAATTAGGTGATGTTGGCCATAAGCAACTTTGTGAAATTTTATTTTCTGAGATATTTCCAAAATATTTCCTGTCCATAATACTTTCTCCTCCCTGAGAAAGTCTCTCTCTTTGTTTCTCTTTGCCCCAAGTGCACACACACTATCCCAGTGCCTTTTGGGGAAAGCAGTTAATCTTCCAGGCATATTTGCAGACACTGAAAAGACTGTGGGCAGGAAATGTCTTACCTGAAGGAAAGCCTTAATAAATGTAGAAGGGCAGCCCTCCTGGATAGGCAAGCAGGAGGACAATTCTGGGGAAATAATGGCTATCAGGGAGCTGGCTCAAGAAGTTATAGGGGAGGCATCAGCCAGGGCTTGGTGACGAAACCCGAAGCACCAGCCTGGGTCTGCTTTTGCCTGATGGACTCATTGACTCACACAACTCCTGCATGCTAAAGCAAGACTTGTGGGATGGGGGAAATTATAAACTGTTCACTTATATGCATATTATCCTTTAAAACAAAATTATTTTAAAAACATATTTTTTATCCCTTCAATACTGTGAAATGCTTACTCATTAGCTGAATTTAGAGATCAGAGGATTTTATTTTCCTGTACCCTGAAGCTGTTGGTCTCAGTAGAATGAAAGGAATGATGATTGGAAATTTAATTATGGTTCCAGTTTAAAGATAATGTCTTATGAGTTTGTGGTGCTGAAGTGAAGAACACAATCTAAACTCACTGGGTTGATGTAAAACGCTCATTGTGACCTAATCTTTGTTCACTTCTAACTCTATTCCTTGCCATACTCATATACAAATCATTTTCCAGCCACACTGAATCCCTTATGGTTTTATAATACATGATGCTTTTTCTCACCTTTGCATACATTTTCCATTGATTCATACAGTGTTCTTCACTTGAAGAATCTTATCTTTGTAACAAAGCTTAAGTTTAATATACTTCGGAATGATTTCCCTGACCTTACTCTTATGAGTATTAAGAATGTATATGTATGAGTATATACAGTTCACATATATATGAAAAGTATTTACAGATAATTTTAGTTTGCATTTCTGTCAAGAAGTCAAATAAATTCTGTTTATATGGGAATTTTTTTTTACCTAACTGCTGCTAATTTTTTAAATTTCTGAAATAAAGTTTACGTAACTATTCAAATAGTTCAAATTAGTCTAGTAGGCTGCCAGACACAGGTTGACGTTTGCATTTTCTATGCACATGAAAAAAATTCAATAAACAGATTAATTTTGGGTGATTGTAATCATCTTACTTTGGATAAGGTCCAAATAGTCACTCATGACCCACAGAACGCAACATGTACAGAACATTCAGTTATTAGGCTAACTACGGAGAAAAGTCATCTCAATTATGAAGGTCAGACTTATCTAATATTTCAAATAATTTTTTTACCTGAGGGCATATAAATTAATTTAAATTGTGCTCATTGGAGATTGAATGCCCAAGACCCCATTTTTAAAATGTGTGAGAGTAATTAGCTGGTGCATCAAATATTTATATGTATGTTGATGGACATGTCTGAATTACTGACAGTATTTATAAAGCTTACTTTCCATCTTGTGACAAACCAGACTGCTTTCCATTTCTGAACCTATCTAATGCTTAGCCACCTACATGCAATGTTACTCCTGTTTTTCCTATTTGGAGTTTATTTTCCCTATCCCACATAATTCTTTGCCATCCAGCTTGAAGTCTCCATAGCCCATGCCAATATTTTAGCTGTGTAGCATTCAAACAAATTTTCTCCTTGAAGAGAATCCCTCTTGATATAAGTCTTGATGAGAAACAATGTCCTGCTTTCCATTATGACACTAACAAAGTCAGTCAATGGTTTAATTCTGTATCCAGAAACAGCTGGCCCTAGCAAAATGAGAGAAAGAATGATTGCCATTTTTATCGTGGTGCCAGCTTGGAGACAATGTCATGAGAGACAGTGGGGCAGAACTGCTGGATGTGTTAGATGCTCTGAACCAGCAAACTACGGAGTAATTAGGTTCATGTCAGAATAACTGTGTTCAGAAAACAATGATCCACTCACACAATGTTTGCTTCCTGTTCTTGCAACTTTGGATATCAGAAGTTTTGGAATGTTCCTATTCAAGGAAGAATTGTTGCTCTCAGTGGATAAAACAATTATTCCTTAGATTTGGAATGAAATGGTTTTGCAGGTGGGTTTCCCCTGTAAGCAGAATATGAGATGGGGCTTAGCATACAGGTTTATCAGGGAGTGTTCTGAAGAGCCACACCTGTGGAAGGGAGGGACCTGGAAGAGGGGAAAGTCACACTGTTGTAGCTTCAAAAGAAGCTTCAGTTGATCCTATAGGTAGCTAAGCTGAGTTGATCCCTTAACATTGTCCTAAACTGGGTAAGAAGAGGGTCAGTCCTTTACACTTGTGAGGCAATCAGTAATTGGATGTGGACCACCCTTAAAAGGGGTGTGAACTTCAGTGAGATGGCTCTCTTCAGTGGAGACAATCCCCAAAGCAGCTAGATTTTGGGGTCTTTTATTCCAGAAGGGAGATTTGGGACAGTGCATCAAGGTGTCCAACACAGACTGCTGACAGGCATTACAAAGTTCATTCTCATGGGAAAAAAAATAGTGAATGATAAAATTTTAATCTTAAATAAGAATTAAACTTAACTATTAGATGACCAAAGATTACTGTTTCACCAAGGGGAATGGAGGGAGGATTTATGGAACTGAGAAAGACCCTGGGGTACTAGTCCTATGATGTCCAATAGAAAAAGCTAACAGAAGCTACTAGTTACACAAAAATGGACCAACAAAGACCAAACTCCTTCCAGATTTATTCTTGGAATAAATTGGAATCACCCAGCGGGTTTCTTGAAATTCAGATGGCTGAGCCCTATGTGCAAAGGTTGCAATGCATTAGGGATGGCTTGTGGTTGGAGAATCTTCATTTCTAACCAGTTCCCAGGTAATGATAATGCTGTTGGCCAAGGGAAGCCTGGTGTCACAGACAGGCTCTGCATCAGAGACTACTGAAGTCAGGTTGGGACAGGTCTAGAGACAGAAGGGATTCCAGTCCTGGAGTTAGGTGACTGCAATTTTTGACAATATGAATAATAGTTACATTAGACAAGAGCTTTTTATTTTAAAATGTTAGTATGGTGATGAAAGTGTAAATGCAGATAGAAAGCCAAACATAGTAACATATTTTGGAATATTTGACATTTTTCCTACCCAAACTTTAATCCTCTTTCCTATTTCAAGGGAACTCCCTTGTGCAAGTCTTACTAGAATAGGTAGTTTCATTTCTCTGTGGAAACCAAAGGAAACCAGCCAGGCCTGCCCTTTCCCTCCCCTTTGAGACCTGGAAAATGAGCTGTCTTTTAGCTTGGCTGATTACATATACCGGCCTGAGACTTTGAAGCTGGTGGAAGTGATCCAAAGTGCACAAGACTGTCAGAATTTGTTTGATTGATGTGAGACAGTCTATGAGTGACTGCCAGACTGAGGTTTATTCAGTCATGGAGGTGGTATCCCCAGCAGCAACTGTGGCTTAGAGAAATGATGACATGGTGGCATCTTGGTCAGATTTTTGCGGTTGCATAGTGTTAGGAGCCATTTTGTTTCCTGTCTGTTTTCCAAGATGTGCTGTCCATTTTTTCCACCACTTTTGACAGTCTCTCTATATTCCTCCAGTAAGTCCCCATTTCAATTAAACAAGCTTGAGTTGGACTCTGAAGTTTGCAACCAGGAGACTTGACTGACACAGTCTCCTTTGTCCAAAGAGATGTGAACATAGAGCTAGCCAGTCATGTTTCCATTTCCCATAGGGATTAATTCCAGCTGGATTTACGTTGAAGAGGTATTTCTGAATGAGTTTATAGAACTGTATTAAATGCCTTCCATTTTATTGTATTTTGTTTCTCCTCTTAGATCTTGAGCTCCTTGCACACCAGAACAGTCATGTTGTCTTTTATTTTCTACAATAAACTAGCAAAACATTTGAATATGCATTATTTTGGAAGAAGGAGGGGCATCTGCTTGCCTTTGCATACATGTCACCTCCTTAGAGAGTCTTTTCCTCACCATCTCTAGCCAGCTCAAGCCTAGCCAACTGTCTTTCATTATCCAGGTGTTTTTTTCTTTGAAATATTTATCACTCTATTAAATTGTATTGTATATATATTTGTTAATTTATTCATCTCTATCCTCTCTTAAATGGGAGAGCAGCAACCTTCACTGTAGATCAATCAGCCTGGACAAAAGGTTTAAAAATCTCGCTGGTTTCAACAAATTCTATCCACACAAAGTATTTTGAGTTTGACTACAGTGACCAAACAGGGAGAGTCATAGGAAATAATCACCTTTCTTCAAAGCACAGACATTTACCATGTCAATGGCTAAAGTCTCTCCCTCTTTTTTTCTCCCTTTCCTCTTTTTCCTTCCCAAGGAGGGCAACCAAGTCTTTTCTTTGCCTAATGCGTGATATTTAGAAATCATCCTTTAAAGCCTGAGCAGACTGCAGGATCCCATTCTTTACCTTAATTTATCTATCAAAGTGTTTCTTTCAAAATTGCTCTTCCTAGAAAAAAAGGGAAAACAATTTCCCTAGCTTGATACATCGTTGTCTAAATTCTGTCTTTACCCAGGTTACTTTTGTCACGAATTCAAAATTAGTGGAGTCAAAGTGTGTATGTTTATACAAAAGCCTGTGAATGAATATTGAGGGAAAGATATTAGGTTGGTGCAAAAGTTTTGTGGTTTTGCCATTACTTTTTAAGGCAAAAACGGCAATTACTTTTGCACCAACCTAAATATTTCTTCTAAGTTCTTAGCATTTCCCCATATAGATATTTCACTGAGTACTTGGGTCTGATTCTGGCTGCATCTCCTACCAGTAAACAAATCACCAAGAGTTTTTGACTTGCATTTTCTTATTTATGAAACTAAATAGAATGTATCAATGGTTTTTGCATCACAATTGGCAAATACATAGATGGAAGGTGACAGATGGCTTTTATCTTTAATAAAAGGTGACCCATAGTTTAACACTTTATTAGGTTTAGCTGTTTGCAAACGGAAGAACTCATTATTGGATGCAGGCTTAGCTACTTGTGTTCAGATATGCCTACCTTTGATGGAAAACTGATTATTGTCAACAAACCTGACAGAGATGATAGCAGGAGGATTAACACAGAGCTAGAGAAAAATAGCACAAATCCTAAAAGACTGCATTTCAACTGGGCTGATAAACTGTCATCTCACGGAGCACACAAGTGCTGCCTTCCTTTAGGCAAAGAAAATCTGGGCCTGTGAGCTTGGTGTTAATTTAGCAAGCAGAGAGAAAAAAGAAATGAAGAATGAGCTGTAGTTGAGTGGACTTTTAAAGTCTCTCCAGAGTAGAGCAATGCCAATATCTGAAAAAATGCAGTTTTAAAAAAGAGATTTTAAAAAGATTCTCATGGAAAGTGTGACGTCTGGCATCACCCTGCCTGGACTGGTCTTCCAAACCCAGCCTGGTGTCTGAGATATACATCTCCACTCCGTCTTTTCCAGTTTGTTTCAGTCAAACACAAGCTCTTCCCTTTAAACTCTGTTTGCTTGTGCCATTTCTAATAAATTTCACCCTCTCACCCCTCTGGTATTTCTCCTTTAATAAAACCACTCCTCCACCTCCACTTCCACCACCACACCCATACATTCACCCGAAAAAGCACAGACAGGAAAAACAAAACCTGTTTTATAGGGTAGTGATTGAGGGGTGCCTGTCTGAGGAGAAGCGGGAAGGCTGTGAAAAACACAGGCAGGTGCACATCTGTGTCTCACAGTGCACGGCTGTGCTGAACCTCATGATGAGAGTCTCACACTCTGCCTTTTTCTGCTGAAAGTTATCTCTTCCTAATGAATTCTACCAGCCATCTTCTCCTGACTCGTTTTAATTTGCCTGTTTTAAAACATCACTGTAATGAGTGTGGCTATTCTAATGATGCTACCATTCTAGTGGCTGATCACTTTCTTGTAGAGATGAAATGCTAGGGAGAGGAAGAACATGCTCATTTGACTGTGAATCCAGCATTGCCCCTCCGGGATGTCAATGTGCTTCTGCATGACAGAAAGAACAAATGCAAATCCAATCAAAATAGCTATGCTTTTTATGAAGAGGAAAAGTTTGAGGCAGAAATAGACACATTCAAGGAAGAGGGAGCAGTTACATAAAACCTAAACCAGCTTCAGAGTGTAACTTCTCAAGAGGTATAGCTATTTTTGGTTCTTTAACAGGTTTAAGCATGCTGATAAGTCCTACCATAAACAGGCACTGAAATGGGAACCCCCTCCCCTAGCTATGATGACATAATGTGCAGAAAGAATTCACCAAGGCTCAGAAGTAAGCATGACAGAGAAGTGACCTTGCATAGCACCATTCAGAGGTTACAGATCAGGGGCAGGTGCTGTCTGGCTGGAGCTGGAAGAGGGATGAAGATGTGGAGGAAATGTGCAAGGCAGGACTATGGGAATCAGGCAGCTCACATACTACCACTAACTGGTAAAACAAAAAAAATAAATTAGAAAAAGCCTGAAGTTTCTATTTCATGACCCAGTCCCTAGATAGTCAGCAGTAATAATTATGTCTCCAATGCACCACAACTATCTTAGGTCACATGCTGCTGTTTTATGAAAACTCCCCTTCTATTTCCTTCTGGACTGTCTTTGATGTCTACGTTTGCTGTGTTTCACCTGCACAGAAATGTGAGCAGCGATAAGAAGGGTCTTTGACTCTATTTTCTCAAAGCACATTTTCATGTTCTATTTTGTTTTTTCATTCCAATAAACAAACATATCCCTTCCCCAACCTAGATAAACAAGATTTCAGATAAACAGGACAAAATTCTGTCAACAAACTACACCAAGAACTGTGAAGAGTCAGATTTTAATCAGGTTACAAGCTGACAAATTAGTCTGCTACAGTTTCATGGATGCTGGCAGAAGTGAGACTTCTGGGTCAGAGATGAAGAACGTTATTATTCATGGCACGGGAGCAGCAGAAGGATCAACATATTTTCATTTGTTCCCCTTGCCTTCACACCCCATGGGGGGGAATGTGGATGGGCCCAGATGACACCTGCATACTCAATGGGTTGTAACACAGGAGACAAACCCTGAGCTTAAGGAACTCAAATCTTATGATGGACAGTCTCCAGAGAGACATTATCTTTGTTATAGAGGACAGCAAGCATGCCTGCCCTTTGTTCTGCAGAGTGACATCTCTATCACCCAAGGCTATTTGCTGTACAGGCATCCTTGAAAAGATTCTCCAGAGTAAAAGACATTCTGGGCCTCGGCTTGCAAGATGTGCAGGACAACATGTTACCCCACAGAGAATTAACTACGAACATATTACCTGGCTCTGTTTCTCCTTACCTTCCCTTGCCTTGCCCCTGCTTCTTCACTCTTTCCACTGTAAGAGCCTGCTGTGCCCTGAGCCCATCCACTGCCATACTATACTGTATTGCTTACTTACAAGCCTCTCCAATTTGACTATAAACTTTTTATGGGATGACACTCTATAGTTCGTCTTGGTATCACCAGTTCAGCCCAATGTTTGACCCTCACGGTAACTCAATAAATGTTTCCTGAAATAATGAATGAGTCAATATCTAGACAGTTGCTTGAGGGAAGAGGGTAGATTTTATATATCTTTGTATCACAAATTGTAGCTCCAAAAAATGTTGATTTCATATAACAGAATTATTATTGTGATAAAATTAAATAATAAGTGAAAAATTTTCCAAACAGGCTAATGAAGTCCAAACCTCTAGACCAGGGTCTCAAGATGAAAAATAAAATTGCCCTCACACATCATAATTGTGTTCACAGCAAAATCATTTTGAAAAACAAAATATTTTAAATATTGTTCATTTTTTATTATTTTACATTTGTATTTTTTCAACATATTTTTATAGTTTTTACCATAAATTATTTTTCAGGGTATCTTAGGTTTTTTCTTTGATCACAAACATTCTTTATTTCAAATGCATAGGAAGAGTCTTCATCTTTACAAAAAATTATATTCACACCAATTTTCCTTTTTTTTTTTTT